>NC_086446.1:408160262-408460262 GCF_028390025.1 Pseudophryne corroboree | reverse complement strand
TACCGCTAAATGCCGATTTTGGTGATGCAATTGAATTACGATCGCATCGGCGGACGGTGAATTAACATGCTGGGTGGCCTTGCACTGTGCTGTGCGGCCCCCAAAATGCGATTGTAAGCAGCAGCAGTTTTGCTTTTTTTTTTTGCTAAGAGAGCGTCATGGAGAGGGTCACGTTGTGAGCTAATGATTGAGCACCTGCCCCTCATTCTAACATACCTGCTTCAGCTTTTCAATTGTACCAGAACATCAAGCTTACCTTTGGCATCAGCATTAGTTCCTGGTCAGTTTGTTTGGATCTGTGTGGTTTCTGCAGAATACTTTGTATTTACGGGATGCAGTTAGCATCCCAGCAGTCGGGATGCCAGCGTTCATGTGACTGATGCCGGAATCCCAGTGCCGAAATACCAACCGCTGACATCCCAAAGATGAGTGTCGACCGAACAATTTCTTAAAAGGTCACATCACCAAGAGGAGGACAACCACTTGAAGACCTTGGGTCCAACTGATAAATTTGATGGTTTGAAATCACTACCCTTTTATTTTTTGACTGATTTACTCCCAGAAGTGCGAACGTCTGCTAACCTTTTTTTCGATTTAACTTATCCTTGGGGTTGAGGTGACCACACTAGCAGCTGTTGCAGCACTACATACGTACACACACAGATCCATATATATTGATAATGTCAATTATTATCTTTAAACATAAAGCTATACACTATTACCGTGGAGCCGCTATGGCCGCTAGCCGACGTGCACGTGCTACGCACTTTGTACGCTATTTGCGTACAGAGTCCCGCACGTGGTACTCCCTTGGCGTACACACGCTGCGCTGAGTGTACGGATTACACACAGCGGGCGCACACACAGTTGATAACCTTTACCTTGCTAATAAAACACAGTGAGAATATACTTATACTCTAAACCTTAATAACCAAGTACTGTAATGATGTGACGTTAAAAAAACCTTAACAATGTGAATGCTGTTTGAGCGATTGAGACGCTAAGAAAAGCCCTTTGCAGTAAACAGTGAAAACACCAGACCTGGTTTGGATTTAAAAACCACAGCAGCTCTAACACCGCCGTGGACGGTTTAGAGAAAAAGGGAAACACAATACAAGTTATACACTACAAACTAACAGGGAAATCTAAACAGAATAACTGAGAATAATACATGAACAATAGCGAACAATCGCAAACAAGAGCGAAAAGAATGAGAACACAATGGGAACAAATGGCGAACAAAATGGCTACAGAGAATAATACATACGTGGGGATGATTCGCAAGCGCGACCTGGATCCAGTCCTCAGCATTCAGGGAGAAAGCTTTCAGAGAGAGTGAGTCTGGCCAGGCAATGGTGGTCTTTATATAGCACAACATACATTCACAATACAATGGTACCTTGTATCTCATTGTTCATTGGACACAGGGATGTGTCTCCACATTATAGCAAAGGTCATAGGTGGATTTGAACAGGTGGGCTGTGTCTTTCCCCAACTGCTCTGGTGGGAGGTATCCTCAGGATTCCCGCCGCATGTGTAATATACAGCAAATACAGTTAATGTTCATAAACTACTTTTGTACATAACTATACGCAGGAGCGAGCGATCCTTTCCTAACTAGCATCGGAATGTTACCCTTAAAATACCCTACAGCTGGATACTAGACACCACCTTTCAACCTTTGTCTGACCCTTCCTATCATGTAAAGAGGAATCTCTCTGTCCAGGAACAGTTTAAACTAAACATACTTGCTGACATTGTCTAGGGGAATATTATCTACAATATACGCTATTTGGGTAAAATATGCTACGATCGAGTCGCCCGCTACACGCTCACAAACTCTACCGTAAATGCGCATACCACGCGCGTGATCGCCGGAGCGATCTTACGCAAATTGCGGATATGTGCACGCACGGCAGACCGATTGTACGAGCAGCGGGCATGTGCATCATGATATTTTTCGACTTTGACAATATATGTATATATATATATATCTTTAAAATGCTGTATGCTCGGCACTCACTCTGAAAAGATGGTGTATGCTGCGGTGCCCTCCTGGAGGCGAAGACCTCTAATGCACGGATAAGGGAGGGAGGCGGCACTCAAACAGGCTTGTATTGCAGTATAAAAAGGTCAATTTATTCCGACATGTTTCGGGGTAATCACCCCGTCCTCAGGGTCATCATAGCCCAAAGTAAGACCAAAGACATACATATATACACATAACAATTAACATCAAAGAACTAATCTTACTCACCTGCTTACCCGCGCCATTCTGCACCGCCGGACGCTCAGCCGCGCTTCCGCGTCGCTCCCCGGTGATGTCATTGAGTCGCGCCTTGACCCGGTTCCCATGGAGACCACCAAGCCCGCTCTCAGTGCACTCGGGATACGTGTGCAGGCTGCACGCTGCTGGCCCGTGACAGCAACAGACTGCGTCAGGTGCAGGAGGTGTCTAGGCAACAAGACAAAACAAAAACAAATTAAATACAAGTGAAAACATGCAGTGCCACAAATATTAACCAATGTAATCCCCACCCCCACCAGACAGTAATCTGGCAACTCCGCTACTAACTATGGTTTAAACTGCTGTGCAATATCGCCATAATAGAATCAATAATATAATATGTAATGGGGTAACAATCTGAACAACTAGTGATCGCTGTGAATAAAAAGTTTAGTGCTAATTTACATAAAGCACTGTAGCCCCAGATTTTCATTAAGACCCCGTGGTGACAGGGTTCCAAGCTTAAAGATCCATCTGGATTCTTTCTGCAAAAGAGCTCTATCACGGTCACCCCCTCTCAGGCTTTTAGGGACATGATCAATCAATATGGCCCTAATGCTAGGTACTCCATGTTTCAACAACAGACAGTGTCGCGCAAATGGTTGATCACTGCTACCTTTTTCGAGAGCTTTCTTTATGGCACTTCTATGTAGGGCCATGCGCTCTCTGAACTGGCGGACTGTTTTGCCCACATAAATGTTTTCAAAGGAATAAACAGAACAGGACACCAGTCCTTAACTGTTATTCTTCCGGCGCTGATAATAATTAATGATTAATTAAAGTGTATCAAAAGCAGCTGAGTAAGACAACTAGCTAGGTTGCCAAGTAATTGAAAAACAAGGAGAGAAGGGGTGTATACTCCGCGCTATATGTACACTGTATATAATTAAACTATAGTGTGCAGTCTGTCATATAGAATAATTGACTCAGTAGAATTAAAAGTTGTAACAATAAATTCTTTATCTAATAAAAAAAGATGTGCATTTCATACAAGACAAGCAGCATATATTAAGCAACAATTGATTTGTGATCACAATTAGTATAGCATATAATGAGATAAAATATCTTGGTTATAATGCTAAATAAAACTGAAATGCACTGGCGTCCCAGTGTTTAATAAATGTCTCATAAAATTAATCACAGCCTTATTCGTGATGAACTTTTGTATATATTGAGGTATAATTACCCATGTGCTAGTTCCTGAGATTATGAATAAACAGGGTCCGTTAAAATGTCTGTGCACATATATGGGTATAAATAAATTTAGCTGACTGTAGCTGGTTTGGAAAAAGCCGTCTATTTATCACTGTTGTGCTTCGAATAAATAAAAATTCTTGATAACCTGTGTAAGGATTTCCAAGAGGCTCGCTTCCTCAAACCGGGTGTTAGACCTCACTGCGGAGGCCAGTAGCAGTCACTCGGTGCGGGTGAGCGGAGAACTGGATATCTGCAGTACGGCACGTAGCAGTCACTTGGAGCAGGTGAGCGGAAAACCGGACATCTACAGTGCGGCACATAGAATGGAATCAGTGCACTTGCCGGGAGCCGCCGGCTGAAGCGCCCGGCGTGAATCCAAACCGTGATAAGATGAGGCTGTGAAAGAGGTTAGCTGTGTGGCCGTTAGCAGGATCGACCAGCGGGTAATACCGAACAGCTGAACTTGGAAAAGTGGGCGTCAACGCGTTTCGTCTCCTAGGTAACCTCAGGACGAATACTTCCCCTCTGTTGGATCACACATTTATACTCTTACTAATGAGATTACTTATAACAGCTGGATCTGTTTGATAGGTTGAAATGTTTAGATTATATGCTGCGCATAATAGAAAGTCATTCTTTGTAATTAAAAGTTATTTCTACAGCACAATTGATCTTATATTCAAAATCTACTGAGTCAATCTAACGAATTTTATACATTAATAGGCATTTCTTTCCATTTAGACTTAATTACCATAGTTTCTGTCCATTAGCCAAACATCAGATTCAGACATATGTTTCTTTATTATATAAACTATTGACTAAACGACTTTCTCTTATTAGTAAACAAGAGTTCCCAAACATTATAAAACTCCTAAACACAATAATCAATAATTAGATCTCCACAATATTTCAATTCGTTTATATACATATAATCTACCAGTAATAAATATATAATTAATTAGTACATATCTAAAACATTTATCTTGAATTGATTAATTAGTTCCATAATAGATATAAAGAACTCCGTATTTAGTGAGCAAATTCAGATAGAGAATAACCCAGAATGGACTACCTATAGATTTTCTTTTTATTGATTATTTGATTTTTTTATTTTTCATTAGCCCATGAATGGACTTGATACCACATAAATCATAAATACCAGAGATTAATAAATCTAGAGATATGACAGTATAAAATCATATGAATATTGAAATACATATATAAAAATATATATATATATAAATAGAAAAAAAAAATAATAATAATAAAAAATAATAATAAATAATAACAAATTTAAATATAAAAGATAAACATATATATAAAAAAAAATTTATATAAAAAAAACTTTTTTATATATGTAAAAAATATATAACAATATAAATAAATATAAATCACTCTAAACATAAATAATCTAAAGCTTCATTGAGGCCGTTCGGGTGTAGGGTGTCCAACTTAAAAATCCAGGAGGATTCTCCAATGCACAATTTTCTAAACCTATCACCCCCTCTTTTTGTACAAGTAAATTGTTCCAAGCCAACAATACTGAGAAAAGATGGATCACCATTATGTACCCTAGAGAAATGACGAGATACACTATGAGTTTGTAGTCTCTTAATAATATTTAATCTATGCTCCCTGAATCTGGACTTCAAAGGCCTTGTAGTTCTCCCTACATATTGGAGGGAGCAAGGACACTGTAACAGATATACGCAATATTCTGTATCACAGTTAATAAATTGTTTAATTGGAAAAATATTACCATTAGTTGTAGAACTAACATTTGTAGTTTTGTTTAGCATAAATTTACATGTCAGACAGACTTGCTTGTTACATCTAAAATTTCCCAATGGTCTTTTTGGTAACCAAGTGGAATTTACAGTAAAGTCAAGCGGTTTTAAATAACTGGGAGCCAGCATCTCTTTTAAGTTTGTATTTCTCCTAAAGATAACCTTCGGTTTATCTATTAAGCATTTGTTTAGAATAGAGTCTTGTTTGACCAACTCAAAATTATCAAGAACTATCTTTTTTATGTCTTTAGATTTATTATTAAACTTGGAAATAAACTTCAAAGAGCCTACTATGGATGTATTTTTAGTCTCAGTCTTAAATTCTTTTTTTACTAAAGTGACTAAAGAAGCTATATTTGTTGGTTCAACATCTCCATTATTTCTCATGAGTGAATTGGCGAACCTTTTAGACTCCTCCAAGATATGTGATGGATAACCTCTCTCATTAAATTGATGTAAGAGAATTTCAACTTGTGATTGAAAAGCTGAATCTTCCGAACAATTTCGTCTTATTCTAATAATTTGATTTTTTGGAATGTTTCTTATCCATGGTTTATAATGACCACTTGAATAATGAAGATAATTTCCTGCCCCTACTGGTTTAACATAATTGGTTGAAATTATTTTATTATTGTTAATTGATAAAGTGATATCTAGAAAGTGAGTAGTGTATAAATCAAAATTGTGAGTGAACTTTAAATTATAATCGTTATCATTTAAGAAAGTGACGAAATCTTGTGCTAATTGTGCTCCCCCATTCCAAATAATAAATAAATCGTCTATGTAACGGCCATAGAGGACCAGGTTCTCTCTAAATGGGCCGCTCCAGATGTAATCTTCTTCGAAGCGGCCCATATAGAGGTTAGCAAAGCTAGGTGCAAACCTGGTCCCCATGGCCGTTCCAAGACGCTGTAAATAATAAAAATCTTCAAACAAAAAATTATTGTGTGTCAAAATATACAAAATAGCTTTCAGAACAAAATCACGTCGGCCCGGATTCAGATCGGGATCCTTATCCAAATAATATTTAACAGAATCGATCCCTTTTATGTGTGGTATATTAGTGTAGAGGGATTGAACGTCTAAGGTTAGAAATCCCCAACCTTCAGACCAGTCCCTCCCCACCGTTTGTTGTAATATATGGTGAGTATCTTTAATGTGGGATTTTAAAGTGGCCACGTGACTCTGTAAATGAAAGTCTACAAAGTGAGATAAATTAGAAGAGAGTGAATCTATTCCCGAAATAATAGGTCTCCCAGGTGGATGTGACAAATCTTTATGAATTTTGGGTAAGTGGTAAAAAATTGGAGTGATGGGGTGTGTGGGTAACAAAAAATAAAATTCATCTTCTGATATCACTGCTTCCTCTTTGGCCATTTGTAATAAACTTTTTAGTTCTGATAAAAAGGGTTTGCTGGGATTATATTTTAAGGGTGTATAGTAATCTAGATCTTTTAATTGTCTATGAGCTTCTGCTACATAATCTTCCCTAGATTGTAAAACTATCCCTCCCCCTTTATCTGCTTGTTTTATTATTAATAAAGGATCATCTTTCAATGTTTTTATAGCTTCTCTTTCCTTTTTATTAAGATTTTGCATATGGTAAACCGTGGACCTTCTCTTATTCCTATCTGTTTTTGTACATATTGACTTGAAATCTTTTAATGTCTTATTATAAAAGACATTAATGGCAGCACTTTTTTGATTCAAAGGAAAAAAGTTAGATTTCCTTTTAAATTTTGGACGTAATGTTTCAGAGTTTGAATTGGTAACATCAAATAACATCAATTCTGTATTGTCAGCAACAACATTCTCTTGGAGCAATTCTTCCAATGTAAGTAGACTGAGTCTATCAGATTCATCCAAAACAATAGGGGAGAACTCCTCATTTGGATATATTTTTTCTAATTCTTTAATAGCAAAAAATCTTTTTCTACAAAGATCTCTCGTGAATTTATTTAGGTCGACAAATAACTCAAAGATGTTGGGTTCTTTACTTGGAACAAAACTTAAACCTTTTTTTAGGAGTGATATCTGATCATTAGTTAAACTTTTGGATGTGAGATTATAAATTCCTTTACTGTCTATCTGTATTTTGTTTTTCTGAGATCTCTTTCCTCCACCTCTGCATCCTCGTTTTCTCTGGCTCTTTTTGGTGTATGGTTTGATAGTGTCTTGTACGGATTCGGATGGTGGTAAGTATTCTGCCTGGGAAAATCCCCTGGAGGAGTACCAGAAATTCCCTCAGAAACATGTTTATCCTGGTAATCTCCTCGATACCTGTTTCCTGACCTGAAAGTATTATACTGTCTATATGTACTGTTTCTTTTTGGAGAATATGGACCTATTTCTGGTTTAGGTTGTGTTCTCGTCCGTATAGGTTTAGAAACATATTCATTATGATAATTAGTATCTATTCTTTCTGGCTTGGTTTTCTGTTTGTTGTATGTTCTAATTTTATTCATTTTGTAGTCATCTTGGTCTCTGAACCACTTCTTTTTCTTAGTATATAACAGATCTTTCTCAAATTTTTCTACTCTATCATTTATTTGCTCATCTCTTTCTTTAAATGTGGGTTTCTCTTTAAATCTAAGTAAATCATCCTTAATCTTTTCAATTTTAGTTACTGTATTATCAACTTTTTCATTTCTGTAGTTAACAAGGAGTTTCATTAATGAAAGGGAACATTGATCCAAGACTTCATCCCATTGCTTTTGAAGGGTGGGGTTATCATTAATTGATAGATGCTTATAAACCCTCAATCCCCTTGGGATGATCTTGGCATCAATGTATCTCTGTAATGATACACTGTCCCACCAATTACGCATCTCATCTTTTAGGAGATCCTCTAATTGGTAGAAGAGTCTGTTCATATCAGGATCTGTTTGAGTATTTGCTTTCTCTGCTTCACATGAAAAAGTAGACAGATATAAATCCCGCCTCCCTTTTCTATCATGATAACTTCTGAATTCTGCCATGTCAGACTGCACACACAAAAATCCAAATCAATTGTATTATACAATAGATTTATATTAAAGTGATAATATATATTAAACTTATCGCAGCCAGAAATTAGCAATATACAAAAATGTTTTCAAAGGAATAAACAGAACATGACACCAGTCCTTAACTGTTATTCTTCCGGCGCTGATAATAATTAATGATTAATTAAAGTGTATCAAAAGCAGCTGAGTAAGACAACTAGCTAGGTTGCCAAGTAATTGAAAAACAAGGAGAGAAGGGGTGTATACTCCGCGCTATATGTACACTGTATATAATTAAACTATAGTGTGCAGTCTGTCATATAGAATAATTGACTCAGTAGAATTAAAAGTTGTAACAATAATCTAAACATTTCAACCTATCAAACAGATCCAGCTGTTATAAGTAATCTCATTAGTAAGAGTATAAATGTGTGATCCAACAGAGGGGAAGTATTCGTCCTGAGGAAGTCTCCGGTTACCTAGGAGACGAAACGCGTTGACGCCCACTTTTCCAAGTTCAGCTGTTCGGTATTACCCGCTGGTCGATCCTGCTAACGGCCACACAGCTAACCTCTTTCACAGCCTCATCTTATCACGGTTTGGATTCACGCCGGGCGCTTCAGCCGGCGGCTCCCGGCAAGTGCACTGATTCCATTCTATGTGCCGCACTGTAGATGTCCGGTTTTCCGCTCACCTGCTCCAAGTGACTGCTACGTGCCGTACTGCAGATATCCAGTTCTCCGCTCACCCGCACCGAGTGACTGCTACTGGCCTCCGCAGTGAGGTCTAACACCCGGTTTGAGGAAGCGAGCCTCTTGGAAATCCTTACACAGGTTATCAAGAATTTTTATTTATTCGAAGCACAACAGTGATAAATAGACGGCTTTTTCCAAACCAGCTACAGTCAGCTAAATTTATTTATACCCATATATGTGCACAGATATTTTAACGGACCCTGTTTATTCATAATCTCAGGAACTAGCACATGGGTAATTATACCTCAATATATACAAAAGTTCATCACGAATAAGGCTGTGATTCATTTTATGAGACATTTATTAAACACTGGGACGCCAGTGCATTTCAGTTTTATTTAGCATTATAACCAAGATATTTTATCTCATTATATGCTATACTAATTGTGATCACAAATCAATTGTTGCTTAATATATGCTGCTTGTCTTGTATGAAATGCACATCTTTTTTTATTAGATAAAGAATTTATTGTTACAACTTTTAATTCTACTGAGTCAATTATTCTATATGACAGACTGCACACTATAGTTTAATTATATACAGTGTACATATAGCGCGGAGTATACACCCCTTCTCTCCTTGTTTTTCAATTACTTGGCAACCTAGCTAGTTGTCTTACTCAGCTGCTTTTGATACACTTTAATTAATCATTAATTATTATCAGCGCCGGAAGAATAACAGTTAAGGACTGGTGTCCTGTTCTGTTTATTCCTTTGAAAACATTTATGTGGGCAAAACAGTCCGCCAGTTCAGAGAGCGCATGGCCCTACATAGAAGTGCCATAAAGAAAGCTCTCGAAAAAGGTAGCAGTGATCAACCATTTGCGCGACACTGTCTGTTGTTGAAACATGGAGTACCTAGCATTAGGGCCATATTGATTGATCATGTCCCTAAAAGCCTGAGAGGGGGTGACCGTGATAGAGCTCTTTTGCAGAAAGAATCCAGATGGATCTTTAAGCTTGGAACCCTGTCACCACGGGGTCTTAATGAAAATCTGGGGCTACAGTGCTTTATGTAAATTAGCACTAAACTTTTTATTCACAGCGATCACTAGTTGTTCAGATTGTTACCCCATTACATATTATATTATTGATTCTATTATGGCGATATTGCACAGCAGTTTAAACCATAGTTAGTAGCGGAGTTGCCAGATTACTGTCTGGTGGGGGTGGGGATTACATTGGTTAATATTTGTGGCACTGCATGTTTTCACTTGTATTTAATTTGTTTTTGTTTTGTCTTGTTGCCTAGACACCTCCTGCACCTGACGCAGTCTGTTGCTGTCACGGGCCAGCAGCGTGCAGCCTGCACACGTATCCCGAGTGCACTGAGAGCGGGCTTGGTGGTCTCCATGGGAACCGGGTCAAGGCGCGACTCAATGACATCACCGGGGAGCGACGCGGAAGCGCGGCTGAGCGTCCGGCGGTGCAGAATGGCGCGGGTAAGCAGGTGAGTAAGATTAGTTCTTTGATGTTAATTGTTATGTGTATATATGTATGTCTTTGGTCTTACTTTGGGCTATGATGACCCTGAGGACGGGGTGATTACCCCGAAACATGTCGGAATAAATTGACCTTTTTATACTGCAATACAAGCCTGTTTGAGTGCCGCCTCCCTCCCTTATCCGTATATATATATATATATATATATATATATATATATATATATATATACACACACACACACATACAGTGGTGGGCAAAATTGCGGACACTTTTTGAAATTTGAATGTTTTTCAACTTCGAATGCTTATAAAAACTGTTACACTTTACACAGTACAATGATTCATATATCAAATGAAAGGAAAATAGGATTTTAGTACCTACCGGTAAATCCTTTTCTCCTAGTCCGTAGAGGATGCTGGGGACTTCAAAAGGACCATGGTGTATAGACGGGATCCGCAGGAGCTTGGGCACACTAAAAAGACTTTGACTGGGTGTGAACTGGCTCCTCCCTCTATGCCCCTCCTCCAGACCTTAGTTATAGGAACTGTGCCCAGGAGAGACGGACATTTCGAGGAAAGGATTTTTGTTTAAACTAAGGGCGAGAAACCTACCAGCCCACACCACAAACATACCGTACAACCGGAGTATCAGGAAACCAGATAACAGTATGAATTTAATAACCGCAACAAGCTGAACATAACTTATACACAACCCGCGTGTAAACAAATTTAACCAGTAATAATACACTGCAAGTAACAGTCCGCACTGGGACGGGCGCCCAGCATCCTCTACGGACTAGGAGAAAAGGATTTACCGGTAGGTACTAAAATCCTATTTTCTCTTACGTCCTAGAGGATGCTGGGGACTCTAAAAGGACCATGGGGTCTATACCAAAGCTCCAGAATGGGCGGGAGAGTGCGGACGACTCTGCAGCACCGATTGAGCAAACATGAGGTCCTCATCAGCCAGGGTATCAAACTTGTAAAACTTAGCAAAGGTGTTTGAACCCGACCACGTAGCTGCTCGGCAAAGCTGAAGTGCCGAGACCCCTCGGGCAGCCGCCCAAGACTAGCCCACTTTTCTGGTAGAATGGGCCTTTACTGACTTTGGCAACGGTAGCCCAGCCGAAGAATGAGCTTGCTGAATCGTATTACAAATCCAGCGTGCAATAGTTTGCTTAGAAGCAGGATTTCCAATCTTGTTGTAAGCATACAGGACAAACAAAGCCTCTGTTTTCCTGGTAAGAGCCGTTCTGGCTACGTAAATTTTCAAAGCTCGTACAACATCAAGAGATTTTGGAACCGCCACAGCATCTGTAGCCACAGGCACCACAATAGGTTGGTTAATGTGAAACGAAGAAACCACCTTCGGCAGAAATTGTTGACGAGTCCTCAAATCTGCTCTATCTGAATGGAAGATCAAATATGGACTCTTGTGAGATAAGGCCGCCAACTCCGACGCCAGAGCCAAAAGCATGACCACCTTTCAAGTGAGAAACTTTAACTCAACCTTAAGCAAAGGTTCAAACCAGGGAGACATAAGAAACTGCAACACCACTTCAAGATCCCACGGCACCACAGGCGGCACAAATGGAGGATGGATATGCAGCACTCCCTTCACAAAAGTCTGAACCTCTGGAAGGACGGCCAATTCCTTTTGAAAGAAAATAGATAAAGCCGAAATCTGCACTTTGATGGAACCCAATTTCAGGCCTGCATCTACGCCTGCCTGCAAAAAATGGAGAAACCGACCCAAGTGAAATTCCTCCGCAGGAGCAGCTTTGGTTTCACACCACGAAACATACTTTCTCCAAATACGGTGATAATGTTTTGCCGTAACCTCCTTCCTAGCCTTAAGGAGAGTGGGGATGACCTCCCCAGGAACACCTTTTCGAGCTAAGATTTGGCGTTCAACTTCCACGCTGTCAAACGCAGCCGCGGTAAGTCCAGAAACACGCTGGGCCCCTGCAGTAACAAGTCCCCTCTTAGAGGCAGCGGCCAAAGATCTTCCACAAGCAATTCCCGAAGGTCCGGATACCAGGCCCTGCGTGGCCAGTCTGGAATGACGAGTATCGCCTGAACTCTTGTTCGTCGTATGATCCCCAGCACCTTGGGAATGAGAGGAAGCGGAGGGAACACATATACCGACTGAAACACCCACGGAGTTACCAGGGCGTCCACTGCACTGGCTTGGGGGTCTCTTGACCTGGAACAATACCTCGGAAGCTTCTTGTTGAGGCGAGACGCCATCATGTCTATCAGAGGAATTCCCCAACGCCCCGTCACTTCTGCAAATACCTCTTGGTGAAGAGCCCACTCTCCCGGATGGAGATCGTGTCTGCTAAGGAAGTCTGCTTCCCAGTTGTCCACGCCCGGGAGGAAGACTGCTGACAGAGCGCTTACATGCTGTTCCGCCCAGCGAAGGATTCTTGTAGCCTCCGCCATAGCCGCCCTGCTCCTTGTTCTGTCTTGGCGGTTTACGGACGCCACCGCTGTCATGTTGTCCGACTGGATCAGGACAGGACGACCCTGAAGAAGGCCCTTTGCTTTTAGCAGGCCGTTGTAAATGGCTCTTAACTCGAGAACATTTATGTGGAGACAAGATTCCTGGTTTGACCATTTTCCCTGGAAATTTCTTCCTTGCGTGACTGCGCCCCAGCCTCGGAGACTTGCATATGTTGTCAGCAGGACCCAGTCCTGGATTCCGAATCAGCGTCCCTCTAGAAGGTGAGAGCCTTGTAGCCACCACAGGAGAGAAATCCTGGCCCTGGAAGATAGACTTATTTTCCGGTGCATGTGAAGGTGAGACCCGGACCATTTGTTCAGCAGATCCCACTGAAACACCCAGGCATGAAACCTGCCAAACGGAATGGCTTCGTAAGATGCAACCATCTTCCCCAGAACCCGAGTACATTGATGAATCAACACACTTGTCGGTCTCCAGAAGCTCCCTGACCATTGTCTGTATTTTTAGAGCTTTGTCTTCCGGAAGAAACACTCTCTGTAACTCCGTGTCTAGAATCATGCCCAGAAAGGGCAGCCGAGTGGCCGGGATCAACTGAGACTTTGGCAAATTTAGAACCCAACCGTGTTGTCGCAGAACCGACAGAGACAGATCCACATTTCTTAACAACTGTTCCTTGGACCTCGCCTTTATCAGGAGATCTTCCAAGTACGGGATAATTGTAACACCTTGCTTGCGAAGGAGAACCATCATTTCTGCCATGACCTTGGTGAAAACTCTCGGGGCCGTGGAAAGCCCAAATGGCAACATCTGAAATTGGTAATGACAATCCTGCACCGCAATTCTCAGGAAGGCCTGATGTGGAGGATATATCGGGACGTGTAAGTAGGCATCCTTTATGTCGACTGACGCCATAAACCCCCCCCCCCCCTTCTAGGCTGGAGATCACAGCTCGAAGAGATTCCATCTTGAACTTGAAAACTTGCAAGTATGGATTGAGGGATTTTAGGTTCAGAATCGGTCTGACCGAACCGTCCGGCTTCGGTACGACAAAGAGGCTCGAATAGAACCCCTCCCTCCGTTGGGACGGGGGAATGGGAACAATGACCCTCTGTTGACACAACTTTTGTATTGCAGCATTTACCACCTCTCTTTCCGGAAGAGACACTGGCAAGGCCGAAATGAAAAAGCAGTGAGGGGGCATCTCCTGAAACTCCAGCTTGTATCCCTGAGACACAAAACAAGGGTTACCTCCCAGCGCTAGTTCAATCAAGTATGATGTTGACTCACACCACTCAAAATTTCTTAGAGTTCTATTAGTAATAATAAAAATTACAATCAAAATAAAAGTTTTTGCAATCTTTCTAATTTTATTTATTTAAGAAAAAAAGAAATTGTGATCATCTATTCAAAGAACATTTTTAAATTACTAAAATATCGATAGTGATTCCTAATGTATCCCTGAGACACTATGTCTAGGACCCAAGGATCCAGGCCTGATTTAACCCAGACCTGACTGAAGATCCATAGACGGCCCCCCACCGGCACGGACTCCGCAGGGGAGCCCCAGCGTCATGCGGTGGACTTGGTAGAGGCGGGGGAAGACTTTTGATCCTGGGCGCCTGACACTGCAGGCGACTTCCTTCCCCTTCCTTTACCCTTTGAAGCGAGGAAGGACGAGCCCTTTCCTCGCTTGTATTTATTGGGTCGAAAGGACTGCATCTGCTGATGGGGTGCCTTTTTCTGCTGTGTGGGAACATAAGGAAGAAAAGATGACTTACCCGCAGTCGCGGTAGACACCAGGTCAGCCAGGCCGTCACCAAACAAGACACTACCTTTGAAGGGAAGAGCTTCCATATTTTTCTTGGAGTCTGCATCAGCATTCCATTGATGGATCCACAGCGCCCTCCTGGCCGAGACCGCCATGGCACTGGCTCTTGATCCCAAGAGACCAACATCCCTCGCCGCATCCTTCAGGTAATCTGCAGCGTCCTTGATATAACCAAGAGTCAAAAGAATATTATCTTTATCAAGGGTATCCATATCAGAAGCTAAATTATCAGCCCATTTAGCAATAGCACTACTCACCCATACCGACGCCACAGCAGGTCTGAGCAATGCACCCGTATTAATGAAAATGGCCTTCAGAGACATTTCCAGCTTGCGATCCGCCGGATCCTTGAGAGCTGCCGTGTCAGGGGACGGAAGCGCCACCTTCTTAGACAAACGGGATAGAGCCTTGTCGACATTCGGAGATGACTCCCATTTTTCCCTGTCATCAGAAGGGAAAGGATATGCCATGAAAATTCTCTTGGGAATCTGCCATCTCTTGTCTGGTGACTCCCAAGCCTTTTCACAAAGAGCATTCATTTCATGAGAGGGGGGAAACTTCACCTCAGGTCTTTTCCCTTTAAATAAACAAATCCTTGTTTCCTGCACCGCAGGTTCCTCGGAGATACGTAAAACATCTTTAATAGCACAATCATGTACTGAATACTCTTAACTAGCCTTGGGTGTAAAGTAGCCTCATTGAAATCGACATCTGAATCAGAATCCGTGTCGGTATCCGGATCTACCATCTGGGTAAACGAACGCTTTTGTGACCCTGAAGGGGTCTGCACCTGAGTCAAAGCATCCTCCATGGATTTCCTCCATACTTGTGTCTGAGACTCCGATTTATCCAACCTCTTAGACAATGACAATGAAGCCACATTTGCATTAAGTGTACTCAACATAGTAAACAAATCAGATGTCGGCTGTGCCGACAGAACCATTTCCAGACCCTTTTCTGCACCCCCCATAACCTCCTCCGGGGAGGAACACTCAGCCTCAGACATGCCGACACGTAGTACCGACACACCCACACACACACTGCCCAAACCAGGGGACAGACCCACAGGGAAGCCCAGAGAGAGAAAACACAGAGGGAGTATGCCAGCTCACACCCCAGCGCCCATATATCACACCAATATAATATATGATGATAGCGCTGCCCTTAATTATAAACAAGCACCAATCTATCTGTGCCCCCCCCAACCCCCCCCCCCCTGTTTTGCTCCCTTTAACTTGAATGGAGCCTGGAGGTCCCGGGCCAGCGTCTCATGCAGCGGTTGTGAATGAGAGAAAATGGCGCTGGTGAGCTGTGCGGCTAAGCCCCGTCCCTTCCCGGCGCGCTTCACTCCCGCAAAAATTCAAATCTCTTATGCTGGCGGGGGTATGATAAAACGGTGCCCGGGCACCGAATATGCCTGTCTGCCAGCTCACAATGACCCCAGTAACATGCTGCCCAGTGCGCTCCCACCCCCAGCGCCCTGCACCCGCAAGTGCCGTTGGTGATGTGTGTGGGAGCATGGAGCTCAGTGCTACCGCTGCTCTGTACCTCGTTACTGAAGTCTTCTGCCGTCTGATGTCTTCGGATCTTCTCATACTTACTCACCCGGCTTCTTCTGGCTTCTGTGAGGGGGGTGACGGCGCGGCTTCAGGAACAAGCAGCTAGGCGAACCAAGTGATCGAACCCTCTGGAGCTAATGGTGTCCAGTAGCCTAAGAAGCAGAGTCCTTAACTAAGTAAAAGTAGGTCTGACTTCTCTCCCCTCAGTCCCACGATGCAGGGAGCCTGGAGCCAGCAGGTCTCCCTGAAAATAAAAAACCTAACAAAAGTCGTTTCTAGAGAAACTCAGTAGAGCTCCCCTAGTGTGTGTCCAATCACTCCTGGGCACAAAGTCTAACTGAGGTCTGGAGGAGGGGCATAGAGGGAGGAGCCAGTTCACACCCAGTCAGTCTTTTTAGTGTGCCCAAGCTCCTGCGGATCCGTCTATACCCCATGGTCCTTTTGGAGTCCCCAGCATCCTCTAGGACGTAAGAGAAATGTAATGCTGAATTCAACACAATAAACAGAAGGTCAAATATTTGCATTACAAGGGAAGTTATGCAGTGAAAACAACACTTAGGGTGAAAATCCCTGTGTACTTATGATGTCACTGTCCTATCAGTATTTCTTTCGGTATCCTTTATTTTTCAAGACAGCAGCACAGCGACGTGGCATTGAGCTAACCAATGTTTGGAGCTCTTCCTTCTTTATTATGTGGTGCCATGAGACAATTATAGCCTCAATTAATTCTCTTTTATTGGATGGACGCCTCAGATGTACCAGATTTTTCAAACGGAACTACAAATGTTCTATGGGGTTCAGGTCTGGAATGTTTCCTGGCCATCCCAGTACCTGTATGTCATTCTCCGTGAACCACTGTTTGCATATCCGCCATCTGCGGCCATTAGCAGTGAACTGAGTGCAACTGGTGTTTTTGTCAGTGCAAGAACAGTACAGAGAAGACTAACGGAGGTTGGCCTAAAAGGTAGGATTCCCCGAAAAAAAGCCATTCCTGAATAAAAAGCAGCGGCAGAAACGAATACAGTGGGCAAAAGAACACATTGCATGGACAGAAGGTCAGTGGAAACAAGTGATATGGAGTGACGAAACTAAGATATCGATATTTGGTAGTGATGGGGGGAAATATGTGAAACGTCGCATTGGGGAAGAGGTACATCCAGACTGCATTCAAGCGACAACAAAGAATCCTACAAATGTTATGATCTGGGCATGTATGACAGCAGATGCTGTAGGCCGCCTTCATGTCATAGATGGCACACTGAACAGCAGAAAATACATTGACACCACCCTACAACAAAAACTTCTACCTTCTACCAGGGATCTTTTTCCAGATAATGCCCCATTTTTTTTACAACAGGATTCACTGCATGGATATACAAACAGTGGTTCACGGAGAATGACATACAGGTACTGGGATGGCCAGGAAACAGCCCAGACCTGAACCCCATAGAACATTTGTAGTTCCGTTTGAAAAAACTGGTACATCTGAGGTGTCCATCCAATAAAAGAGAATTAATTGAGGCTATAATTGTCTCATGGCACCACATAATAAAGAAGGAAGAGCGCCAAACATTGGTTAGCTCAATGCCACGTCGCTGTGCTGCTATCTTGAAAAATAAAGGATACCCAACGAAATACCGATAGGACAGTGACATCATAAGTACACAGGGATTTTCACCCTAAGTGTTGTTTTCACTTCATAACTTCCCTTGTAATGCAAATATTTGACCTATGTTTATTGTTAAATTCAGCATTAAATTTCCTTTCATTTGATATATGAATAATTGCACTGCATAAAGTGTATGTTTTTATGAGCATTCGAAGTTGAAAAACATTCAAATTTCAAAAAGTGTCTGCAATTTTGGCCACCACTGTGTGTGTGTGTGTGTGTGTGTGTGTGTGTGTGTGTGTGTGTGTGTGTGTGTGTGTGTATCTATATATATATATATATATATATATATATATGACTAATAAAGCATTGATTGTGTAGGAACACCTGGCTGAGATGACATTAGCCATTGAATGACAACTGTGGTACTTGTAATACAGTTGTCCATGATAAATAGGCTCTCCATGCTTTGCAATGCTCTGCTTGGTGAAGGCTATAAATTGTGATAACCTTCACCAGAAGAAGGGCTTTGATAAATGGGGAAAAAGCCAAATCTACTGCTTTATGCCTTTGATAAATGGTCTAATTTGAACTTAAAGCAAGCTAAGATTCCATGTTTTTCAAATGGCCAGAAGAATGGTAGTAACATTTTAATGTACAATGTACAATAGAATCTAGGCTATTCCATCTGTAAATTGTCCCATGACTTACATAGCTTATATAAAATAGTAAGCAAAAATATCTATTTCTTTACTCCGTTGTCTGGATCGATATAAATACATACCCTCTCTTTTACCATTTAGATTATGTACCCACCTTTCATATTGATAGCTAAAACATATTGTTATTTTATTTATCTTTGTGCTCATCTTACAAATATACGTGCTGGACATTATACAGAAATTAAATGTAAAAAAATGAAGTGTTTTGAATATGCTGCTAAAAGCTAATAATACATTTGCATTCTCAATCACAAACCTTTCACACAGAGCCGGATTAAGAGGGGGGTCCCGGGGATAAGTACCCCGGGCCCCCTTTTTTAAAAGGGCCCCCCGCCGCCATTGATCGGATCTCTGGTCCGATCAGCGGTATTGCACTGCGCTCCCGGCCCCCGCTCCCAGGAGCCGGCGCGGCGTCTGCGTCACACGCAGGGCAGCTAATTGATTGCTGTCCCTGGCGGCTCCCGGGAGGCTCCCCACTGCAGTCTGCAGTGCAAAGAAAGGCTGGTACAGGGAGACAGAGGGAAGAACAGCTGAGCGACGGCTCAGCTGTCCAATTTTCTGAGGAGCAGCAGCCTGCGGCTCAGTCATTGGCTGGGCGCGCAGGCTGCAGTGAAAAAGGAGCACACATCGCATGGAGGCAGCCAGCACCCAGCCAGCTCTCCTATACAGTTGTACTGTATATTATCTATGCAGCCTACCAGGAGCAAATTTCTCAAAAACGTAAGCTGGCTGTATTATTATGTACAGGGTTTATATATATATATATATATATATATATATATGTGTTTATGTGTATATATATATATATATATATATATATATATATATATATATATATATATATATATGGCAAAGTTTCCCCAGGGCGCTAATGGATCCCTTTGGTATATCTAAAGTTCTTACTTATAATAAAACTTCATAATTCACTTATATTGAAATATTCATAAAATCAATTATATTTATTTAACAAAGTACAATTGAATACATTATGTCACAATATGTTTACAGTGACCATCGACAAAGTTTTGTACAGATATTAAATGTTGATTTCAGTACATTTCAATCGCAAAACAGAGAAGTCTTCCTCAAAGACAAGACAAAGGCTGCTGTCTTAACCCAACGCGTTTCGTCCTACGGACTTCATCAGGGGTTGTACTTATAATCTAAACAATGTAGAGAGTATTTCATAAGCATATCATTTTAGTTATCAAAATTGTACTTATTTTCTTTGCAATTATAATTAATACATACCAAAGGATCACTATAAGAATAAGCAACTTAACGTATCTTCAATGATAC
Source organism: Pseudophryne corroboree (assembly GCF_028390025.1). Taxonomy (NCBI): domain Eukaryota; kingdom Metazoa; phylum Chordata; class Amphibia; order Anura; family Myobatrachidae; genus Pseudophryne; species Pseudophryne corroboree. The sequence continues at coordinate 408,440,323 of NC_086446.1, read as the reverse complement.
ATAAAAACACTTAAAAGTGATATCGTACTAGATCTCACCACATGGGATATCTGTAGATTTAAATGATAAGAAAAATATGAATGAGGAGGGGTATAAGATAACAAGACTGAATGATACATATATAGTATTTCCCTTTTGGTCTGTGTTTACATTACACTATAACATTTGTTCAATTGATTAAAGGAAACTACTATTTTTATCACTGACAGACTGGATGGAACTATTCAAAATGTTTTATCATATGCATCGTTTGTAAACTAAAAAACGGGGGATATGTCCTACCTAATTGATATATTTGTACATACCTAATCAGTAGATGATTGGATGTTATCCATTCTACTGAACCCAGTTGTGTTATTTCTGAGGGCAATTGTATTTTTGACCTATGATGGAAAACACGCTTCCAATGTTATATGGGTATAATACACCTTAAAACGTTAACCCATAATTTTTTCATACATACCAATTGCGTTGGAAATTAATAAATAGAGCAGCTTTTCACATCCAAGCGTGAATTTTTACATAAATCAGAAAACTGTAAATGAGCCTATAATGGGACAAAGTATGTAGAAAAAAGAAGAAAAATGGACTTTAAACCACTTCAGCTCTGATCCAAATACCAATATATACTGGAAAAAATTCAAACGATATTAATTCGTATCAAATACAAAGAGGACAAGGTAAAATATCTATAAACCTTTATGTCCATATAAATTTATAATAAATTGTATGTCTCGTAATAGATTTTATAATGAATTTTATAATGAGAATGGATGCCTTCATTCAACCAAGATTCTGGGACTGTTTTAGCCCAATTTATATTAACATATTAATCACCCAGGAAAGTTGTATTCATTTATTTCTATACATCCTTAATCGTAGAACCACAATCTGTACTCTTAAGACTGAAAATGGTCCTCACACATTTTAACAATTGCTAGCATTTCCTATTACACACCAGAATAAATATATAAAGGACCATAAGATCAAAGGGCTTACCTCTCTGCATTCAGTAATGTTCCTAGCTGCTGCACAATAAAGAATTGAAACGGCTGGGTTTTTAAACCTCACTGCCAATGACCTCACTTCCTGTTATTAAATTATCTATTTATAATATTATTTTATTACTAATCCTTCATAATATGTAATATGTGCTTGATTAGCTAGTATTAGGTTTGAGTGCTTATTGTGCCCATATAATTTCTAAAGGATAGCAAGCCTTTTCACAGATATACTTATTAATTAGATAATTGCGTTCCAATATTCCTACTAGCGTGCGTTCCACGCCACTGAGAAACTTCCTGTAATTATATGTCTCCTGCTGTGTAGCCCGCCAAGCGGTAAGGCTCCGTTGCTATATACACAGAGTATTGTCATGGTGACCTTGTTGCTGCGAAGCTCCACGGCTCAGAACGCAACGCGTTGCCATGGTACTCCGTCCGTGTGACCATGACGCGCTTCCGTCTTCCGGCGCGTCATGCGTGTCACTACTCGGGATCTTCCTGTATTTGCGTTCCATCTCACATATATAGAATCGGCTCGATCTACCTGAGTTGTAATCACTTTACAAACAGTGAACCAGACCTAATATATTGATCTAAATGTACCAAATCTATACGTTCATCTCAATTTGTGCATTGTTGCTTATAAACTAAATATAATATTCGATCTATGTGAGGATTAGCTATATTGCATGCGTTCTCCTAAAAAGATGGACTTATTACAAGTCCTTTCCAAACTCAGATTATATATTGTGAAGATTTAATTTCCTTTTAATCCCTATGTGAATATTAATTATTGTGCTGGTATAAACCTTAATTAATGTGTATACTAATAAAATAAAATAAAATAAAATAAAAATTCTTTGGAGATGAACAATAATCTACTCCCAAGTTTTATATATAATTTCCTCATGAATTAAATATCCATCTAATGTCGAATCAATTATTCGTGTGCTTTAACGTGTAAATAAATTACATTAATTATTATAATATTTGTGTAAGAAACCATAATAAAAGTGACTTGCTTATTAATTGGTAATTAGTATGTAATAATAACCTACTAGGAGGTATCAATTAAATTTCTTCTATTAATTATTATATATGTAACTTCCCAATCTAATTCCACCAAAATGTGGTACAGTATGAAAATACTGAATGGATTTTTACAATATTCAATTTACTTGATATGGTTCTAAATTAATTATTAACGTTATATAATCTCATATAGTTGTGACCATTAATCCTATAGGGTATGGTGCAGACATCTCTAAATAAATGAAGAGTACCCAGCATATGATCTCATGCTCCTCTATTTACAGTAACATACATATGTACATAAATTATAACATAGTATCTAATCAAAAACATGTCTTTACATATAAATATATACACACATATGCAATATGGACATATGCCCTTCGACCTCAAACTCCTACTCTGTCACAGTACCTTCTTACTACTCTAACTCTATTTTATTAGACAATTTCCTAATAGTTGTTCTTTTAGGGATAAGTTTATCATAGTTTCATGATGGAACTGAATTTATAGAAAAGAGACGATGTCTAAGCCCTCATTATGACCCCTGGGGGACTGGGTATCAAGGGTGTAGATCCAAAAAGTTTCACGTTTAGCCAATGTAAGTTCTCGGCTACTACTTCTTGTATCCACTGGTATATATTCTAGTACTCTGAAAAAGAAATTCTCCCTACAGACTGCGGAGTTATGTTTTTCTCCATAGTGTCTAGCCAAGCTGTGTGTGGTGATCTTATTTTTTATATTCCTCATGTGTTCTTGCACCCTGATCTTAATTGCTCTTTTTGTCTTCCCTATATATGACTTATTACAGCTGCAGGTGATCCTGTATATTACAAACTCTGTGTTGCAGTTAACCAGATGACCTAATTTGTATAATTTTCCTGTATCCATCAAATGTTCAAAAGGTTTACGTCCCATGAATTTGCAACAAATGCATTTGGAACATGGAAAACAGCCCTTAGTGGGGATGAGAGAATTTGCACGAGAATTCTGGATATCCAAATTCATCAATCTACTTGGTGCTATTTTGCTTTTCAAATTAGGGGCTCTTTGGAAGACTATATCTGGTTTTCTTGGTAAAGTGGGGCCCAAAATTGGATCTTTTAGCAAGATGCCCCAATGCCGATCCATAATCTTTCGGATGGTGTAGTTCTCCCGATTATACTGAGTGACGAATGGTCGAACCGGTCGTCTGATGTTTTCAGACCCTCTAATCCGTGGTTGTAGCATCTGTTCTCTGTTTTTCCCTGAAGCTTTGTTCATGGCTTCACGGATTAGGTCATGAGTATAACCTCTTTCCAGAAATCTCTTCTGTAGTATCGTTGCTTGTTCCCAGTAGTCATTAATACTACTACAATTACGTCTCAGACGTACAAATTGGGCAAATGGAACCCCTCTTTTCCATGTTGGATGGTGACAGCTGGACTGTGGTATATAGCTATTAGCATCTACCTCCTTGAAATGAGTTTTAGTTTTAACTATTCTATCAGGTTCACCTATTAGGACTAAATCTAAATAATCAATTTTCTTAGCGTCTACCTTATGGGTGAATTTTAAATTGAAATCATTTATATGTATATATGAAATGAAATCTCCAATACTAGCCATATCTCCTTTCCAGATAAATAAAAGGTCATCAATATACCTCTGATAGAATAATATATTGTTGGAATACCTTGAATTATATATAAACATATCTTCCCAGACTCCCATGAAGATGTTTGCGTATGATGGGGCAAATTTAGTCCCCATCGCGGTCCCTTGTTGTTGTAAATAGAATTTCTTATTGAATTCAAAATAGTTGTGATTTAGTATAAATGTTATACTTTCCAAAATGAATTCAATCTCCTTAAGGGATTTATCAGGATCCGCTGAGAGTGTCATCTTCACAGCTTGAAGGCCTTTAGTATGAGGGATGCAAGAATATAGTGCCTGAACATCCACAGTTAGCCAGCAAAATTCCTCTGACCAGGTAAAAGATTCCAATTTGCGTAGAACACTTGTTGAATCTTTTAAATAAGAGGTAAGCTTAACTACATATGGTTGCAGTTTCAAGTCCAAAAAGTGTGACAGATTGGACGTCAGGGAATTAATCCCTGCCACTATAGGGCGTCCCGGTGGTTTGGCTTTATCCTTATGTACCTTCGGGATGTGATAGAACGTTGGAATTATGGGAAATTTCACAAATAAGTAATCAAACTCCTGTCTACATATTAAATTTTCATCCAGGGCTTTATGAAGTAGGGATTTAAGTTCTTCCTGATATTGGACAATAGGATTAGATGGTAATTCAATATATGTAAGACCATCATCAAGGATCCTAGATGCTTCGTCCATGTATGCAGCTTTCGTTTGTAAGACTACTGCCCCTCCTTTATCGGCACTCTTGATGACAATATTTTGATCTTTAACTAAAGACTTTAGTGCTCCTTTTTCTTGTGTGCTGAGATTGGATTGAAACTTATTATTCTGTACTTTCATTTGTTTAAAATCATCTCTCACAGATTCATAAAATATGTCGAGATTGCTCCCTCTCGATTCCACTGGATAAAATTTAGAAGGTAGTTTGACTAAAGGTTCTCTTTCGTTGGTTGATTTTGAATACGGTGGATTTTTTAAGAAATGTCTTTGAATTGTGAGTTTTCTTATATACTTGTTCAAATCTATAAACAAATTGAATTTATTCACATGGGAGTCGGGTGCGAACTTAAGTCCTTTCATCAATAATGAGTTCTCCGCTGTTGACAACTGTCTCTCTGCATTATTGATGATCCCTGTCTGGATTTCTCTTGGTTGAACAATGCCCTTCTCTTTTTGGGACTTTTTTCTACCACCTCTAGATCCTCGCCTATTCCATTGTACCCTCTTTTGGTACCTTGGGGTGAATCTATTCGATCGAATAATTCTTCCTCTTGTTGAATAAAGGGAAGTTTGTATCTCTGTCTTCCATCTAAAAAACGTTTCGGTGGTTGTTCTCTTGGTGTCAACGACCAATCACTATCTATTCGATTTCTAGAAGACCAGTGACTATTATGGTCAGTACGATAATTGTGATATTCCTTCCTATAACCATAATTGGATGGAACCCTACTCCTATAATTTCCGAAATCCTCTCTCCTACTCGGGTATGGTGACCGATATTGTCGTCTTGGTCTATAATTTTGTTGTCTATCAACATAGTTCTGAACATTCCGTCGTCCTCTGTCTTGTTGTCCGAATTTTGTTTTAAAGGATGGATTCCTTCCGGTATTAATTCTATCTTCCTGAATGGGTAGATTATGGATCTGACCAGAAATGTAATCGTTCTTATCTCGAATGAACTTTCTTTGTTTACGTGAAATGATTTAATTCTCAATATTATCCAATTTATATTGTAAATCAGACACATCACGTTTAAATTCCTCACTACTTTCAAATTTCACTGCCTGAGACTCAATGTTTTTAATTTCCTCATCCAAATGATTTAACTCACGTTTTCTTTCGGAAATGATTAGGGCAATCAATTTTGCTGAACACCCATCTAGTATGGCATTCCAATTTGTGATAAATTCCTCGTTACCTCCCCCTATTGTAGGATTCTTATGTAATCTGAGTCCTCTTGGGACTCTTCCCACTTCAAGATATTTCTCCAATGTTATGATATCATACCAGCTCTTTAGTTCTTTTATGGCTAATTTTTCTACCAAGTTTAAATAACCATAGTAATCATTTTCATCAGTTTGAAATACCTGTTCCTCCTCCTCAAAAATATTCCTAACCTTCAATGATCTCTTAGATCTATCCTTAAAAATCGGCATCTTTGCCTACAAGCAGCGGTTAGGGTCTTACTAACAGAAAACAAAGTATAGAAAGAAGAAAAAGACCTTTATCGCGCTAAGAATGACCAGCTGCACCTTCGGGGAAAGTACCCCCTGTTAGATAGGGGTACTTAAATTAAGAATAGAAACGGCAAAGTTTCCCCAGGGCGCTAATGGATCCCTTTGGTATATCTAAAGTTCTTACTTATAATAAAACTTCATAATTCACTTATATTGAAATATTCATAAAATCAATTATATTTATTTAACAAAGTACAATTGAATACATTATGTCACAATATGTTTACAGTGACCATCGACAAAGTTTTGTACAGATATTAAATGTTGATTTCAGTACATTTCAATCGCAAAACAACAGAGAAGTCTTCCTCAAAGACAAGACAAGGGCTGCTGTCTTAACCCAACGCGTTTCGTCCTACGGACTTCATCAGGGGTTGTACTTATAATCTAAACAATGTAGAGAGTATTTCATAAGCATATCATTTTAGTTATCAAAATTGTACTTATTTTCTTTGCAATTATAATTAATACATACCAAAGGATCACTATAAGAATAAGCAACTTAACGTATCTTCAATGATACATAAAAACACTTAAAAGTGATATCGTACTAGATCTCACCACATGGGATATCTGTAGATTTAAATGATAAGAAAAATATGAATGAGGAGGGGTATAAGATAACAAGACTGAATGATACATATATAGTATTTCCCTTTTGGTCTGTGTTTACATTACACTATAACATTTGTTCAATTGATTAAAGGAAACTACTATTTTTATCACTGACAGACTGGATGGAACTATTCAAAATGTTTTATCATATGCATCGTTTGTAAACTAAAAAACGGGGGATATGTCCTACCTAATTGATATATTTGTACATACCTAATCAGTAGATGATTGGATGTTATCCATTCTACTGAACCCAGTTGTGTTATTTCTGAGGGCAATTGTATTTTTGACCTATGATGGAAAACACGCTTCCAATGTTATATGGGTATAATACACCTTAAAACGTTAACCCATAATTTTTTCATACATACCAATTGCGTTGGAAATTAATAAATAGAGCAGCTTTTCACATCCAAGCGTGAATTTTTACATAAATCAGAAAACTGTAAATGAGCCTATAATGGGACAAAGTATGTAGAAAAAAGAAGAAAAATGGACTTTAAACCACTTCAGCTCTGATCCAAATACCAATATATACTGGAAAAAATTCAAACGATATTAATTCGTATCAAATACAAAGAGGACAAGGTAAAATATATATAAACCTTTATGTCCATATAAATTTATAATAAATTGTATGTCTCATAATAGATTTTATAATGAATTTTATAATGAGAATGGATGCCTTCATTCAACCAAGATTCTGGGACTGTTTTAGCCCAATTTATATTAACATATTAATCACCCAGGAAAGTTGTATTCATTTATTTCTATACATCCTTAATCGTAGAACCACAATCTGTACTCTTAAGACTGAAAATGGTCCTCACACATTTTAACAATTGCTAGCATTTCCTATTACACACCAGAATAAATATATAAAGGACCATAAGATCAAAGGGCTTACCTCTCTGCATTCAGTAATGTTCCTAGCTGCTGCACAATAAAGAATTGAAACGGCTGGGTTTTTAAACCTCACTGCCAATGACCTCACTTCCTGTTATTAAATTATCTATTTATAATATTATTTTATTACTAATCCTTCATAATATGTAATATGTGCTTGATTAACTAGTATTAGGTTTGAGTGCTTATTGTGCCCATATAATTTCTAAAGGATAGCAAGCCTTTTCACAGATATACTTATTAATTAGATAATTGCGTTCCAATATTCCTACTAGCGTGCGTTCCACGCCACTGAGAAACTTCCTGTAATTATATGTCTCCTGCTGTGTAGCCCGCCAAGCGGTAAGGCTCCGTTGCTATATACACAGAGTATTGTCATGGTGACCTTGTTGCTGCGAAGCTCCACGGCTCAGAACGCAACGCGTTGCCATGGTACTCCGTCCGTGTGACCATGACGCGCTTCCGTCTTCCGGCGCGTCATGCGTGTCACTACTCGGGATCTTCCTGTATTTGCGTTCCATCTCACATATATAGAATCGGCTCGATCTACCTGAGTTGTAATCACTTTACAAACAGTGAACCAGACCTAATATATTGATCTAAATGTACCAAATCTATACGTTCATCTCAATTTGTGCATTGTTGCTTATAAACTAAATATAATATTCGATCTATGTGAGGATTAGCTATATTGCATGCGTTCTCCTAAAAAGATGGACTTATTACAAGTCCTTTCCAAACTCAGATTATATATTGTGAAGATTTAATTTCCTTTTAATCCCTATGTGAATATTAATTATTGTGCTGGTATAAACCTTAATTAATGTGTATACTAATAAAATAAAATAAAATAAAATAAAAATTCTTTGGAGCTGGTATGATATCATAACATTGGAGAAATATCTTGAAGTGGGAAGAGTCCCAAGAGGACTCAGATTACATAAGAATCCTACAATAGGGGGAGGTAACGAGGAATTTATCACAAATTGGAATGCCATACTAGATGGGTGTTCAGCAAAATTGATTGCCCTAATCATTTCCGAAAGAAAACGTGAGTTAAATCATTTGGATGAGGAAATTAAAAACATTGAGTCTCAGGCAGTGAAATTTGAAAGTAGTGAGGAATTTAAACGTGATGTGTCTGATTTACAATATAAATTGGATAATATTGAGAATGAAATCATTTCACGTAAACAAAGAAAGTTCATTCGAGATAAGAACGATTACATTTCTGGTCAGATCCATAATCTACCCATTCAGGAAGATAGAATTAATACCGGAAGGAATCCATCCTTTAAAACAAAATTCGGACAACAAGACAGAGGACGACGGAATGTTCAGAACTATGTTGATAGACAACAAAATTATAGACCAAGACGACAATATCGGTCACCATACCCGAGTAGGAGAGAGGATTTCGGAAATTATAGGAGTAGGGTTCCATCCAATTATGGTTATAGGAAGGAATATCACAATTATCGTACTGACCATAATAGTCACTGGTCTTCTAGAAATCGAATAGATAGTGATTGGTCGTTGACACCAAGAGAACAACCACCGAAACGTTTTTTAGATGGAAGACAGAGATACAAACTTCCCTTTATTCAACAAGAGGAAGAATTATTCGATCGAATAGATTCACCCCAAGGTACCAAAAGAGGGTACAATGGAATAGGCGAGGATCTAGAGGTGGTAGAAAAAAGTCCCAAAAAGAGAAGGGCATTGTTCAACCAAGAGAAATCCAGACAGGGATCATCAATAATGCAGAGAGACAGCTGTCAACAGCGGAGAACTCATTATTGATGAAAGGACTTAAGTTCGCACCCGACTCCCATGTGAATAAATTCAATTTGTTTATAGATTTGAACAAGTATATAAGAAAACTCACAATTCAAAGACATTTCTTAAAAAATCCACCGTATTCAAAATCAACCAACGAAAGAGAACCTTTAGTCAAACTACCTTCTAAATTTTATCCAGTGGAATCGAGAGGGAGCAATCTCGACATATTTTATGAATCTGTGAGAGATGATTTTAAACAAATGAAAGTACAGAATAATAAGTTTCAATCCAATCTCAGCACACAAGAAAAAGGAGCACTAAAGTCTTTAGTTAAAGATCAAAATATTGTCATCAAGAGTGCCGATAAAGGAGGGGCAGTAGTCTTACAAACGAAAGCTGCATACATGGACGAAGCATCTAGGATCCTTGATGATGGTCTTACATATATTGAATTACCATCTAATCCTATTGTCCAATATCAGGAAGAACTTAAATCCCTACTTCATAAAGCCCTGGATGAAAATTTAATATGTAGACAGGAGTTTGATTACTTATTTGTGAAATTTCCCATAATTCCAACGTTCTATCACATCCCGAAGGTACATAAGGATAAAGCCAAACCACCGGGATGCCCTATAGTGGCAGGGATTAATTCCCTGACGTCCAATCTGTCACACTTTTTGGACTTGAAACTGCAACCATATGTAGTTAAGCTTACCTCTTATTTAAAAGATTCAACAAGTGTTCTACGCAAATTGGAATCTTTTACCTGGTCAGAGGAATTTTGCTGGCTAACTGTGGATGTTCAGGCACTATATTCTTGCATCCCTCATACTAAAGGCCTTCAAGCTGTGAAGATGACACTCTCAGCGGATCCTGATAAATCCCTTAAGGAGATTGAATTCATTTTGGAAAGTATAACATTTATACTAAATCACAACTATTTTGAATTCAATAAGAAATTCTATTTACAACAACAAGGGACCGCGATGGGGACTAAATTTGCCCCATCATACGCAAACATCTTCATGGGAGTCTGGGAAGATATGTTTATATATAATTCAAGGTATTCCAACAATATATTATTCTATCAGAGGTATATTGATGACCTTTTATTTATCTGGAAAGGAGATATGGCTAGTATTGGAGATTTCATTTCATATATACATATAAATGATTTTAATTTAAAATTCACCCATAAGGTAGACGCTAAGAAAATTGATTATTTAGATTTAGTCCTAATAGGTGAACCTGATAGAATAGTTAAAACTAAAACTCATTTCAAGGAGGTAGATGCTAATAGCTATATACCACAGTCCAGCTGTCACCATCCAACATGGAAAAGAGGGGTTCCATTTGCCCAATTTGTACGTCTGAGACGTAATTGTAGTAGTATTAATGACTACTGGGAACAAGCAACGATACTACAGAAGAGATTTCTGGAAAGAGGTTATACTCATGACCTAATCCGTGAAGCCATGAACAAAGCTTCAGGGAAAAACAGAGAACAGATGCTACAACCACGGATTAGAGGGTCTGAAAACATCAGACGACCGGTTCGACCATTCGTCACTCAGTATAATCGGGAGAACTACACCATCCGAAAGATTATGGATCGGCATTGGGGCATCTTGCTAAAAGATCCAATTTTGGGCCCCACTTTACCAAGAAAACCAGATATAGTCTTCCAAAGAGCCCCTAATTTGAAAAGCAAAATAGCACCAAGTAGATTGATGAATTTGGATATCCAGAATTCTCGTGCAAATTCTCTCATCCCCACTAAGGGCTGTTTTCCATGTTCCAAATGCATTTGTTGCAAATTCATGGGACGTAAACCTTTTGAACATTTGATGGATACAGGAAAATTATACAAATTAGGTCATCTGGTTAACTGCAACACAGAGTTTGTAATATACAGGATCACCTGCAGCTGTAATAAGTCATATATAGGGAAGACAAAAAGAGCAATTAAGATCAGGGTGCAAGAACACATGAGGAATATAAAAAATAAGATCACCACACACAGCTTGGCTAGACACTATGGAGAAAAACATAACTCCGCAGTCTGTAGGGAGAATCTCTTTTTCACAGTACTAGAATATATACCAGTGGATACAAGAGGTAGTAGCCGAGAACTTACATTGGCTAAACGTGAAACTTTTTGGATCTACACCCTTGATACCCAGTCCCCCAGGGGTCATAATGAGGGCTTAGACATCGTCTCTTTTCTATAAATTCAGTTCCATCATGAAACTATGATAAACTTATCCCTAAAAGAACAACTATTAGGAAATTGTCTAATAAAATAGAGTTAGAGTAGTAAGAAGGTACTGTGACAGAGTAGGAGTTTGAGGTTGAAGGGCATATGTCCATATTGCATATGTGTGTATATATTTATATGTAAAGACATGTTTTTGATTAGATACTATGTTATAATTTATGTACATATGTATGTTACTGTAAATAGAGGAGCATGAGATCATATGCTGGGTACTCTTCATTTATTTAGAGATGTCTGCACCATACCCTATAGGATTAATGGTCACAACTATACGAGATTATATAACGTTAATAATTAATTTAGAACCATATCAAGTAAATTGAATATTGTAAAAATCCATTCAGTATTTTCATACTGTACCACATTTTGGTGGAATTAGATTGGGAAGTTACATATATAATAATTAATAGAAGAAATTTAATTGATACCTCCTAGTAGGTTATTATTACATACTAATTACCAATTAATAAGCAAGTCACTTTTATTATGGTTTCTTACACAAATATTATAATAATTAATGTAATTTATTTACACGTTAAAGCACACGAATAATTGATTCGACATTAGATGGATATTTAATTCATGAGGAAATTATATATAAAACTTGGGAGTAGATTATTGTTCATCTCCAAAGAATTTTTATTTTATTTTATTTTATTTTATTAGTATACACATTAATTAAGGTTTATACCAGCACAATAATTAATATTCACATAGGGATTAAAAGGAAATTAAATCTTCACAATATATAATCTGAGTTTGGAAAGGACTTGTAATAAGTCCATCTTTTTAGGAGAACGCATGCAATATAGCTAATCCTCACATAGATCGAATATTATATTTAGTTTATAAGCAACAATGCACAAATTGAGATGAACGTATAGATTTGGTACATTTAGATCAATATATTAGGTCTGGTTCACTGTTTGTAAAGTGATTACAACTCAGGTAGATCGAGCCGATTCTATATATGTGAGATGGAACGCAAATACAGGAAGATCCCGAGTAGTGACACGCATGACGCGCCGGAAGACGGAAGCGCGTCATGGTCACACGGACGGAGTACCATGGCAACGCGTTGCGTTCTGAGCCGTGGAGCTTCGCAGCAACAAGGTCACCATGACAATACTCTGTGTATATAGCAACGGAGCCTTACCGCTTGGCGGGCTACACAGCAGGAGACATATAATTACAGGAAGTTTCTCAGTGGCGTGGAACGCACGCTAGTAGGAATATTGGAACGCAATTATCTAATTAATAAGTATATCTGTGAAAAGGCTTGCTATCCTTTAGAAATTATATGGGCACAATAAGCACTCAAACCTAATACTAGCTAATCAAGCACATATTACATATTATGAAGGATTAGTAATAAAATAATATTATAAATAGATAATTTAATAACAGGAAGTGAGGTCATTGGCAGTGAGGTTTAAAAACCCAGCCGTTTCAATTCTTTATTGTGCAGCAGCTAGGAACATTACTGAATGCAGAGAGGTAAGCCCTTTGATCTTATGGTCCTTTATATATTTATTCTGGTGTGTAATAGGAAATGCTAGCAATTGTTAAAATGTGTGAGGACCATTTTCAGTCTTAAGAGTACAGATTGTGGTTCTACGATTAAGGATGTATAGAAATAAATGAATACAACTTTCCTGGGTGATTAATATGTTAATATAAATTGGGCTAAAACAGTCCCAGAATCTTGGTTGAATGAAGGCATCCATTCTCATTATAAAATTCATTATAAAATCTATTACGAGACATACAATTTATTATAAATTTATATGGACATAAAGGTTTATATATATTTTACCTTGTCCTCTTTGTATTTGATACGAATTAATATCGTTTGAATTTTTTCCAGTATATATTGGTATTTGGATCAGAGCTGAAGTGGTTTAAAGTCCATTTTTCTTCTTTTTTCTACATACTTTGTCCCATTATAGGCTCATTTACAGTTTTCTGATTTATGTAAAAATTCACGCTTGGATGTGAAAAGCTGCTCTATTTATTAATTTCCAACGCAATTGGTATGTATGAAAAAATTATGGGTTAACGTTTTAAGGTGTATTATACCCATATAACATTGGAAGCGTGTTTTCCATCATAGGTCAAAAATACAATTGCCCTCAGAAATAACACAACTGGGTTCAGTAGAATGGATAACATCCAATCATCTACTGATTAGGTATGTACAAATATATCAATTAGGTAGGACATATCCCCCGTTTTTTAGTTTACAAACGATGCATATGATAAAACATTTTGAATAGTTCCATCCAGTCTGTCAGTGATAAAAATAGTAGTTTCCTTTAATCAATTGAACAAATGTTATAGTGTAATGTAAACACAGACCAAAAGGGAAATACTATATATGTATCATTCAGTCTTGTTATCTTATACCCCTCCTCATTCATATTTTTCTTATCATTTAAATCTACAGATATCCCATGTGGTGAGATCTAGTACGATATCACTTTTAAGTGTTTTTATGTATCATTGAAGATACGTTAAGTTGCTTATTCTTATAGTGATCCTTTGGTATGTATTAATTATAATTGCAAAGAAAATAAGTACAATTTTGATAACTAAAATGATATGCTTATGAAATACTCTCTACATTGTTTAGATTATAAGTACAACCCCTGATGAAGTCCGTAGGACGAAACGCGTTGGGTTAAGACAGCAGCCTTTGTCTTGTCTTTGAGGAAGACTTCTCTGTTGTTCTGCGATTGAAATGTACTGAAATCAACATTTAATATCTGTACAAAACTTTGTCGATGGTCACTGTAAACATATTGTGACATAATGTATTCAATTGTACTTTGTTAAATAAATATAATTGATTTTATGAATATTTCAATATAAGTGAATTATGAAGTTTTATTATAAGTAAGAACTTTAGATATACCAAAGGGATCCATTAGCGCCCTGGGGAAACTTTGCCGTTTCTATTCTTAATTTAAGTACCCCTATCTAACAGGGGGTACTTTCCCCGAAGGTGCAGCTGGTCATTCTTAGCGCGATAAAGGTCTTTTTCTTCTCTCTCTCTCTCTATATATATATATATATATATATATATATATATATATATATATATATATTTCTCTTATGTCCTAGAGGATGCTGGGGACTCCGTAAGGACCATGGGGATAGACGGGCTCCGCAGGAGACATGGGCACTTTAAGAAAGACTTTAGGATTTGGGTGTGCACTGGCTCCTCCCTCTATGCCCCTCCTCCAGACCTCAGTTGATTACTGTGCCCAGAGGAGACTGGGTGCTTTTCAGAGGCTCTCCTGAGTTTCTGACATAAAGTATTTTGTTAGGTTTTTTATTTTCAGGGAGCCTGCTGGCAACAGACTCCCTGCATCGAGGGACTGAGGGAAGAGAAGCAGACCTACTTCTGTGAGTTGAAAGGCTCTGCTTCTTATGCTACTGGACACCATTAGCTCCAGAGGGATCGGTACGCAGGTCTCATCCCAGCCGTCCGTCCCGGAGCCGCGCCGCCGTCTTCCTCACAGAGCTGAAGGTAGAAGCCACGTGAGTATGAGAAGTTATAAGACATCAGAAGACTTCAATGTTCTTCACTGAGGTAACTCACAGCACTGCAGCTGTGCGCCATTGCTCCCATTTACCTCATATACTGTGTCACTGTAAGGGTGCAGGGTGCAGGGGGGGCGCCCTGGGCAGCAAATAAACCTCTCCTGGCAAAAGATGGGTATATACAGCCGGCCACTGTATGTACCTACGAGCCCCCGCCAAAGTTTTGTATTTTAGAGCGGGACAGAAGCCCACCGCCGAGGGGGCGGGGCTTCTCCCTCAGCACTCACCAGCGCCATTTTTTCTCCACAGCACCGTTGAGAGGAAGCTACCCGGACTCTCCCCTGCTTAGATCACGGTGACAAGAGGGTTTTAAAGTAGAGGGGGGGCACATAATTGGCGAATTGAGTATAAAAGTGCTATCTGGGTAAACATAAATATTGTGTTTTTATCCTGGGTTATTATAGCGCTGGGTGTGTGCTGGCATACTCTCTCTCTGTCTCTCCTAATGGCCTTGTGGGGGAACTGTCCTCAGATAAGAGGGTTCCCTGAGTGTGTGGTGTGTCGGTACGTGTGTGTCGACATGTCTGAGGTAGAAGGCTTTTTGAGGGAGGAGGAGCAAATGAATGTGGTGTCGCCGTCGACGGCGCCGACAGCTGAGTGGATGGATATGTGGAATGTTTTAAGTGCCAATGTAAATTTATTGCACAAAAGATTGGATAAAGCTGAAGCTAGGGAACAGTCAGGGAGTCAACCCATGCCTGTACCTATGTCGCAGGGACCTTCGGGGTCCCAAAAGCGCCCACTATCCCAAATAGTTGACACAGATGCCGACACGGATTCTGACTCCAGTGTCGATTATGATGATGCAAAATTACAGCCAAAGGTGGCTAAATGTATTCGATATATGATTATTGTAATCAAAGATGTTTTGCATATCACAGAGGAACCCCCTGTCCCTGACACGCGGGTACACATGTATAAGGGAAAGAAAACTGAGATAAATTTTCCCCCCTCACATGAACTGAACGAGTTATGTGAAAAAGCTTGGGAATCTCCAGACAAGAAACTGCAGATTCCCAAAAGGATTCTTATGGCGTATCCTTTCCCGCCAACGGACAGGATACGGTGGGAATCATCCCCTAGGGTGGACAAAGCTTTGACACGCTTATCCAAAAAGGGTAGCGCTGCCTTCACAAGATACGGCTACCCTCAGGGATCCTGCTGATCGCAAGCAGGAGGTTACCCTGAAGTCCATTTATACACATTCAGGTACCTTACTCAGACCGGCTATTGCGTCGGCATGGGTGTGTAGTGCTGTAGCAGAATGGACAGATACCTTATCATCGGAATTTGATACCCTGGATAAGGATACCATCCTATTGACCCTAGGACATATAAAAGATGCTGTCTTATATATGAGAGATGCACAAAGAGACATTGGTCTATTGGGTTCGAGAATCAACGCTATGTCGATCTCGGCTAGAAGAGTCCTTTGGATCCGACAATGGACAGGTGATGCCGACTCAAAAAGGCATATGGAGGTTTTACCTTACAAGGGTGAGGAATTGTTTGGGGAAGGTCTCTCGGACCTGGTCTCCACTGCTACGGCAGGCAAATCCAATTTTTTACCTTATATTCCCTCACAACCTAAAAAAGCACTGCATTATCAAATGCAGTCCTTTCGATCAAATAGAAACAAGAAAGGCCGTGGATCGTCCTTTCTTGCCAGAGGTAAGGGCAGAGGGAAAAAGCTGCACAACACAGCTAGTTCCCAGGAACAGAAGTCCTCCCCGGCCTCTGCAAAATCCACCGCATGACGCTGGGGCTCCACTAAGGGCGTCCGCCCCAGTGGGGGCACGTCTTCGAATTTTCAGCCACATCTGGGCCCACTCGCAGGTGGATCCCTGGGCAATAGAAATTGTTTCCCTAGGTTACAAACTGGAATTCGAAGAGGTGCCTCCTCGCCGGTTTTTCACATCGGCTCTGCCAACGTCTCCTCAAGAACGGGAGAAAGTGTTAAATGTAATCGACAAATTGTATCTTCAACAGGTGGTGGTCAAGGTTCCCCCGCTTCAACAGGGCAGGGGATATTACTCAACCCTGTTTGTGGTCCCGAAACCGGACGGTTCGGTCAGACCCATTTTAAAGTTAAAATCCCTGAACCTATACTTGAAAAGGTTCAAATTCAAGATGGAATCGCTCAGGGCAGTCATCGCCAGCCTGGAAGGGGGAGATTTTATGGTATCTCTGGACATAAAGGATGCATACCTTCATGTTCCCATATATCCACCTCATCAGGCGTACCTGATATTTGCGGTACAGGATTGTCATTACCAAATTCAGACGTTGCCGTTTGGGCTTTCCACGGGCCCGAGAATTTTCACCAAGGTAATGGCGGAAATGATGGTGATCCTGCGCAAGCAAGGGTGTTACAATTATCCCGTACTTGGACGATCTCCTCATAAAAGCGAGATCAAGAGAACAATTACTGAACAGCGTGTCACTTTCACTGAAGGTGTTACAGCAACACGGCTAGATTCTCAATATCCCGAAGTCGCAGCTGGTTCCTACGACTCGTCTACCCTTCTTGGGCATGATTCTGGATATGGACCAGAAAAGGGTGTATCTGCCGATATAAAAGGCTCAAGAACTCGTGACTTTGGTCGGGAACCTATTGAAACCAAAACAGGTGTCAGTGCATCACTGCACGCGAGTCCTGGGAAAGATGGTGGCATCTTACGAGGCCATTCCATTCGCCAGGTTCCATGCACGGACCTGCCAATGGGACCTACTAGACAAATGGTCCGGGTCGCATCTACAAATGCATCGGTTGATCACCCTGTCCCCCAGGGCCAGGGTGTCTCTCCTGTGGTGGCTGCAGAGTGCTCACCTTCTAGAGGGCCGCAGATTTGGCATTCAGGACTGGGTCCTGGTGACCACGGACGCGAGCCTCCGAGGTTGGGGTGCAGTCACACAAGGAAGGAACTTCCAAGGTCTTTGGTCAAGTCAGGAGACTTGTCTTCACATCAACGTCCTGGAGCTAAGGGCCATATTCAACGCCCTTCGTCAAGCGGAGACTTTGCTTCGCGACTTACCAGTTCTGATCCAGTCAGACAACATCACCGCAGTAGCTCATGTAAACCGCCAGGGCGGCACAAAGAGCAGAGTGGCAATGGCGGAAGCCACAAAGATTCTACGCTGGGCGGAAAACCATGTAAGCGCCCTATCAGCAGTGTTCATTCTGGGAGTGGACAACTGGGAAGCAGACTTCCTCAGCAGGCACGACCTGCATCCGGGAGAGTGGGGACTTCATCAGGAAGTCTTCACACAGATTGCAAGCCAGTAGGGCCTGCCCAAGATAGACATGATGGCGGACCGCCTAAACAAAAAACTGCAAAGGTATTGCGCCAGGTCAAGAGACCCTCAGGCGGTAGCGGTGGACGCACTAGTGACACCGTGGGTGTTCCACAGTATATGTTTTTCCTCCTCTTCCTCTCATCCCAAAGGTGTTGAGAACAATAAGAAAAGGAGGAGTTCGGACAATTCTCATTGTTCCAGATTGGCCACGAAGGGCCTGGTACCCGGAATTGCAGGAGATGCTCACAGAAGATCTGTGGCCTCTTCCTCTAAGACAGGACCTGTTGCAACAGGGGCCCTGTCTGTTCCAAGACTTACCGCGGCTGTGTTTGACGGCATGGCGGTTGAACGCCGGATCCTAGCGGAAAAGGGCATTCCGGATGAGGTCATTCCTACTCTGATAAAGGCTCGGAAGGATGTGACAGCTAAACATTATCACCGTATATATGGCGTAAATATGTTGCTTGGTGTGAGGCCAGGAATGCTCCTACGGAAGAATTCCATCTGGGCCGTTTCCTTCACTTTCTACAAACTGGAGTGAATTTGGGCCTAAAATTAGGCTCCATTAAGGTTCAGATTTCGGCATTGTCCATTTTCTTTCAAAAAGAATTGGCTTCACTTCCAGAAATACAAACTTTTGTAAAGGGAGTGCTTCATATTCAGCCTCCTTTTGTACCTCCGGTGGCGCCTTGGGACCTTAACGTGGTTTTGAGTTTCCTTAAGTCGCACTGGTTTGAACTACTTGAGACAGTAGAGTTAAAATATCTCACTTGGAAGGTGGTCATGTTGTTGGCCTTAGCTTCGGCTAGGCGAGTGTCAGAATTGGCGGCTTTGTCTCACAAAAGCCCCTATCTAGTTTTCCATATGGATAGGGCGGAATTGCGGACCCGTCCTCAATTCTTGCCTAAGGTGGTGTCATCCTTTCATATGAACCAACCTATTGTGGTGCCGGTGGCTACACGAGACTTGGAGGATTCCGAGTATCTGGATGTAGTCAGGGCTTTGAAAATTTACGTGGCCAGGACGGCCAAAGTCAGGAAAACTGAAGCGCTGTTTATCCTGTATGCAGCAAGGTTGGCGCTCCTGCGTCAAAGCAGACTATTGCTCGCTGGATCTGTACCACGATTCAGCAGGCGCATACGACGGCTAGATTGCCGTTACCTAAATCAGTCAAGGCCCATTCCACTAGGAAAGTGGGCTCTTCTTGGGCGGCTGCCCGAGGGGTCTCGGCACTACAGCTGTGCCGAGCGGCTACTTGGTCAGGGCCAAACACGTTTGCAAAATTCTACAAATTTGATACCCTGGCTGAGGAGGACCTCCTGTTTGCTCAATCGGTGCTGCAGAGTCATCCGCACTCTCCCACCCGTTTGGGAGCTTTGGTATAATCCCCATGGTCCTTACGTAGTCTCCAGCATCCTCTAGGACGTTAGAGAAAATAAGATTTTAAACTTACCGGTAAATCTTTTTCTCGTAGTCCGTAGAGGATGCTGGGCGCCCGTCCCAAGTGCGGACTACTTCTGCAAGACTTGTATATAGTTTTTCTTACATAAGGGTTATGTTATGGTTGCTTTCAGTTTCCGACTGAAGCTATGTTGAATTTCATACTGTTAACTGGTTAGTTTATCACAAGTTATACGGTGTGATTGGTGTGGGCTGATATGAATCTTGCCCTTGGTTTAACAAAAATCCTTTCCTTGTACTGTCCGTCTCCTCTGGGCACAGTTTCTCTAACTGAGGTCTGGAGGAGGGGCATAGAGGGAGGAGCTAGTGCACACCCAAATCCTAAAGTCTTTCTTAAAGTGCCCATGTCTCCTGCGGAGCCCGTCTATCCCCATGGTCCTTACGGAGTCCCCAGCATCCTCTACGGACTACGAGAAAAAGATTTACCGGTAGGTTTAAAATCTTATTATATGTTTTTATATATATATATATATATAGACAAACAGTCCCTTCCCACCTGTGGCTCAGGTGTTGTGTAGGGGAGGAAACAGGCGGCACTCCAAGGACTTGTATAACAAACTTGTATTCAAAACATGGTGAAAAAAACAAACAAAGCAAAACAAAGGTACAGGTATCTTACAACGTTTCAGGGCATGGCAGCCTTTTCATCAGGTAAGTGACCCTGGTGCTGTGAAAGAAAAGAAAAACCAGGGTCACTTACCTGATGAAAAGGCTGCCATGCCTTGAAACGTTGTAAGATACCTGTACCTTTGTTTTGCTTTGTTTGTTTTTTTCACCATGTTTTGAATACAAGTTTGTTATACAAGTCCTTGGAGTGCCGCCTGTTTCCTCCCCTACACAACACCTGAGCCACAGGTGGGAAGGGACTGTTTGTCTGCATTATGTTTTGGAGGGCACCCAGGCGTTATTCTACTTATCAGAGTGCCGGATATTTCTTTTTTGTATATATATATATATATATATATATAAAATTGGGGGGATAGGGGTACCGGCGACGAGTGTGGCTAAAAACTATGTTTTTAAAGCTTAAAGTTAGGAGCCAAAAAATGTTTCTTTTAAAATTTAAATTTTTTTAATATATATGAGAGTAAAAACAGTTTCCAAGAATGGTTAAAAAACAAGCATAAAAAAACTTTTTGTCCATAAATAAGCAGTAAAAATACACTTAAAAGGATAGGAATTCAAAAAACTTAGCTTGTAAAATGTGGGTGGTCAGTATAGGTCCAACGCGTTTTGTCTCAACAGACTTCTTCAAGGGGTAGGGACAGAATGAAGCTGTATGTCTATTTATACCCATAACACTGAGTCAGGGGGTTGTGACATCATAATTGATCATGTGATAGGGATATACATTTATACATTAAAAAAGGTTAACAGAGCTAATTTTTAAAAACACAGCTGGATTAGTTCATGTCAGACAGACTCCTTAGTTCAAAAAACGAGTGGTTACAGATAATAATGTGGGTGAAAACGTTTAAAAACGTTCATAATGTAATTATGAGTCACTTCCGCCACACTTCCGGTGACGGAGGACTGGACGGGTCACTTCCGCCCCACTTCCGGTGTCAACTGCGCATGCGCCCGCGGCGGTTCCCGGCTTCATTGCGCCTGCGTCTGTGGGTGTTCAGGGCTGCTCTTCAGTGGATGGTGCACATCTGACTTCTTAAACTTATGCCAAATGGAGTCCATTTTTCCTGGGATGTTTAAGATGCTTTTCATGTTATTACGGCGGCCATCTTTGTGTGGATACGCAGACACCTCTAGATACCAGGCACCTCAGTTTCCATGGTAACGGGTCCGATGCATGGAATAAATAGAAAAACAATGGTAATATCAAAAGTAGTGGATCATATGTATTTCAAAGACACTTGTTACCTGACAAATTAGTGTGTTATTATTTAAGGTGAGGTAAAAATAGGGTGACTCACTGCCCATATGATAACAGGTGCTGGTGCAGCATAGGTGATTCCATAAGGTGACTGTAGTTATTTAATGGTGCTATTGGTGCAGGCTAGATTATATTAAGCCTTATGATTATATAGGTATAGATATAAAAATCCGGTGACACATGTTTTGGCTTAAATATAAGTCCATCCGAAGGATCATATTAAATAAATAAATATATAAATTAATAAATAAATAAATAATCAGTGATACATAAAAGTGATTCTAATTAGGTGCTAATTTTTGGTGAGTATCCATTGGAAATCGTTTGTTATCATTACAGTACCTGATCTTCCCAGGTAGTCTCCTCCCTGGTACTGGTCAGGCCCGGACACTGCTTAGCTTCCAAGATCAGACGGGGTTGGGCGTGCCAGTGTGGTTTGACTGTACGCGAATCTGTAACAGATACCATGGCACCATTGCACCCGGAGCCCGGTTGTCACTATATACGTGTGATTCTAAAATAGTGATAATAATATTAAATACTTAGTGTGCAACGGTTAACATCCTTTACAGTACCCGATCTCCCCAGGTGGTCTCCCTCCCTGGTACTGGTCGGGCCCAGACACTGCTTAGCTTCCAAGATCGGACGAGTTTGGGCGTGCCAGTGCGGTTTGACTGTACGCGGATTCAATAAACGTATTAAAGACATACACACTAGTAGTACGATGTTTATTTTATTTGTGAGTGTGCTCTAGTCAAGTGTAATATAGGGAAACAAGAGGGAGAGGGGGGTAGAGGATACTGCACCTCATAGAAAAGGCGCTATCTCTTATCCTTCATTCAGACCAACTGGATGTAGAGTCTGCAACTGGAATATCCAGTACATCTCCCGTCTGGAAAGTTTATTGGCAAGGTCCCCTCCTCTCTCACCCAAAGCCACATGTTCAATAGCCTTGAATGTAATTTCCTCTGGGTTGGAGTTATGTTGCAGCGTAAAGTGTCTGGAAACTGCGTGACTTTCCACTTTGTTTTTAATGTTCCTTATGTGCTCTTGGATCCGTAGTTTCAACGGTCTTTTTGTCTTTCCTACGTACTTCATACTACAGGTGCACTCCAAGAGGTAAATAACGGATGTAGTGTTGCAGTTCATAAAGTCTTTTATGGTATATTCCTTGTCACCTTCTGTACCACTGAAAGTTTTTCTGTTCCGGTGTAGGTATCTGCAGATATTACATTTTCCACACTTGTATGAACCTGTGCACTTCAGGCTCGACGTCTTGTGGGTAGATTCTCCTCTTAACATACTTGATGCAATAATGTCCTTTAGATTTCTGGATTTTTTGAAGATAAGTTCTGGTTGTGGCGGTAAGATCTCTTTAAGCACTGAGTCCATTAGGAGGATGTTCCAATGGGTTTTTAAGGATTTTCTTACCACTCTTTCGTGTTGGCTAAAGGTTGTAATGAAGGCCACTGAGTCTTTCTTCACCTCCCTGGTTTTGTATTTGAGTAGGTCTTCTCTGTTGAGATTTTTAGTCTTTGTTAGAGCTGTATCAAGGATAGGCCCAGGGTATCTTTTGTCCTCGAACCTTTTCTTGTAAACCTTAAGAGGAATTGCACTAGCTCCGAGGACTGCAACGACCAACTCGAGGTTTACAAGAAAAGGTTCGAGGACAAAAGATACCCTGGGCCTATCCTTGATACAGCTCTAACAAAGACTAAAAATCTCAACAGAGAAGACCTACTCAAATACAAAACCAGGGAGGTGAAGAAAGACTCAGTGGCCTTCATTACAACCTTTAGCCAACACGAAAGAGTGGTAAGAAAATCCTTAAAAACCCATTGGAACATCCTCCTAATGGACCCAGTGCTTAAAGAGATCTTACCGCCACAACCAGAACTTATCTTCAAAAAATCCAGAAATCTAAAGGACATTATTGCACCATGTATGTTAAGAGGAGAATCTACCCACAAGACGTCGAGCCTGAAGTGCACAGGTTTGTCACAACTGAGGGCCTGAGCTGACGGGAGGCAGCCTCAGTTGTTGGGGCTGAGATGTAACGGAACCTGGGAGGTTGTATCAGACCCCTAGACATGTAAGTAACATGTAGAACAACTGCCCGAAGGCGTGACCACGACAACCAGGATAAAAGTCAATGATGTTTATTATGACAAACTCCGTAACACAGCAGCAGTAAAGGAAACATAAAAGTCAACAGAGGATAAATACAATTCCTGGGTACTACAGGGTGGCAAGGGCCACAGGCACTGGTAGAGTGAGACAGTTCTTATAATCTTCTAGTTGGAAAGTTCTTACCAGACCTGACTGTAGCAATGGAGAGAACCCAGGATCGTACCAGCTGGTGTTCCAGGAAAGGCTGGGTTGCTGAAGATAAAACGGCTGCTGTGGATACTGGCTGGAACCAGACTGTTGTTGGTACGGAGTGGATACTGGCTGGAACCAGTTAAATAATAAACGAACTTGAGAGCGATGAAATAATAATAAATTTTGGAGTTTGAGAGCGGTGAAATAATAATACCGGTGGAGAGTGGTAAACTGCAGAAAGGACACCGGCCCTTTAAGAGAAGCTGTACACTGCTGGAAGCTGGGCTGGAAGCAGGTGATTGATGAAGTTTGGAGTTTGAGAGCGGTGAAATAATAATACCGGTGGAGAGTGGTAAACTGCAGAAAGGACACCGGCCCTTTAAGAGAAGCTGTACACTGCTGGAAGCTGGGCTGGAAGCAGGTGATTGTTGTAACTGGAAACAGGTGAGTCCAGAATGGATCGGAGAGTCAGGCTACACCGCAGATGGAATGCTGGTGCGGGTCTCTATAGCAGAAGTCTGGAGACAGGAGCTGGAACCTGGAAGACAACCACAGGAGAGAGACAAACTGGAACTAGGTTAGACAACCAAAGCACTGACGCCTTCCTTGCTCAGGCACAGCTTACTTATACCTGCAGCAAGGAAGGGGTTGGCTAGGCAATTATGCAAATCAACAATACAGACAGCAGATTGGTGGAAATGCTCAGATGACAAAATCCAAGATGGCTGCGCCCATGCAGACACTTGGAGGGAAGTTTGGTTTGTAATCCATGTGAGAATTGAAACAGTAATGGCGACGCCGGCCACAGGAGACAGGAGACGCCAGACTGACAAGCGCACATTTAACCACGCGGGCACAGCGGAGGCCGCGGCTGATGAAATCACCACTCTGACATTCTGCATGTGGAAACTCAGGAACAGCGGGATCCGGTCCTGGAACGCTGAGCCAGCCTTAGGAGGCATCTGAAGGGTAAGTAATGGCGTCCAGATACCCGGATCGTGACAGCACCCCCCCCTTTAGGAGTGGCCCCAGGACACTTCTTAGGCTTTAAAGGAAACTTTGCGTGGAAATTTCGGACCAAGGCAGGAGCATGGACGTCTGAGGCATTGGTCCAAGAGCGTTCTTCAGGACCATAGCCCTTCCAGTCAATGAGGTATTGTAACTGACCGTAACGGAAACGTGAGTCCAAAATCTTGGCCACCTCGTACTCGACTCCCCGTTGAGTCTGAACTTTGGGAGCTGGAGGAAGTGCGGAATGAAACCGATTCAGGATCAGCGGTTTCAACAAAGAAACATGAAATGTCCTGGGTATTTTCAAGAAGGATGGTAACTGTAACCTGTAGGCAACAGGATTGATGACTTGTTCAATCTTGAAGGGTCCGATGTAGCGAGGTGCAAATTTCATGCTGGGAACTCTCAACCTCAAATTCTTCGTGGACAGCCACACACGATCACCCACCTTGAGAGCAGGAACCGCTCTACGCTTTCTATCGGCAAACTTCTTATACCTGAATGAGGCTTTAAGCAGGGCTGCGTGGACGTTCCTCCAGTTATTTGAAAACTGACGCAAGGTGACATCCACTGCTGGAACAGAAGTTGCGGGAAGCGGTTGGAATTCTGGGACTTTAGGGTGGAATCCATAATTAATGAAGAATGGTGTAGAAGAAGATGAGGAATGGTATTGATTGTTGTGGCTGAACTCGGCCCAAGGAAGGAGTTGAACCCAGTCATCTTGAGAGGAAGACACATATATACGGAGGAAGGCCTCCAAGTCCTGATTCACCCTCTCGGTTTGACCATTGGTCTGAGGATGGTAAGCCGTGGAAAACTTTAACTTGACTTGGAGGGCTTGACACAAACTTCGCCAAAATTTGGCTACAAATTGTACTCCACGATCCGAGATGATCTCTTCAGGAAGACCGTGAAGTCGGAAGATCTCTTGTATAAACACTTGAGCCAACTTGGAAGCTGACGGAAGACCGGTGAGAGGGATGAAATGTGCCATCTTGGTGAACCGGTCAACTACCACCCAGATGGTATTAAACTTGTTGCAGATAGGTAGATCGGAAACAAAGTCCATCGACAAATGGGTCCAAGGTCGACGGGGAACAGATAATGGAACCAGTTGCCCCGCAGGCGACTGGCGGGAGACTTTGTGTTGGGCACACTTTGGGCAGGAGGCAATAAATTCCATAACGTCCTTCTTCAGAGTTGGCCACCAGTAGGACCTAGAAATAAATTCAAGGGTTTTCTGAATGCCTGTATGTCCAGCAAAACGGGAAGCATGGGCCCAATGCATGAGCTTCTTCCTTAGAACTGGCTTAACAAAACTTTTCCCTGGTGGAGGCGTAGAGTCCATCCCTACCGTGGAGAATGCCAACGGATTAATAATAGGATGCTTGTCTGCAGACTCGGACTCATTTTCTTGCTCCCATGAGCGGGAAAGGGCATCGGCCTTACGATTCTGAGAACCCGGACAGAACTGGAGTTTAAAGTCAAACCTAGAGAAGAAAAGTGCCCATCTGGCCTGACGAGGATTCAGACATTGTGCGCCTTTGAGATATAAAAGATTTTTGTGGTCGGTAAGAATGGTGATTGAGTGGGAAGCTCCCTCCAACAGGTATCTCCACTCCTCCAGAGCGAGCTTGATGGCTAGCAACTCCTGATCGCCAATGGCATAGTTGCGCTCAGCTGGGGAGAACTTCCGGGAGAAGAAACTGCAAGGATGTAGATGTCCATCTTTGGCCCTCTGGGATAACACTGCTCCTACTCCAACGGAGGAGGCATCTACCTCTAAGATAAAAGGAGAGTCGGTGTCGGGCTGTTTCAGAACTGGTGCAGAGATGAACCGTTGCTTCAGAAGGTGAAAGGCCTGTGTAGCTTCCTCGGACCACTTGGACGGATTAGCACCTTTCTTGGTTAATGCAGTGATAGGCGCCACAATGGTGGAAAAGTCTCGTATAAATTTTCTATAATAATTGGCGAACCCTAAGAACCTCTGGACCCCTTTGAGGCTTAAGGGTATAGGCCAATTCTGGATTGCTTGGAGTTTCTCAGGATCCATCTCTAGTCCGGAACCGGACACAATGTAACCTAGAAACGGAATGGTTTTAACTTCAAACACACACTTCTCCAATTTACAATAGAGGTGATTGACACGGGCAGGAGGCAATAAATTCCATAACGTCCTTCTTCAGAGTTGGCCACCAGTAGGACCTAGAAATAAATTCAAGGGTTTTCTGAATGCCTGTATGTCCAGCAAAACGGGAAGCATGGGCCCAATGCATGAGCTTCTTCCTTAGAACTGGCTTAACAAAACTTTTCCCTGGTGGAGGCGTAGAGTCCATCCCTACCGTGGAGAATGCCAACGGATTAATAATAGGATGCTTGTCTGCAGACTCGGACTCATTTTCTTGCTCCCATGAGCGGGAAAGGGCATCGGCCTTACGATTCTGAGAACCCGGACAGAACTGGAGTTTAAAGTCAAACCTAGAGAAGAAAAGTGCCCATCTGGCCTGACGAGGATTCAGACATTGTGCGCCTTTGAGATATAAAAGATTTTTGTGGTCGGTAAGAATGGTGATTGAGTGGGAAGCTCCCTCCAACAGGTATCTCCACTCCTCCAGAGCGAGCTTGATGGCTAGCAACTCCTGATCGCCAATGGCATAGTTGCGCTCAGCTGGGGAGAACTTCCGGGAGAAGAAACTGCAAGGATGTAGATGTCCATCTTTGGCCCTCTGGGATAACACTGCTCCTACTCCAACGGAGGAGGCATCTACCTCTAAGATAAAAGGAGAGTCGGTGTCGGGCTGTTTCAGAACTGGTGCAGAGATGAACCGTTGCTTCAGAAGGTGAAAGGCCTGTGTAGCTTCCTCGGACCACTTGGACGGATTAGCACCTTTCTTGGTTAATGCAGTGATAGGCGCCACAATGGTGGAAAAGTCTCGTATAAATTTTCTATAATAATTGGCGAACCCTAAGAACCTCTGGACCCCTTTGAGGCTTAAGGGTATAGGCCAATTCTGGATTGCTTGGAGTTTCTCAGGATCCATCTCTAGTCCGGAACCGGACACAATGTAACCTAGAAACGGAATGGTTTTAACTTCAAACACACACTTCTCCAATTTACAATAGAGGTGATTGACACGGAGACGGGAAAGAACCTCTTTTACCCAGAAACGATGATCTTCGAGATTATTAGCAAAGATGAGGATGTCGTCTAGATAAACCACGACATGGCGGTACAAGATGTCCCTGAAAATCTCATTCACGAAGTGCTGGAAGACTGCTGGAGCATTGCTCAATCCGAAGGGCATGACGAGGTACTCATAATGTCCGTCACGGGTGTTAAAGGCGGTCTTCCACTCGTCACCCTCACGGATTCGGATGAGATTGTAGGCACCCCTCAAGTCCAGCTTTGTGAAAATAGTTGCACCACTAACTCTATCAAAGAGCTCGGTAATCAGGGGTAAAGGGTATCGGTTCTTGACGGTAATGTCGTTCAGACCTCTGTAGTCGATGCACGGACGCAGACCACCGTCTTTCTTCTTAACGAAGAAGAAGCCTGCGCCGGCTGGAGAAGAAGATGGTCGGATGAAACCCTTCGCCAGGTTCTCTTTGATGTACTCTTCCATGGAGTGCGTCTCAGGCAGAGACAACGGATAAGTTCGACCTCGCGGTGGAACCTTCCCTGGAATGAGGTCGATTGGGCAGTCCCATTCTCTATGAGGAGGAAGGATATCAGCAGAGGCTTTACTGAACACGTCCGTGAAGGAGGAGGCGGAACATCAGATGACCTGGGGAAGGAAGAACAAACAGGAAGAACTTTGGCTAAACAAGTCTCAGCACAGGAGGGACCCCATGCCAGTATTTGCGTAGTCGTCCAGTCAATTGATGGGTTGTGGAGACGGAGCCATGGAAGGCCTAAAACCACTGGATGTGTGGCTCTTGGAATCACTAAAAAAGAAATATACTCAGAATGAAGAACTCCCACTCTCAGACGAACTGGAAGAGTCCTTAAGGAAATGACTGCGTCAAAAATCTTGCTGCCATCCACGGCAGTCAAAGAGATGGACGAGGACAGTCTCTCGGTGGGTAGGGACCACCGTTTAACATAAGCTTCGGTTATGAAATTCCCAGCTGTTCCGGAATCAAGGATGGCAATGACGTTCCTGTAACGTTGAGCAATTTGGAGCGACACTGGGAGGTTACAGTCATGAGGAGATGGAGAGGAGATCATTACTCCTAGCCGGCCCTCTCCTTGGCGAGCTAGGATCTGGAGTTTCCCGGACGTTTGGGACAGGCATTGATAGTGTGCGACGGAGCTGCACAGTAGAGACAGAGAGACTCAGAGAGACGTCTTCGGCGCTCAGCGGGAGATAGACGAGAACGACTAATTTGCATAGGCTCATCCTTGGATGGAGATGGTTGACGAGGAGGAGGAGCAGAAGATTTAGGAGTAGATGATCTTCCTCGCTCAGTTGCTCTCTCTCTGAAACGTAGATCAACCTTCGTGCAAAGAGAAATTAGCTCATCCAACTTAGAGGGCAAGTCTCTGGTAGCTAACTCATCCTTGATGCGTTCTGATAAGCCATGCCAGAATGCAGCATACAGGGCCTCGTCGTTCCATGCCAGTTCGGATGCCAGGATTTTAAACTGTATAAGATACTGTCCCACAGTACGTGTTCCCTGGCGTAAACGGAGAATCTCAGATGAAGCAGATGTTATCCGGCCTGGCTCGTCGAAGATGCGCCTGAATGTAGCTACAAAGTCAGTATAGGAGGATAGCAGGGGATCAGACTTCTCCCATAAAGGTGATGCCCAGTCAAGGGCTGAGCCACTGAGAAGGGAGATGATATAGGCAATTTTGGTACGGTCACTGAAGAAATTGCCAGGTAGAAGCTCAAAGTGGATTTCACATTGATTGAGAAATCCCCTGCAGAACCTTGGAGATCCATCAAATTTTGCTGGCGTTGGAATATGAAGATGTGGACTGGAAATGGGTAAGGTGGGTGGGGTTACAGCTGGTGTCACTGTAGTGGACGCACCGGACGTGCCAGGTCCACGGAGGGTCGTTTGAATCCCATCCAGCCGTGTAGAGAGTTCCTGGAGACAGCGGGTGATGTGGCCCTGTGCAGCCTCCTGATGTTCAAGTCGGGCTGCCAGTTCTTGCATTGGCCTGGCCGCTTGATCCTGGTCTCCGGCTGGATTCATTAGGTCAGTGCTTACTGTCACAACTGAGGGCCTGAGCTGACGGGAGGCAGCCTCAGTTGTAGGGGCTGAGATGTAACGGAACCTGGGAGGTTGTATCAGACCCCTAGACATGTAAGTAACATGTAGAATAACTGCCCGAAGGCGTGACCACGACAACCAGGATAAAAGTCAATGATGTTTATTATGTCAAACTCCGTAACACAGCAGCAGTAAAGGAAACATAAAAGTCAACAGAGGATAAATACAATTCCTGGGTACTACAGGGTGGCAAGGGCCACAGGCACTGGTAGAGTGAGACAGTTCTTATAATCTTCTAGTTGGAAAGTTCTTACCAGACCTGACTGTAGCAATGGAGAGAACCCAGGATCGTACCAGCTGGTGTTCCAGGAAAGGCTGGGTTGCTGAAGATAAAACGGCTGCTGTGGATACTGGCTGGAACCAGACTGTTGTTGGTACGGAGTGGATACTGGCTGGAACCAGTTAAATAATAAACGAACTTGAGAGCGATGAAATAATAATGAAGTTTGGAGTTTGAGAGCGGTGAAATAATAATACCGGTGGAGAGTGGTAAACTGCAGAAAGGACACCGGCCCTTTAAGAGAAGCTGTACACTGCTGGAAGCTGGGCTGGAAGCAGGTGATTGATGAAGTTTGGAGTTTGAGAGCGGTGAAATAATAATACCGGTGGAGAGTGGTAAACTGCAGAAAGGACACCGGCCCTTTAAGAGAAGCTGTACACTGCTGGAAGCTGGGCTGGAAGCAGGTGATTGTTGTAACTGGAAACAGGTGAGTCCAGAATGGATCGGAGAGTCAGGCTACACCGCAGATGGAATGCTGGTGCGGGTCTCTATAGCAGAAGTCTGGAGACAGGAGCTGGAACCTGGAAGACAACCACAGGAGAGAGACAAACTGGAACTAGGTTAGACAACCAAAGCACTGACGCCTTCCTTGCTCAGGCACAGCTTACTTATACCTGCAGCAAGGAAGGGGTTGGCTAGGCAATTATGCAAATCAACAATACAGACAGCAGATTGGTGGAAATGCTCAGATGACAAAATCCAAGATGGCTGCGCCCATGCAGACACTTGGAGGGAAGTTTGGTTTGTAATCCATGTGAGAATTGAAACAGTAATGGCGACGCCGGCCACAGGAGACAGGAGACGCCAGACTGACAAGCGCACATTTAACCACGCGGGCACAGCGGAGGCCGCGGCTGATGAAATCACCACTCTGACATTCTGCATGTGGAAACTCAGGAACAGCGGGATCCGGTCCTGGAACGCTGAGCCAGCCTTAGGAGGCATCTGAAGGGTAAGTAATGGCGTCCAGATACCCGGATCGTGACAAGGTTCATACAAGTGTGGAAAATGTAATATCTGCAGATACCTACACCGGAACAGAAAAACTTTCAGTGGTACAGAAGGTGACAAGGAATATACCATAAAAGACTTTATGAACTGCAACACTACATCCGTTATTTACCTCTTGGAGTGCACCTGTAGTATGAAGTACGTAGGAAAGACAAAAAGACCGTTGAAACTACGGATCCAAGAGCACATAAGGAACATTAAAAACAAAGTGGAAAGTCACGCAGTTTCCAGACACTTTACGCTGCAACATAACTCCAACCCAGAGGAAATTACATTCAAGGCTATTGAACATGTGGCTTTGGGTGAGAGAGGAGGGGACCTTGCCAATAAACTTTCCAGACGGGAGATGTACTGGATATTCCAGTTGCAGACTCTACATCCAGTTGGTCTGAATGAAGGATAAGAGATAGCGCCTTTTCTATGAGGTGCAGTATCCTCTACCCCCCTCTCCCTCTTGTTTCCCTATATTACACTTGACTAGAGCACACTCACAAATAAAATAAACATCGTACTACTAGTGTGTATGTCTTTAATACGTTTATTGAATCCGCGTACAGTCAAACCGCACTGGCACGCCCAAACTCGTCCGATCTTGGAAGCTAAGCAGTGTCTGGGCCCGACCAGTACCAGGGAGGGAGACCACCTGGGAAGATCGGGTACTGTAAAGGATGTTAACCGTTGCACACTAAGTATTTAATATTATTATCACTATTTTAGAATCACACGTATATAGTGACAACCGGGCTCCGGGTGCAATGGTGCCATGGTATCTGTTACAGATTCGCGTACAGTCAAACCACACTGGCACGCCCAACCCCGTCTGATCTTGGAAGCTAAGCAGTGTCCGGGCCTGACCAGTACCAGGGAGGAGACTACCTGGGAAGATCAGGTACTGTAATGATAACAAACGATTTCCAATGGATACTCACCAAAAATTAGCACCTAATTAGAATCACTTTTATGTATCACTGATTATTTATTTATTTATTAATTTATATATTTATTTATTTAATATGATCCTTCGGATGGACTTATATTTAAGCCAAAACATGTGTCACCGGATTTTTATATCTATACCTATATAATCATAAGGCTTAATATAATCTAGCCTGCACCAATAGCACCATTAAATAACTACAGTCACCTTATGGAATCACCTATGCTGCACCAGCACCTGTTATCATATGGGCAGTGAGTCACCCTATTTTTACCTCACCTTAAATAATAACACACTAATTTGTCAGGTAACAAGTGTCTTTGAAATACATATGATCCACTACTTTTGATATTACCATTGTTTTTCTATTTATTCCATGCATCGGACCCGTTACCATGGAAACTGAGGTGCCTGGTATCTAGAGGTGTCTGCGTATCCACACAAAGATGGCCGCCGTAATAACATGAAAAGCATCTTAAACATCCCAGGAAAAATGGACTCCATTTGGCATAAGTTTAAGAAGTCAGATGTGCACCATCCACTGAAGAGCAGCCCTGAACACCCACAGACGCAGGCGCAATGAAGCCGGGAACCGCCGCGGGCGCATGCGCAGTTGACACCGGAAGTGGGGCGGAAGTGACCCGTCCAGTCCTCCGTCACCGGAAGTGTGGCGGAAGTGACTCATAATTACATTATGAACGTTTTTAAACGTTTTCACCCACATTATTATCTGTAACCACTCGTTTTTTGAACTAAGGAGTCTGTCTGACATGAACTAATCCAGCTGTGTTTTTAAAAATTAGCTCTGTTAACCTTTTTTAATGTATAAATGTATATCCCTATCACATGATCAATTATGATGTCACAACCCCCTGACTCAGTGTTATGGGTATAAATAGACATACAGCTTCATTCTGTCCCTACCCCTTGAAGAAGTCTGTTGAGACGAAACGCGTTGGGCCTATACTGACCACCCACATTTTACAAGCTAAATTTTTTTGAATTCCTATCCTTTTAAGTGTATTTTTACTGCTTATTTATGGACAAAAAGTTTTTTTATGCTTGTTTTTTAACCATTCTTGGAAACTGTTTTTACTCTCATATATATTAAAAATTTTTAAATTTTAAAAGAAACATTTTTTGGCTCCTAACTTTAAGCTTTAAAAACATAGTTTTTAGCCACACTCGTCGCCGGTACCCCTATCCCCCCAATTTTATACCTTTTTAACATTACCATACCAGTTTTGTATTTTTAGGGGTGGGCTGACACCTTTTTAAGGTTAAGTGGGCGTAAAGCTTTTATAACGGAAGTTTTTAAACACAATCGTATAGTTTTTACTGAGATTTTAACCTCACAAGTGGCGCTGTACTATCTCTTTTTTACATATATATATATATATATATATATATATATATATATTTTGTATGTGTGTGTATGTATGTATATATATATATATGTATGTGTATATATATGTATATATATATATATATATATATATATATATATATATATATAACAGGAAGAAGACCGCTGCAGTCTGATGGTTTTGTTGAAATAGTTCAATGTTTTCATTTTTTGTACCACTATTTTTCTTCCTGTTGTACTAATTACAGAAGACACCAGTGGCATTTTCTCCTTTATTGGAGTGCCAGGCCATCCATTCCTATGTATGTACTATATATATATATATATATATATATATATATATATATATACAGTTCTACACTTTGCGGCACCCAGTGCGAACGTTTCCACTATATCACGGCTCCATCTCCTCCCTGGAAACTAAATTTTAGGGCCCCCCTGTCTTATGTACCCCAGGCCCCCAGAAGCCTTAATCCAGCTCTGCTTTCACATGTCCTCTTGATCAACTGCTACTACTTATGCTGTAGGAGGTGTTCGGTTTGCAGATAGAACCTTGTACTTTATTATTATTATTATTATTATTATTATTATTATTATTACATTTTATTTATAAGGTGCCACAAGTGTTTCTCAGCGCCGTACACAGTACAGGGAGACAAAACTTAGCATTACAGTAAATAAATAAAAAAAATAGAGTACAGTTAACAAAGAGCACCACAATTCTAAAAAACAGGATTTTGATACCTACCGGTAAATCCTATTCTCCTAGTCCGTAGAAAATGCTGGGGTCCACTTCATGACCATGGGGGGGTATAGACGGTTCCGCAGGAGCCATGGGCACGCTTAAGATTTTTCAATGGGTGTGAACTGGCTCCTCCCTCTATGCCTCTCCTCCAGACCTCAGTTATAGGAACTGTGCCCAGGGAGACAGACATTTCGAGGAAAGGATTAACTTTAATACTAGTGGTGATATACATACCAGCTCACACCTCAACCATGCCGCACAACATGGCATTCAACATAACACACGCCAACAGGCATGAACCAATAACAGCAATATGCTGAAACTAATATAACACAACTTGTGTAACTGTAATAACAAAACTGCAGGTAAAGTTCGCACTGGGACGGGCGCCAAACATCCTCTACGGACTAGGAGAAAAGGATTTACCGGTAGGTATCAAAATCCTGTTTTCTCATACATCCTAGAGGATGCTGGGGTCCACTTCATGACCATGGGGTTTATACCAAAGCTCCAGTACGGGCGGGAGAGTGCGGATGACCCTGCAGCACCGATTGACCGAACTTGAGGTCTTCATCGGCCAAGGTGTCAAACTTGTAGAATTTTGCAAATGTGTTTGACCCTGACCAAGTAGCTGCTCGGCAAAATTGCAATGCCGAGACCCCCCGTGCAGCCGCCCAGGATGAGCCCACCTTCCTAGTGGAATGGGTCTTCACCGACGTCGGTAACGGCAATCCAGCCGTAGTATGAGCGTGCTGAATCGTACCTCTGATCCAACGCGCAATAGACTGCTTGGAAGCAGGACACCCAATCTTGTTGGGAGCATACAGGACAAAATAAGACTCTGTTTTCCGTATTCGAGCTGTTCTAGTGACATAAATCTTCAAAGCCCTAACCACATCTAGAGACTTTGACTCAGTGAACGTGTCAGTAGCCACTGGCACCACAATAGGTTGGTTTATGTGGAAAGATGAAACCACCTTTGGAAGAAAATGTTGACGAGTTCTCAACTCTGCCCTATCTTCATGGAAGATCAGGTAAAGGCTCTTGTGAGACAAGGCCCCCAATTCTGACACCCGCCGTGTGGATGCCAATGCCAAAAGCATCACCACTTTCCAAGTAAGAAACTTCAACTCTATCTCTTATAGAGGCTCAAACCAATCCGATTGAAGGAACTGCAACACCACGTTAAGGTCCCATGGTGCCACTGGAGGCACAAATGGAGGCTGGATGTGCAGAACCCCTTTCACAAAGGTCTGAACCTCTGGAAGAGAGGCCAATTGTTTTTGGAAGAACACTGACAAGGCCGAAAACTGGACCTTGATTGACCCCAATCGGAGGCCCGCCTCCACACCAGCCTGCAGACAATGGAGAAAACGTCCCAACTGAAACTCTTCCGTAGGAGCCTTCTTGGATTCACACCAAGACACATATTTTCTCCAAATATGGTGGTAATGTTTTGACGTTACTCCTTTCCTGGCCTGAATAAGGGTGGGGATGACTTCCTTGGAAATACCCTTTCGGGCTAGGATCCGGCGCTCAACAGCCATACCGGCAAACATAGCCGCGGTAAGTCTTGATAAACGCACGGCCCCTGCTGCAGCAGGTCCTCGCGAAGAGGAAGAGGCCGAGGATCTTCTATGAGTAACTCCTGAAGACCTGGGTACCAAGCCCTCCTCAGCCAGTCTGGGGCAATGAAGATTTCTCGAACCCTTGTTCTTCTTATGATCCTGAGAACTTTTGGGATCAGCGGAAGTGGATCGAAGACATACACTGACCGGAATACCCACTGGGTCATTAGCGCATCCACTGCTATTGCTTGAGGGTCTCTCGACCTGTAACAATATTTCTGAAGCTTCTTGTTGAGACGAGATGCCTTCATGTCTACTTGAGGAACTCCCCAAAGACTTGTCACCTCTGCAAAGACTTCTTGGTGGAGGCCCCACTCTCCTGGATGGAGATCGTGTCTGCTGAGGAAGTCTGCTTCCCAGTTCTCTACTCCCGGAATGAAAATCGCCGACAGAGCCTTTACATGTGTTTCTGCCCAGAGGAGGATCTTCGTCACCTCTGCCATTGCCGTTCTGCTTTTCGTTCCGCCCTGCCTGTTTATGTACGTGACTGCTGTTACATTGTCCGACTGGATCTGCACGGAATGATCTTGAAGAAGATGTACCGCTTGTTGAAGGCCGTTGTAAATGGCTCTCAATTCCAGCACGTTTCTGTGAAGGCAGGCTTCCTGACTTGACCATTTTCCTTGGAAGCTTTCCCCCTGAGTGACAGCTCCCCAGCCTCGGAGACTTGCATCCGTGGTTACCAGGACCCAGTCCTGAATCCCGAACCTGCATCCCTCTAGTAGGTGAGAACTGTGTAGCCACCACAGGAGCGAAATCCTGGCTTTTGACGACAGGATTATCTCCCGGTGCATGTGTAGGTGGGATCCCGACCACTTGTCCAACAGGTCCCACTGGAATACTCTGACATGGAACCTGCCAAACTGTATAGCCTCGTAGGCCGCCACCATCTTCCCCAACAATCGAATGCACTGATGGATCGACACACTTGATGGTTTCAATATCTGTTTTACCATTTTCTGGATTTCCAGAGCCTTTTCCACCGGAAGAAATACTCTCTGAACTTCTGTGTCCAGAATCATCCCGCGAAAAGACAATCTTGTTGTCGGTTCCAACTGTGACTTTGGATAATTTATGATCCAACCGTGTTGTTGGAGTATTGACAGGGAGAGTGTGATGTTTTGTAACAACTGCTCCCTGGATCTCGCCTTTATCAGGAGATCGTCTAGATAAGGAATTATATTGACTCCTTATTGACGCAGTAGAACCATCATCTCCGCCATCACCTTGGTGAATACCCTCGGCGCCGTGGAGAGACCGAAAGGTAACGTCTGGAATTGATAATGGCAATCCTGAACCGCGAATCTCAGATAAGCCTGGTGAGGAGGATAAATGGGAACATTCAGGTAAGCATCCTTTATGTCTACAGACATCATGTAGTCCCCCTCCTCCAGACTGGAAATCACTGCCCTCAGTGATTCCATTTTGAACTTGAATCGTTTCAAGTAGAGATTCAAATTTTGTAGGTTTAGGATCGTTCTGACCGAGCCGTCCGGCTTCGGAACTACAAATAGGCTTGAATAAAACCCCTTCCCTTGTTGTGACAAAGGTACCAGGACTATGACGTGATCCTGACATAATTTTTGGATTGCCGCTGTTACTGCTTCCCTTTCCGGAAGAGAAGCTGGCAAGGTCGATTTTAAAAATCGGCATGGGGGAACGTCTTGAAACTCCAGCTTGTACCCCTGGGATACTATCTCCAAAACCCAGGGGTC
Source organism: Pseudophryne corroboree (assembly GCF_028390025.1). Lineage (NCBI taxonomy): Eukaryota > Metazoa > Chordata > Amphibia > Anura > Myobatrachidae > Pseudophryne > Pseudophryne corroboree. The sequence goes on along the minus strand of NC_086446.1, from coordinate 408,402,278 downwards.
CAGGCCAGACAGAATCCAACCTTGGCTGAACAGTTTGAGACGTGCCCCTTCCCCTACCTGCAAAGAAGGGGGAACCTCTCGATTTTTTGTATTTATTGGGCCGAAAGGACTGCATGTGCAGGTGATATGTCTTTTTTCCGGTGCAGGCGCAGAGGGCAAAAAATTCGACATACCTGCGGTAGCTGCCGAGACTAACGCATCCAGTCCATCGCCAAATAAGGCCTCACCTTTATATGGGAGAGCCTCCATATTTCATTTGGAATCTGCATCCGCGTTCCACTGGTGAATCCACAATGCCCGCCGAGCCTATACTGCCATGGTAGCGGCTTGTGAACTCAAGAGTCCAATATCTTTCATAGCTTCTAGCATATATGCGGCAGCGTCTTTGATATTCCCTAACTTAAGGAGTATCTCATCTTTATCAATCGTGTCAATTTCTGATGACACGTTTACTGACCATTTTTCAATAGCGCGACTCACCCACGTGCAAGCAATTGTGGGCCTGAGCAGCGTACCATTAGCAACATAAATGGATTTCAATGTAGTCTCTATTTTGCGGCCTGCTGGCTCCTTTAGTGAAGCCGTGCCAGGTGCTGGGAGAATTACCTTCTTTGTCAACCTGGACAGAGCACTGTCTAACACAGGGGGTGACTCCCATTTTTTCCTGTCCTCTACCGGGAAAGGATAAGCTATCTGAATTCTCTTGGGAATACGAAATTTATTTTCGGGATTCACCCACATCCCTTCAAAGAGAGTATTAAGCTCGTGGGAAGGAGGGAAAGTGGCCTTAGATTTATTTTCTTTATAGAAATAAGCCTTCTCTTGAGGTACAGGAGTGGCTTCCATGACTTCCAGAACCTCCCTTACAGCTACAATCATATATTGTATATTTTTTGCCGATTTATGATCTATTTCTCTGGAGTCACTATCGTCGACACAAGAATCAGTGTCCGTGTCGGTATCAGTATTCACAATATTCGCAAATGGTCTCTGCGGATGGAAGAACCGAACCCTGAAAAATCATATCCTCCACAGATTTTCTCCAGCACTCAGCATGAGATTCAGACTTATCTAATCTCCTATTGATATGATGCATACTATCACGTATTTCTTTCACCCATGCATACTCTTGGTGTCCCTAAAATGCCTTCCTCCGGGGAGGAACTCCCTGCCTCAGACATGTCTTACACACGTGTACAACACACACTCACAGACACACTGGGACTTATAGGGGACAGACCCACAGTAAAATCTGTCAGAGGGACACAGTTTAGGAGCAGTCAGTTCACAACCCAGCGCCAAAGAAAAAAATCCCTGTGCCACGTACTTTGTACACAGAGACAAAATCCCTGTGTCGCTTACTCCGTACACAGAAACATTTAAGCGCTACTATATTATGCACAATATGTATTAGCACCCAGGCCCCCCTTTTTTCACCCTGATACTTGTTCAGAAGTGGAGGAGGACTAGCTTCTTCTCTGCAGTCTGTGAATGAGAGAAAATGACGCTGAACAGTGTGCTGGCTGACTGAGGAGGAAGCTCCGCCCCCGCAATGACGCGTTTCTCCTCAGATTTTTCACATAATATTTATACTGGCGGGGGTAGGGCTGTGCCTTGTCATCTTATGCCCCCTTTTAACCAGTTTACGAGGTTATTTGCTGCCCAGGGCGCCCCCTGCAGTGCATGTGTATGTGCGGGCAGAAATGGCGCACTGCGCTCACGCCAGCCGCGCGGTACCTCAGCCTTCACTTTGCTTGATTGAAGATCTGTCTTCATACACTCACCAGTCTTCTGACTTCTGGCTCTCTGAGGAGGGTGACGGCGTGCTGTGGGAGTGAGCATCTAGACATGGCTAGCGTTCAGTTCCCTTCAGGAGCTAATGGTGTCCTGTCAGCCAGAAGCAGAGCCAAGAAACTCTTCAGGAAGTTGGTTCCTACTTCTGCCCCCTCAGTTCCATGAAGCAGGGAGACTGTTGCCAGCAGTTCTCCCTGAAAATAAAAAACCTAACATAAGTCTTTTCAGAGAAACTCAGTAGAGCTCCACAGAGTGTATCCAGTCTGCCTGGGCACATTTCTAAAACGGAGGTCTGGAGGAGGGGCATAGAGGGAGGAGCCAGTTCACACCCATTGAAAAGTCTTAAGAGTGCCCATGGCTCCTGCGGAACCGTCTATACCCCCCCATGGTCATGAAGTGGACCCCAGCATCCTCTAGGACGTATGAGAAACAATACAGCTAAGATGTAAGTAGCGAGGGAGTAATCATCATACTACTTGTGGCTGGCGACCATAGAGATGAGCCTTTACAAGCAGAGGAGAAAGCGCGTAAAGATGGTCGCTGAGGAGGAGAGAGATGTGAGCTAAATGTGTCGAGAAGAGGACTTTGACAACAAGAGGAAAGAGCGCCCTGCTCTGAAGGGCTAACAATCTAGTGGATACTTTAGCTCATAATTTACATCTAAATAATGAGATTTGTGATCACAGTGGAGAGGTAGAGTCTGGGCACCAAATAGTTCAACTTTGTTTTCCAGCAGCCCAGGCTCCCTCTCCTCTATGCCCCGCCCCCAGTCACAGGTGGCCAGTTAAGTTAGCAAGCCCAAGGCAAGGAGCAAGAAGAAGTTGGCGCTGTGGTCATTGCAGCTGCAGTTAGCTTGTCCTATAGGATTCCGTTCACTGGCCACTAAGTACAACAAAGAAAATGGATAATATAAAAAAAGAGAAAAATAATGAGGAACCATTTAAAAGCAGCCTTCCTCAAAATGGTGCCTGCTCCAAACTAAAACTGGCTGCCTGTGGCTGGAGGTGGGGTATAGAGTAGAGGTAGCCTGAGCTAAGGATGGACATCAGAAGCTCATCATATGATGTCTGGGCTTCTGCCATTGAATCTTTCGATGCAATGGTAACTGACATCACATCAATAGAATTTGATAAAAGAAAAAAAAATAATATGATTAAAGCATGTGCAAAAAAAGTCCTGTTTGCACATGTGTAACCCTCTTAAGTATGGCGGCCGGGGATGGGACTTGGGGCGGGACCATTGCTACACCAGCAAATGTTTACCATTTAGATGGATGCAAACATCGGATGGTGAAAACATTGATGGTTGCAAACCATCGCGAAGCTATGTCCATCCCTAGCCTGAGCGGTTCTTTTCTTTCCCTGCTTGACACATTTCAGTCTGAAACTGAAACTGCCCTCACCAAAGTCAGCAATGACCTCCTTGCTTCCAAGTGCACAGACTACTCCCCTATGCTCATTCTCCTAGACTGCTTTGTTTCTTTTGACACTATGGACCACCCTCTCCTGCAAATCCTTTACTCACTCTGTCTACATGTTAGTCCTGTGCAGTATAATGTAACACATGTATAATGAATAATTCAAGTGCACAGTCTGGAGGCCGATCCCTAGAGGAGGATGTGGGCTCGCGGACAGTGGGCTATTGGGGGTTTTCCCCTATACTATTGTGGGCCAGTCCAACCCCAAATGGCTCACATTGATGTCAGTGTTCCAATACACCTATGTAATGGTGCCCATACACTTGTGAGATAATCCTTCGATTTCGACCACATCTGTGAGATAAATCGAAAGATTGTTTGCACATTTTAGGCACCATGCAACGCAATGCGTTTGCACAGCGGTCAAATCTCGCGTCTCAAGATAGTATGTGCTGCACTTAATATTTATTGAATCGCGGTGCGATCGCATGCTGTTTTTTACCACTTTCGATTTATCACACTGCGATATGAGAAGACAGGAGCCAACTTACTGGACACTCCTCTTCCCCCCACTGCGCACATGACTTAAGAGGAGGCTAGAAGCACGCTGCTGAGCTCCCAAACAGCGCACAAGGCAGGCAGGCGACTGGCCACTAATGACTATTATGATGTTTTACCACCACTGCCCACTGGCTCCCTGCCTAAAATGCTGCACCACTGCAAGCCCCTGGCCGCACCCTAAACACCATTATACTGCGCCACTGCAAGCCACCATTATGCTGCTGCACCCACCATTTACTGGCCCACTGCCCAAAATGCTGCACCTCTGCAAGTCCCTGGCCGGCCCTAAACGCCATTATACTGCGCAACTGCAATCCACAGCTCACCATTATGCTGCTGCACCCTGCACACCAATGTATTATCACAACATATTTCAGATAACTCCCAACAGTAACTAGAAAACAAACTTTATTTAACCAGAATATTGGAACTTTAACTAGAAAACAAACATTATGTAACCAGAATAATGGAACTTTTTTCATGTTTATTCCCTTTCTTTTTTTTGCATTCTGCAGATGTCCTATGAGAGCCGTGATGTCCTAATGGGCTTTATCAGCCTGTATCGTGAGGAGGAGTGTCTGTGGCTGACGTCCTCACCAGACTACAGCAGCAAACAGAAGAGGGAGGCTGCTTATAACCCCCTGGTGGAGTACTCTGAGCCCACGTACTTTGCTGCCTCGGTGGCCTGGGTCTGGAAGAAAATTGCCAATATATGGACAGTCTTTGTAAAAGAGAACCGCACGGTGGAGGAATTCAAGAGGTCAGGGGCCAGTGCAGACAAGGTGTATGTGCCACAGCTGTGGTACTACAAAGAACTAAACTTCCTCCTGGAGAAACGGTTAGCTAAGGAGTCTCTAGTGGTGATGGCAGAGTCTGAGGAGGGAAGTCTCGATGTGGAGGAGGCCGAAGTGGTAAGTTGCTTTTTAATTATTACCTAATATATTCCTCCTGCCATTCCACAGCTCCTTCCCCATTGATAAAGGAATTATATTTTTCCTGGCCCTCTTGTCCTTGCAGTGCCGTGTAAAGTTACTGTAGGTGGTCCCACCGAGGAAATCGGCACTATCATCCCTGGCTGGTTGGGGTCTTCCGGTCCTGCTGGGAGCAAAGGCATTTGCCTCGTGGCCTTGCGTCGGAGCATGTTGTGCAGTATACAGCATGCGGTTACTACACAGTCAAATTTGTCCAGCCTCATGTTGATGGATTTGTGGAAGATCCTGAATCGGTTGCTGAGAATGCCAAATGCATTCTCAATAACCCGACGGGCCCTAGAAAGGCGGTAGTTGAAAATGCGACTATTGTGGTTCAGGACTCTTTGCGGGTAGGGCTTCATTATGTGTTCGTGCAGTGCGAAGGCCTCATCTGCCACGAACACAAATCCAAGGCCATTCTTTGTTTGCTCCACAGGCGGCAGATGAATGGAGCTGGTGGTGAGCCTATCATAGAAGTGCGTATTTTTCAAGGATCCACCATCTGAGCAATGACCATTTTTCCCAACATCCAGAAAAATAAATTCATAGTTTGCGTTGACCACCACCATGAGAACCCACCGCCATGAGAACAATGCTAAAGTAGCCTTTATAATTGAAGTAGTCTGACCCGCTGTTGGTAGGTTTGGTGATGCGCACATGTTTCCAGTATATCGCACCAACACAGTTTGGGAAATTCCAGCGCCTGTCAAAGTCCTCTGCAATAACTTTCCATTCTTCCACGCTTGTAGGGAACTGTAAAAGAAAAAAAAAATGTTTTGAATATTTACAGAATGGTTTTTTTTTACCCTACGGACACCTGAAGACCTCAGCCATACCCCTGACCTCAACAACACATCACCAGAGGAACCGAAATCTCCAAAGCTACAGGGTTCCAGGAGGAAGCCACGGAAAACAAAATTTGTGGAAAACCCGCTACTATTGGAGGCCCTGATGAATTTGATGACATTGCGTCATATGTTAGTAAAAATATGCGTAAGGTTTCCGAGCAACAGCAAGTAGAGTGCCAATGCCTGGTGTCACAGGTTTTGTACAAAACACTCACATGACAACTGACATCAGAGTGGAACATTCATGGGCCAGAACCTCAAGCATCTGCTCCTCGTCTCCCACTGACCTTCAGTTCACCACCCACCTACTCTTCCTCCAGTACCCATCCTCCTCTGCATCCCAGCTATCATTCCGGTTATCTGCAACCGCAGACCCCATCCATCTACCCCTCCTCCACTTTCCATCCTCCTCAAACCCCTTCTCATCAAACCAGCCACCTTCCCGTTATCGTCAACCCCCATCCACCCACCCTTCCCCCACTATCCAATCTCCTCCTCAAACCAGCTACCCTTCCCAAGCCAGCCACACATCCACCGTCCCCTCCGCAATTTTGACCTCCTTGATGTCACAGGGGGGACAAGAGGAGGCGGAGGAGACAAGTCTCTTTCAAATGTAGGGTGATTCTCATTTGCTGCTGCCCTTGTTATACATACCAACAGATATGGTGCAGTCTGATACTACGGTGAGTGTCCACGCTTTCAGGCAGACAATGCACACATGCTGCTAGGGACAGGTTGATGGTAACGGGGACCCATCTTCCTGCCCCTAGCTGCATGTGTGCATTGTGACACTCAACACTGTAGTATCAGAATGCACCACATCTGTTGGTATATATAAAATTCATGCTGCCCTGGTATATACTGCGATAGATCTGGTGCACTATGATATACGGCATTTTAGTGGCGCCGCTTTCAGGTGGACAATACACACATGCAGCTTGGGTCAGGTTGATGGTGCCGGGGAGCCTGAAGCCGGTCCTACCTACATGTGTGCATTGTGCCCCTGAAACACTGCCACTCAAAAAACACTGTATATCATACTGTGCCATATTTATATGCTAAATTTAAATTTGAAGAAACATTAATATAAAGTTCTAGTGTTTGAAAAACTTCTGCCATATTTATAAAAATACTTATGTTTTGATATATATCTACACAATTTTTTTTTTTTTTGGTTCACAAGTGTATTCATGCACTTATATACTGCAGCAGATGTGGTGCATTCTGATACTACGGCTTTGAGTGGCACTACAGCCAGGGGCACAATGCACACATGCAATTTGGTGCAGGTTGATGGTACCGGGGACTCCTCTTCCTACTCCAAGCTGCATGTATGCATTGTGCCATTGGCTGCGGTGCCACTCAACACCGTAGTATCAGAATGCACTACATCTGCTGCTATATATAGCAATTTTTTTTTCATTTCATAAATGTAATGAAGCACATGTGCTGCATCATGAAAACCGTGGTTAAGAGTGGCACCGTTTTCAGGCGCACAATACACACATGCTGCTAGGGGCAGGTTGGTTGGTTCCGGGGAACCTCAATCTGCACCTACCTTCATGTGTGTATTGACAGTCCGTAAATTTGCAATATTTTTCCAGACCCAGGCCACAGTGTCCGCTAAGAAGGTGGGCTTTGACTACTCCACCAGCCGGTTATAGGCAGCCTCTCTCTTCTGTTTGTTCAGTCACCCACAGGCACTCTTCCTCATGGTATAGTCTGAAATCATGTGCCACTACCACCATATCTCTTACTGCACCAGATGCTACTATACAGATAGTGTTTGAAAAAGTTCAGCCATGTTGGCTGCATATTTATAAAAAGCATTATATTTTGATATATATATATATATATATATATATAGCATTTTTTTACATTTCACAAATGTAATGCTGCCCTTGCTATATATAGCAACAGATGTGGTGCATTCTGATACTATGGCGTTGAGTGGCACCGCTACCAGGGGCACAATGCACACATGCAACTTGGTGCAGGTTGATGGTACTGGGGACCCAACTTCCCACCCCAAGTTGCATGTGTGCATTGTGCCCCTGGCTGCGGTGCCACTCAATGGTGTAGTATCAGAATGCACCACATTTGTCGCTATATATAGCTTTTTTTTTCATAAATGTAAAGCTGCAGATGGTGCTGCATTATGAAAATGTATACTGTTTGCTAAAGTTTAGCCATGTTGGCCACATATTTAATAAAATGATGTCTTGAAATAAGAAGCACATTTTCTCCGGCAGGGTCCACAGGTTATCCACGGGATAACAATGGGATATGATGGTGCGTCAGCGGATTGGCACCAATCAATCAAAGCTGCCTAACCTCCCAGGATGCAACGGGCCTGTCCATATATTCCCGCCCACTGCTCAGGCAAATCAGTTTGGTGCGGCAGGAGCCGGACCATGGTCAGAAGGCTGCTGGTTTTTAGCAGCCCTAAGCGTTCTTATTTTATTGTTATAGTCTTACAAATTTTTGAGTGATCTTTCTAAACAGCGTCATATATGTACCTTAGAAAGAGTCGCTCCAACAACTCTCCACCGGGTCGCGACAACGCTTACCCACAAGTACAGTGCTGTTTCGGCGGGCAGCTGTGTCGGATATACTAGCAGGTCCAGCAGACGTTACCAGGCTCTGGCCGGAGCATGGGGAGAAGGTAAGGCATCGATTCCACTCAGTAGATGGAATACGGACACAGCTGTTTTGGGAGGAGACCATCAAACAGTAGCTGACGTGGCTGCCACCTCTGGTGCACCAGCGCTAGGCCTTAGGGATCAGAGGCTCCAGGAATAGTATGAGGCTGCGATCCCTAGGGTTGATGTTAGCAGTGGGTAGTCAGACGCTCTCCTGGTCGCCCCTCCCCCCGGTTCATGACCAGTTTCCACCGAGTCTCCCGCCATGAACTGTTTCCTCGCTTCCGGCCCGACGCTACCAAGTGGGGACCCGGTCGCCGCTTAGGCGTCTGTGTGACCGGTGCCTCTGTGTTCACTGGTCGCTACCATGAGGGGACCCTGTTGCAGCATAGGCGGCTGTGTGACCAATGCGTCTGTGTTCAATGAGCATCTGTGTTCACTAAGTCATGGAGCGGCAGTGTACACTAGTAGTGTCTGGATCCACTCAGCGTTCGCTAACGTATGATCAATCTTGGAAGCGGGGTGAGTCTCCCTGTATCCCATTCTACTAAGTACGGGTAATACAGGACTAAAATCTCATCTACCTTTTGAGTACGAATAGTTAGATAAGTGCATATTGCACATGAGTCTGTATACAGTAGCGGATCTTGCCACGGGCAAGCAGGACTTTTGCCCGGGGCGCCGCCTTCCGGAGGGCGCCGCACCAAGGCAAGATCCGCTGCTGCTGTGTGCCCCCCGCTGCGAAGGCAAATTAGATGCGTACGCGTCTAGTTTCCCTTCGTGGAGAGGTCCTTTACTGTGCGCGATGACGTCATCGCGCACCGCACAGCAAAGGTCCTCTCCACGAAGGGAACTAGACGCGGACCTTTGCTGTGCGGTGTGCGATGACGTCATCGCGCACCGCACATCATTTCAGTCTGTACAGGGGGCGTAAATGACCACGCCCCCTTACGATGCCACGCCCCCTAATGCCGCCCGGAGCGCCAGAAGCCCCGGAACCGGCCCTGTCTGTATACCATTACTGTTTCTTTCGCATTGCGTCTGAATACGTTAGATCAGTTAAACATGATTCAGTAAATTTGCTTGTGTAATGGGTGGGGCCTAATGATGTTATTGGCTTAGCCCTGCCTCCGTTGCCACCCACCTGCTTCTCCTCCGAGTATCTCCTGGAGAGGAGAAAATAAATGTAGTTAAGTATGACACACACACAGCTAAATAGTAACACTTTGTAATGCAAGCAGAACAAAGCAGTGCACGATAGCTAGCAAAGTGGAATGAGCAGCAGGTATAAACCAAACTTCTCTAGTCACAAAGCAAACAGAAGTGCACAGAATTAAAATGGCTGCTTGTTAATATATACCCCAGATAGGCCAGCCCTCTATTTAAATTTTTAGAAATCTTGCAGATAAAGCTGGTGTGCTTTGGTCAGCATGCGATGCGCTCGAATTCGATCATCCGATACCACCTGATTTCTGGTCGTAAGGGGCATGCGATAAATCGTAGGATTGTATGTGCATTGAATGCACACAAAAAAAAAGCACTTTCGATGCGATTCATCTCAAGATGAGCTTCAAGGGAAATTGGGCCTGATATCGTGTTGAATGCAATCGCACAAGTGTATGGGCACCATAACACGTGAGGAGTTGCAATCTCCCGGCAGCTGGCAGCATGGCATGCTTGGACTTGTAGTGCAGCTAAAGCACCATAAGGTAAACATCATGTCACACACCCCTCCTCCAGATTAAATGCCACTTTGGACTTTAATTTAGGTAAATACTACATGTCCCAGAATGCACTCCTCTGAAGTATGTTTGATATCCATCCACTCTCCGGGAAGTACAGGGAGCAGGCGCTGTACATTACATTCCCCCCACTGGAATTTACATGTAGTCCCCCGTGCTGTCACCTTCCTGCCCCGGACAGCCAAGGAATATACTGCATATGAGAGCACCAGGGATATAACTGGTGTATTTGGGCTTGGGTGGTGCGGCGGAAGGATACCTTGCACGGACAGTAAGGAAGTGAGACTGTCCACTTTTCGCGCCTTTTTGGCTACGCAAGGTGTTGTGGGAAAGAGCTGGGCACCGGCACCAGCTGCTCAGGACAGTGATTGCGGCTGCTGTAGGAGTGTGGCCGTGACCGGCGCAGACACCGCGGGGATGCAGAGGGATGAAACCGACCCGGAGTCCTCTAGCTCCTCGGACGGGGGCCCCGGAGAGCGGGTGCGGGAGCAGCTGGAGGTTCTGTGCGGGGAGCTGAACCTGGACCAGGAGACGGCGGCGGAGACTATGAGCAACTTCACCAAGACTTGGAGCACGTACAGCCTGGAGGTGAGGGGGCAGCACGGGGGTGGGGTCCGGGCTGTGCGGCAGACGTACTATGCTGCAGCGGGGAGGGTACGTGTGGCCAGGGTGGGTGACTGGCAGGGCAGTGGGGAGCGCTGACAAGTTACTGGCTATACGGGTGGGAGCGACGCCGCTGTGTGTACGGTGCTGCGGTATATGTCTGGAGAAGCGCTGGCTGCTGTCAGGTGGCATCCCGTGTAACGCATGGAGAAACTTCATGCAACTTTAAAATTAATTTCATGTGTTGTGGTGGAAATAACAGTTTGTTATTGTATGTGATTCCCCCGCTGTCTGCCCTGTCCCCCACAGCACTGCTTCCTCTCAGCAGAGCAACATTGTTTTAGTCACAGGTTGAACATTCCGTATAGCATGCAATTATCCTCTAAAATGGGGGTGGTCTTCTGTTTGCCGGCGGTCGGGCTCCCGGCGCTCAGTATACCGGCGCCGGGAGCCCGACAGCCGGCATACCGACACTTATTTTCCCTCGTGGGGGTCCACGACCCCTACGCGCGCCACCGTGCCCGTAGCGTAGGACACGCTGCACTCCAGGGAGTGTCCTTGTCCTAATTGGATTGTATCTCTGGCTTTGATTTGTTACGAGGGATATTGGGGTCCATCTACCTATATGAAGAGATCGTAAGGCCAACAAAAGAAACCTTTATGAGTTTTCATCACGTCTTACAGAAGTAAGCTTACATGTAAGCGTCCATCACCATAAATCCTGCATATCACGTTGGGTGCCTTGAAAAAGAGGTGGAAGCTTGAACTTTCCAGTTTTGGGACTATATCCACATTTCCATTCCCTGTATTACACAGTGGTGAAAGATCTGGTCTCAATGCAGTATTATACTATGGTGCATTTTTTTTCTTTTTCATATTGAATGAACTACATCGGTCCACTGTGGCAAAACTGAATTTTCTGGACATTGAGCGCAAAAGTGAGATCGTACTTTTTTCTTTTTTTTTACAAGGTTGTATAGATTGGTGTTCTATTTAGTACTTTCCTGTGCAGCTCATTTGCGGCGCCCAGAGAGGAATTATTTTCTTATTGGTGGAAATAACAGTTTGTTATTGTATGTGATTCCCCCGCTGTCTGCCCTGTCCCCCACAGCACTGCTTCCTCTCAGCAGAGCAACATTGTTTTAGTCACAGGTTGAACATTCCGTATAGCATGCAATTATCCTCTAAAATGGGGGTGGTCTTCTGTTTGCCGGCGGTCGGGCTCCCGGCGCTCAGTATACCGGCGCCGGGAGCCCGACAGCCGGCATACCGACACTTATTTTCCCTCGTGGGGGTCCACGACCCCTACGCGCGCCACCGTGCCCGTAGCGTGGCGAGCGCAGCGAGCCCGCAAGGGGCTCATTTGCGCTCGCCAAGCTGTCGGTAAGCCGGCGGTCGGGCGCCGGGATGCTGGTCGCCGGGAGCCCGACCGCCGGCCAGCCGTAGTGAACCCAATGGGGGTGGTCTTCTTCTGTTTGCCGGCGGTCGGGCTCCCGGCGCTCAGTATACCGGCGCCGGGAGCCCGACAGCCGGCATACCGACACTTATTTTCCCTCGTGGGGGTCCACGACCCCCATAGAGGGAGAATAAAAGTGTGGCGCGCATAGCGCGCCACCGTACCCGTAGCGTGGCGAGCGCAGCGAGCCCGCAAGGGGCTCATTTGCGCTCGCCAAGCTGTCGGTAAGCCGGCGGTCGGGCTCCCGGCGCCGGGATGCTGGTCGCCGGGAGCCCGACCGCCGGCCAGCCGTAGTGAACCCCTAAAATGGTTACTAGGAACGTGAGTGCAGTGCAGCTGCTGCAGGGGGGGACATAGGGGTTTGTTACAGTATATGATACAGGTTCTACGACTTGGGAAGAGCTTGGCTCTGTCCCGAGTAGCTACTAATAATCTAGAGAAACCTCTCCTTGGGGATGCGACCCTTCATCTCGCTGAAGAGGATATCCCAGTGTAGGGTTTTCCAGCTTTGTGGGGCTCTGGGATGATAGAAGGTAGTTGCTATATTCAAGTCGGCTAAAGGACCTCTGACAGGGGGAGGAGCCATGACACGATGGGGAGGAGATAGGCCAGCAGGATAGTTCTACTATCCACACCACCAACTACTCCCTTTAGTAACCTGGTGGCGAGCGAAGCCACCGTGCCCGAAGTGTGGCAAGCAAACATTTCGGGTACCCTGTTTGGTCATGGCTCCTCTCCCTGGTGACGTCAGAGGTCCCTTCTCCAACTTGGTTTTAGACCTAACCGATGACAGAAGGAAGAGTTGTATAGCAGCTGATCCTGTGTCATGTAACGTTGCCCTTACAAGTTCAGAAGATGAGGGATGGCACTTATCTATGTAAACTCCAGAGATCAGAGCTATAAATGACTGTTATATGACTGTGTATTTGAAGATTAACTGTAGGAAAGATCATCATGTCCATAATTTTAAAAATAAGAATTTACTTACCGATAATTCTATTTCTCATAGTCCGTAGTGGATGCTGGGGACTCCGTCAGGACCATGGGGAATAGCGGCTCCGCAGGAGACAGGGCACATCTAAAGAAAGCTTTTAGGATCACATAGTGTGTACTGGCTCCTCCCCCTATGACCCTCCTCCAAGCCTCAGGTACTGTGCCCGGACGAGCGTACACAATAAGGAAGGATCTTGAATCCCGGGTAAGACTCATACCAGCCACACCAATCACACTGTACAACTTGTGATCTGAACCCAGTTAACAGTATGATAACAAACGAAGTAGCCTCTGAAAAGATGGCTCACAACAATAATAATAACCCGATTTTTGTAACAATAACTATGTACAAGTATTGCAGACAATCCGCACTTGGGATGGGCGCCCAGCATCCACTACGGACTATGAGAAATAGAATTATCGGTAAGTAAATTCTTATTTTCTCTAACGTCCTAGTGGATGCTGGGGACTCAGTCAGGACCATGGGGATTATACCAAAGCTCCCAAACGGGCGGGAGAGTGCGGATGACTCTGCAGCACCGAATGAGAGAACTCCAGGTCCTTAGCCAGAGTATCAAATTTGTAAAATTTTACAAACGTGTTCTCCCCTGACCACGTAGCTGCTCGGCAAAGTTGTAATGCCGAGACCCCTCGGGCAGCCGCCCAAGATGAGCCCACCTTCCTTGTGGAGTGGGCCTTTACAGATTTAGGCTGTGGCAGGCCTGCCACAGAATGTGCAAGTTGGATTGTGCTACAGATCCAACGCGCAATCGTCTGCTTAGACGCAGGAGCACCCATCTTGTTGGGTGCATACAATATAAACAACGAGTCAGATTTTCTGACTCCAGCTGTCCTTGAAATATATATTTTTAATGCTCTGACAACGTCCAGTAACTTGGAGTCCTCCAAGTCGCTAGTAGCCGCAGGCACCACAATAGGCTGGTTCAAGTGAAAAGCCGAAACCACCTTAGGGAGAAAATGAGGACGTGTCCGCAGTTCTGCCCTGTCCGAATGGAAAATCAGATATGGGCTTTTGTACGATAAAGCCGCCAACTCTGAAACTCTCCTGGCTGAAGCCAGGGCCAGTAGCATGGTTACTTTCCATGTAAGATACTTCAAATCTACAGATTTGAGAGGCTCAAACCAATGAGATTTGAGAAAATCCAAAACTACGTTTAGATCCCATGGTGCCACTGGGGGCACAATCGGGGGCTGTATATGTAGTACACCCTTGACAAAAGTTTGTACTTCAGGCACTGAAGCCAATTCCTTCTGGAAGAAGATTGATAAGGCCGAAATTTGAACTTTAATAGACCCCAATTTGAGGCCCATAGACAATCCTGCCTGCAGGAAATGTAAGAATCGACCCAATTGAAATTCTTCCGTTGGGGCCTTCTTGGCTTCACACCACGCAACATATTTTCTCCAAATGCGGTGATAATGTTGTGCGGTCACTTCCTTCCTAGCCTTAATCAAGGTAGGAATAACTTCCTCTGGAATGCCCTTTTCTTTTAGAATCCGGCGTTCAACCGCCATGCCGTCAAACGCAGTCGCGGTAAGTCTTGGAACATACAAGGTCCCTGCTGAAGCAGATCCCTTCTTAGAGGTAGAGGCCACGGATCCTCCGTGAGCATCTCTTGAAGTTCCGGATACCAAGTTCTTCTTGGCCAATCCGGAGCCACTAGTATTGTTCTTACTCCCCTTTTCCGAATAATTCTCAGTACCTTTGGTATGAGAGGCAGAGGAGGAAACACATACACTGACTGGTACACCCATGGTGTTACCAGAGCGTCCACAACTATTGCCTGAGGGTCTCTTGACCTGGCGCAATATCTGTCCAGTTTTTTGTTGAGGCGAGACGCCATCATATCCACCTTTGGTTTTTCCCAACGGTTCACAATCATGTGGAAAACTTCCGGATGAAGTCCCCACTCTCCCGGGTGAAGGTCGTGTCTGCTGAGGAAGTCTGCTTCCCAGTTGTCCACTCCCGGGATGAACACTGCTGACAGTGCTATGACATGATTTTCCGCCCAACGAAGAATCCTTGCAGCTTCTGTCATTGCTCTTCTGCTTCTCGTGCCGCCTTGTCTGTTTACGTGGGCGACTGCCGTGATGTTGTCCGACTGGATCAACACCGGCTGACCCTGAAGCAGCGGTTTTGCCAAGCTTAGAGCATTGTATATCGCTCTTAGCTCCAGTATATTTATGTGAAGAGACGTCTCCAGGTCTGACCATACACCCTGGAAGTTTCTTCCCTGTGTGACTGCTCCCCAGCCCCGTAGGCTGGCATCCGTAGTCACCAGGACCCAGTCCTGTATGCCGAACCTGCGGCCCTCTAACAGATGGGCACTCTGCAACCACCACAGGAGAGACAACCTTGTTCTTGGTGACAGTGTTATCCGCTGATGCATGTGCAGATGCGATCCGGACCATTTGTCCAGCAGATCCCACTGAAATGTTCGTGCATGGAATCTGCCGAATGGAATTGCTTCGTAAGAAGCCACCATCTTTCCCAGGACTCTTGTGCATTGATGTACTGACACAGTTCCTGGTTTTAGGAGGTTCCTGACCAGTTCGGATAACTCCCTTGCTTTCTCCTCCGGGAGAAACACCTTTTTCTGAACCGTGTCCAGAATCATTCCCAGGAACAGCAGACGTGTTGTCGGGGTCAATTGAGATTTTGGAAGATTCAGAATCCACCCGTGTTGCTGAAGCACTACTTGGGTTAGTGCTACACCGACTTCCAGCTGTTCTCTGGACTTTGCCCTTATCAGGAGATCGTCCAAGTAAGGGATAATTAATACGCCTTTTCTTCGTAGAAGAACCATCATTTCGGTCATTACCTTGGTAAAGACCCGAGGGGCCGTGGACAAACCAAACGGCAGCGTTTGAAACTGATAATGACAGTCTTGTATCACGAACCTGAGATACCCTTGGTGTGAGGGGTAAATTGGGACATGCAGATAAGCATCTTTTATGTCCAGGGACACCATGAAGTCCCCTTCTTCCAGATTCGCTATCACTGCTCTGAGTGACTCCATCTTGAACTTGAATTTCTGTATGTACAGGTTCAAGGATTTCAGATTTAGAATAGGTCTTACCGAACCGTCCGGCTTCGGTACCACAAATAGTGTGGAATAATACCCCTTTCCCTGTTGTAGGAGGGGTACCTTGACTATCACCTGCTGAGAATACAGCTTGTGAATGGCTTCCAATACCGTCGTCCTTTCTGAGGGAGACGTTGGTAAAGCAGACTTTAGGAACCGGCGAGGGGGAGACCTTTCGAACTCCAACATGTAACCCTGAGATACTATCTGCAGGATCCACGGGTCCACCTGTGAGCGAGCCCACTGATTGCTGAAAATCTTTAGTCGACCCCCCACCGCTCCTGAGTCCGCTTGTAAAGCCCCAGCGTCATGCTGATGGCTTTGTAGAACCCGGGGCGGGCTTCTGGTCCTGGGCAGGGGCTGCTTGCTGCCCTCTCTTACCCTTTCCTCTGCCTTGCGGCAGATAAGACTGTCCTTTTGCTCGCTTGTTTTTATAGGAGCGAAAGGACTGCGGCTGAAAAGACGGTGTCTTTTTCTGTTGGGAGGGGGTCTGAGGTAAAAAAGTGGATTTGCCGGCAGTTGCCGTGGCCACCAGATCCGATAGACCGACCCCAAATAATTCCTCTCCTTTATATGGCAATACTTCCATATGCCTTTTGGAATCCGCATCACCTGACCACTGTCGCGTCCATAAACTTCTTCTGGCAGATATGGACATCGCACTTACTCTTGATGCTAGAGTACAAATATCCCTCTGAGCATCTCGCATATAAAGAAACGCATCCTTTAATTGCTCTAGAGTCAATAAAATACTGTCCCTATCCAGGGTATCAATATTTTCAGTCAGGGAATCCAACCACACTACCCCAGCACTGCACATCCAGGCTGAGGCTATTGCCGGTCGCAGTATAACACCAGTATGAGTGTATATACTTTTCAGGTTAGTTTCCAGCCTCCTATCCGCTGGATCCTTGAGGGCGGCCGTATCAGGAGACGGCAACGCCACTTGCTTTGATAAACGTGTGAGCGCCTTATCCACCCTAGGGGGTGTTTCCCAGCGCGTCCTAACCTCTGGTGGGAAAGGGTATAATGCCAATAACTTCTTAGAAATTAGCAGTTTTCTATCTGGGTTAACCCACGCTTCATCACACACGTCATTCAATTCCTCTGATTCTGGAAAAGCTACAGGTAGTTTTTTCACCCCCCACATAATACCCCTTTTTGAGGTACCAGCAGTATCAGAGATCTGCAAAGCCTCCTTCATTGCCGTGATCATATAACGTGTGGCCCTGTTGGAAAATACGTTTGTTTCTTCACCGTCGACACTAGATTCATCTGTGTCGGTACCCGTGTCGACTGACTGAGGTAAGGGACGTTTTACGGCCCCTGACGGTGTCTGAGACGCCTGAGCCGGTACTGACTGGTTTTCCGGCCGTCTCATTTCGTCTACTGACTTTTGTAATGTACTAACATTATCACGTAATTCCATAACTAAAGCCATCCATTCCGGTGTCGACTCCCTAGGGGGTGACATCACCATTACCGGCAATTGCTCTGCCTCCACACCAACATCGTCCTCATACATGTCGACACACACGTACCGACACACAGCAGCCACACAGGGAATGCTCTAATCGAAGACAGGACCCCCTTAGCCCTTTGGGGAGACAGAGGGAGAGTTTGCCAGCACACACCAAAAGTGCTATAAATGTATATAAACAACCCTAAAAGGTGGTGTTTTTGTTATAAGCGCTTTTAATATATAAATATCGCCAATTTATGCCCCCCTTCTCTTTGTTACCCTGTTTCTGTAGTGCAGTGCAGGGGAGAGTCCTGGGAGCCTTCCTCACAGCGGAGCTGAGCAGGAAAATGGCGCTGAGTGCTGAGGAGAATAAGCCCCGCCCCCTTTTCGGCGGGCTTTTCTCCCGGGTTTTGAGAAAACTGGCCTGGGTTAAATACATACATATAGCCTTAATGGCTATATGTGATGTATTCTTTGCCACTAAAGGTATTTAATATTGCTGCCCAGGGCGCCCCCAGCAGCGCCCTGCACCCTCCGTGACTGGTCAGTGAGAAGTGTGTAGCAACAATGGCGCACAGCTGCCGTGCTGTGCGCTACCTTCATGAAGACTGAAGAGTCTTCTGCCGCCTGTTTCCGGACCTCCGATCTTCAGCATCTGTAAGGGGGGTCGGCGGCGCGGCTCCGGGACGAACCCCAGGATGACCTGTGTTCCGACTCCCTCTGAAGCTATGTCCAGTAGCCTAAGACTCCAATCCATCCTGCACGCAGGTGAGTTGAAAATCTCTCCCCTAAGTCCCTCGATGCAGTGAGCCTGTTGCCAGCAGGACTCACTGAGATTTAAAACCTAAAAAAACTTTTTCTAAGCAGCTCTTTAGGAGAGCCACCTAGATTGCACCCTGCTCGGACGGGCACAAAAACCTAACTGAGGCTTGGAGGAGGGTCATAGGGGGAGGAGCCAGCACACACCATGTGATCCTAAAAGCTTTCTTTAGATGTGCCCTGTCTCCTGCGGAGCCGCTATTCCCCATGGTCCTGACGGAGTCCCCAGCATCCACTAGGACGTTAGAGAAATGTATATTACGAAGTCTGCAAAAAATGATCCCAATAGGTATGAGAGACTGTATACTAGCTACTAGGAGGAGAGGATACTTATGATCCCATGACCATATGGAGAATGGTAACAAGCTCTGCATCACGGTAGATGACTGTAACGTTTCACACTACCTCAGACTGTACTTGGCATGGACTTTTATGCATGATGCCATTCAGCAAAGAATCGCTTGCTGGAAGAAAGTGCTATTCCATGTGAGTGGCCAGCTGAGTATTGCCTCACACTTCCGTCACTCTGAGTACAATATATAATTTGTTTATACAGATTTGGTATGGGTTGTTACCACAGGGCAACAATATATTTATAAGTTAGCATTCCTGAACTTAGTGACAAAATACACTAATTATACAGTACTGTACGAAAGTTTTAGGTAGGTGTGGGAAAAGAAACGCTGCAAAGTAAAAATGCTTTCAAAAATAAGTGTTAATAGTTTCTTTTTATCAATTAACAAAATTCCAAGTGACTGTACAGAAGAGAAATAAAATCATTATTTGGTATGACTACCCTTTGCCTTAAAAATGCATCAATTCTAGGTACTCTTGCATACAGTTTTTGAAGGAACTCTTCAGGAAGGTTGTTTCAAACATATTGGAGAACTAACCACATATTTATTTAACACTTTTGTATATAGTGCTGCATATTCTGTTGCGCTTTATAATTTGAACGACAGTAATCGAACAAACTGGGTAATAACAGACGGAGGAAGGAAGGCCCTGCTCGCAAGTTTACAATCTATAGGGAAATAGGCATTGATGCACAAGGATGCTGTAGGTGCTACCTATTGCATAATGGTCCTGCCAGATTTCATGTAGGCTTGCTCAAATCCTTCTGTCTCCATGTATTCCCAAACAGACTGAATGATGTTGAGATCAGGGACATATCACTTCCAGGACTCTGTTATTCTTTAAGCTGAAGATAGTTCTAAATGATGTTGGCTTTGTTTGTGGTCGTTGTCCTGTTGCAGAATAAATTTGGAGACAATCTGATGCATCCCTGATGGTATTGCATGAGGGTTAAGTACCTGCCTGTATTTCTCAGCATTGTGGACACCATTAATCCTGACCAAATCCCCAACTCCGATTGCTGATATGCAGCCCTAAACTTACCGTACCACTTACCTAAACATTGTTGCAGACCAACTATCCGATGATGGCAGTGTTCTCTTTCAGCAGGGTAATGTGCATTGCAACACTGCAAAACATTTTCAGTAATGGTTTGAGGAACGTAACAAAGAGGTATTGTCTTGGTCTTCAAATTCCCCAGATCATAATCCAATCAACCATCTGTTGGATGTGGTAACTAGTCTGATCCATGAAAGCCCGAACTCGCAACTTAAAGGATATGCTACTAATGTCTTGGTGCCAGATACCACAGGACACCTCTCTATTCCATACCTTGATGGGTCAGAGCGATTTTGGCAGCATGAGGGAGACCTACACAATATTAGGCAGGTGGTTTTAATGCTATTGCTGATGGGTGTTTATACTTACTTTTGAGGGACTGGAGTATTAGTCTAACTCAACCAAGTTGCAAAATTGCACTTATCCCATTCCCTAAACCAGTGGTTCTCAACCTTGGTCCTCAAGTACCCCCAACAGTTCATGTTTTCCAGGTCACCTAGCAGTTGAACAAGTGTATTCATTACTCACTGACACATTTTAAAAGACCCACAGGTGGAGCTAATTATTTCACTTGCAATCCTGTGAGGAGACCTGGAAAACATGAACTGTTGGGGGTACTTGAGGACCGCGGTTGAGAACCACTGCCCTAAACTACAGTTTAGCGCAGAATATATGCTATATTTAACCTGCATTAAAGTATTCTGTTAACATTTAAAAAAAAAAAAAAAATGGCAGTCAGAGCGAAGCTGTTAGGATGAGTTCTCTTAAAGTTCTAAATTTACACTAGTTAGAAACTCATTACATCCACACATTGGGAAATTCGATGATCATTTAAAGTGACATCTGTAAGGTTCAACATAGTATTATCCTAACAATCTGATGGGGATAAGCGAAGAATGGCTCTATGAGAAGTAAGGATGGAGCGACTCTTATCCTGTGCCTGTGTACAAGATAACACCACCTGATTAAATCATAAGCAGATTAATGACTTTAAACAAGTACTCTAAAGTGGGGTACTCGCGGAGCGATAATCTAAGCAATCTGACTAGATTGCTTAGATTTTAAGCATGATTGCTCCGTGTGTACCTCTCACAGCGATAGCGCTGCACAGCCCTGTGCATCGCTATCACTGGTGCTAGATTGGCCTGTGGTGAGCGAGGGGAGAGATGTGTGCTGAGCAGTTTGCTCAGCACACATCTCTCCCCAGATCTGCCTGTGAATACGGGCCTTTAATGTACATGTTTTGTTTATTTTTAAAGGCCATGCTGCAAATTGTCTTGATGCATCCAATTTTCATTTCTACAGTTAGTGTTTTTTGCCTTCAGGGGGAAGTAAAGCACTGGTTGGCATGTGCTTTATATGCTGCTTGTCGAAAAGGTGTAATTCCAACTGTTGGAAGAGGTATCATGGAGGGTAATGGAGTGTCCCTTACACGTATTCTCCGCTCTGCCAAGTTAAGGTTGGTCTCCTCACCTTTGATCTAAAACTTGTATGATAATGCACATTCATAACTAATTGTTTTTGTAATCATCTGTCCTGCAGTCTGATACAGTTCTTCAATAAAATGAAGAAGTGGATGGACATGTCTAACCTTCCCCATGAGTTCAGAGAACGAGTTGAAAGGCTGGAGAGAAATTTTGAAGTTTCCACTGTAATCTTCAAGAAGTTTGAACCAATATTCATGGATATATTTCATAATCCTCATGAAGAGCCTCCAAGACTCCCCAGAAGCAGAAAGCAAAGGTAACTTGCTAGCAGTCTTATTACCCAGATGTATCCTAACAGGTATACTAGCTCTCGTTTGTGCCACATATTGTAACAAGAAAGGCAGTGCTGTAATGTGGGTCAAAATCCCTTCCAACTGATATTTCTGAATGAGCGAAAACATTATTAATACTTTGATACAATAAATTATTTGTTTCTCTATCGTCCTTGTGGATGCTGGGGTTCCTGAAAGGACCATGGGGGAATAGCGGCTCCGCAGGAGACAGGGCACAAAAAGTAAAGCTTTCCGATCAGGTGGTGTGCACTGGCTCCTCCCCCTATGACCCTCCTCCAGACTCCAGTTAGATTTTTGTGCCCGGCCGAGAAGGGTGCAATCTAGGTGGCTCTCCTAAAGAGCTGCTTAGAGAAAGTTTAGCTTAGGTTT
Organism: Pseudophryne corroboree; assembly: GCF_028390025.1. NCBI lineage: Eukaryota > Metazoa > Chordata > Amphibia > Anura > Myobatrachidae > Pseudophryne > Pseudophryne corroboree. The sequence continues at coordinate 408,380,301 of NC_086446.1, read as the reverse complement.
TTTATTTTACAGTGAGTCCTGCTGGCAACAGGATCACTGCAACGAGGGACTTAGGGGAGAAGGAGTGAACTCACCTGCGTGCAGGATGGATTGGCTTCTTGGCTACTGGACATCAGCTCCAGAGGGACGATCACAGGTACAGCCTGGATGGTCACCGGAGCCGCGCCGCCGGCCCCCTTGCAGATGCTGAAGTAAGAAGAGGTCCAGAATCGGCGGCTGAAGACTCCTGCAGTCTTCTAAAGGTAGCGCACAGCACTGCAGCTGTGCGCCATTTTCCTCTCCGCACACTTCACACGGCAGTCACTGAGGGTGCAGGGCGCTGGGAGGGGGGCGCCCTGGGAGGCAAATGAAAACCTTTTTTGGCGAAAAATACCTCACATATAGCCCCCAGAGGCTATATGGAGATATTTAACCCCTGCCAAGATTCACTAAATAGCGGGAGACGAGCCCGCCGAAAAAGGGGCGGGGCCTATCTCCTCAGCACACAGCGCCATTTTCTCTCACAGAAAGCCTGGAGAGAAGGCTCCCAGGCTCTCCCCTGCACTGCACTACAGAAACAGGGTTAAAACAGAGAGGGGGGGCACTGATTTTGGCGATATTGAGATATATATAAAGATGCTATAAGGGAAAACACTTATATAAGGTTGTCCCTATATAATTATAGCGTTTTGGTGTGTGCTGGCAAACTCTCCCTCTGTCTCCCCAAAGGGCTAGTGTGGGTCCTGTCCTCTGTCAGAGCATTCCCGGTGTGTGTGCTGTGTGTCGGTACGTGTGTGTCGACATGTATGAGGACGATGTTGGTGAGGAGGCGGAGAAATTGCCTGTAATGGTGATGTCACTCTCTAGGGAGTCGACACCGGAATGGATGGCTTATTTAGGGAATTACGTGAGAATGTCAACACGCTGCAAGGTCGGTTGACGACGTGAGACGGCCGACAAACTATTAGTACCGGTCCAGGCGTCTCAGAAACACCGTCAGGGGCGTTAAAAACGCCCATTTACCTCAGTCGGTCGACACAGACACAGACACTGAATCCAGTGTCGACGGTGAATAAACAAACGTATTTCTCATTAGGGCCACACGTTAAGGGCAATGAAGGAGGTGTTGCATATTTCTGATACTACAAGTACCACAAAAAAGGGTATTATGTGGGAGTGAAAAAACTACCTGTAGTTTTTCCTGAATCAGATAAAATAAAATGAAGTGTGTGATGATGCGTGGGGTTACCCCGATAGCAAATATTGGCGTTATACCCTTTCCCGCCAGAAATTAGGGCGCGTTGGGAAACACCCCTTAGGGTGATAAGGCGCTCACACGCTTATCAAGTGGCGTTACCGTCTCCAGATACGGCCGCCCTCAAGGAGCCAGCTGATAGGAAGCTGGAAAGATATCCTAAAAAGTATATACACACATACGGTGGTTATACTGCGACCAGCGATCGCCATCAGCCTGGAGATGCAGTGCTGGGTTGGCTTGGTCGGATTCCCTGACTGAAAATATTTTATTCATATAGAGCATTTAATAGGATGCATTCTATATATATATGTACGTGAGATGCACAGAGGGATATTTGCTCTCTGGCATCAAGATAAGTACGTTGTCCATATCACCCAGAAGATGTCATGGACACGACAGTGGTCAGGTGATACAGATCCCATACGGCACATGGAAGTATTGCCGTATAAAGGGAAGGAGTTAGTGGGGTCGGTCCATCGGACCTGGGGACCACGGCAACAGCTGGGAAATCCAACCTTTTTACCCCAAGTTACATCTCAGCTGAAAAAGACACCGTCTTTTCAGCCTCAATCCTTCCTTTCCCATGAGGGCATGCAGGCAAAAGGCCAGTCATATCTGCCCAGACATAGAGGTAAGGGAAGTAGACTGCAGCAGGCAGCCCCTTCCCAGGAAAAGAAGCCCTCCACCGCGTCTGCCAAGTCCTCAGCATGACGCTGGGGCCATGCAAGCGGACTCAAGGTGGGGGGGTAGTCTCAAGAGTCTCAGCGCGCAGTGGGATCACTCGCAGGTTGACCCCTAGATAGTACAAGTATTATCCCAGGGGTACAGATTGGAGAGTCGAGACATCTTCTCCTCGCAGGTTTCTGAAGTCTGCTTTACCAACGGCTCCCTCCGACAGGGAGGCAGCATTGGAAACAATTCACAAGCTGTATATCCAGCAGGTGATAATCAAAGTACCCCTCCTACAACAAGGAAAAGGGTATTATTTTTCCACACTATATTGTGGTACTGACGCCAGACGGCTTGGTGAGACATAGTCTAAACTGAAATCTTTGAACACTTACATAAAAGGTTCAAATCGAGATGGAGTCACTCAGAGCAGTGATAGCGAACCGGAAAAAAGGGGACTATATGGTGTCCCTGGACATCAAGGATTACCTCCATGTCCAAATTTGCCCTTCTCAACAAGGGTACCTCTGGTTCGTGGTACAGAACTGTCAATATCAGTTTCAGACGATGCCGTTTGAATTATCCACGGCACCCCGGGCCTTTTACCAAGGTAATGGCCGAAAAGATGTTTCTTCAAAGAAAAAAGGCATCTAAATTATCCCTTACTTGGACGATATCCTGAAAAGGGCAAGTTCCAGAGAACAGTTGGAGGTCGGAAGAGCACTATCTAAAGTAGTTCTACGACAGCACGACTGGATTCTAAATATTCCAAGAATCGCAGCTGTTTTCCGACGATACGTCTGCTGTTCCTAGGAATGATTCTGGGCATAGTCCAGAAAAAGGTGTTCCTCCGGGAGGAAAAAGCCAAGGAGTTATTCGACCTAGTCAGAAACCTCCTAAAACCAGGCCAAGTATCAGTGCATCAATGCACAGGAGTCCTGGGAAAAATGGTGGCTTCTTACGAAGCGATTCCATTCGGCAGATCTCAGGGGATTTGCTGGACGAATGGTCCGGATCGCATTTTCAGATGCATCAGCGGATAATCCTGTCTCCAAGGACAAGGGTGTCTCTTCTGTGGGGGCTGCAGAGTGCTCATCTTTTAGAGGGCAGCACACTCAGCATTCAGGACTGTGTTCTGGGGACCACGGATACCAGCCTGAGAGGCTGGGGAGTAGTCACACAGGGAAAAAATTTCCAAGGAAGTGTGGTCAAGTCTGGAGACTTCTCTCCACATGAATATACTGGAGCTAAGGGCAATTTACAATGCTCTGAGCCTAGGAAGACTCCTGCTTCAAAGTCAACCGGTGCTGATCCAGTAGGACATCATCATGGCGGTCGCCCACGTTATCAGACGGGGCGACACAAGAAGCAGGAGGGCAATGACAGCAAGGATTCTTCGCTGGGCGGAAAATCATGTGATAACACTGTCAGCAGTGTTCATTCCGGGAGTGGGCAACTGGGAAGATTTCCTCAGCATAAATGAATTCCACCCGGAAAAGTGGAAACTTAATCTGGAAGTTTCCACATGATTGTAAACCGTTGGGAAAGACCAAAGGTGGTTATGATGGCGTCCCACCTGAAGCGCCAGGTCAAGAGACACTCAGGCAATAGCTGGGACGCTCTGGTAACACCGTCGGTGTACCAGTCGGTGTATGTGTTCCATCCTCTGCTTTTCATACCCAATGTATTGAAAATGATAGGAAGGAGAGGAGTAAGAACTATACTCGTGGCTCCGGTTTGGCCAAGAAGGACTTGGTTCCCGGAACTTCAAGAGATACTAAGAAGGGTCTTGATTCGGCAAGAACCGTGTCTGTTCCGGGACTTACCGCAGCTGCGTTGACGCCAAGGCGGGTGAACGCCGGATCCTAAGGGAAAGAGGCATTCCGGAAGAGGTCATCCCTACCCTGGTCAGAGCCAGGAAGGAGGTGACCGCACAACATTATCACCACTTAGGTGAAAATATGTGCCAGGGTGTGAGTCCAGGAAGGCTCCACGGAAGAATTTCAACTAGGTTAATTTCTACATTTCCTGCAAACAGGAGTGTCTATGGGTCTCAAAATTGGTCCATTAAGGTTCAAATTTCGGCCTGTTGATTTTCTTCCAGAAAGAAATTGGCTTCAGTTCCTGAAGTCCAGAAGTTGTTAAGGGAGTACTGCATATACAGCCCCTTTGATGTCTCCAGTGGCACTGGGCGATCTCAACGTAGTTTTGGGATTCCTAAAAAATCACATTGGTTTAAACAACTCAAATCTGTGGATTTGATATATCTCACATGGAAAATGACCATGCTGTTGGTCCTGGCCTCGGCCAGGCGAGTGTCAGAATTGGCGGCTTTATCTCACAAAGCCATATCTGATTGTCCATTCGGACAGAGCAAAGCTGCGGACTCGTCCCCAGTTTCTCCTTAAGGTGGTGTCAGCGTTTCACCTGAACCAGCTTATTGTGGTACCTGCGGCTACTAGGGACTTGGAGGACTCCAAGTTGCTGGATGTTATCAGGGCCCTGAAAATATAGTTTCCAGGTTGGCTGGAGTCAGGAAATCTGACTTGCTGTTTATCCTGTATGCACCCAACAATGCTGGGTGCTTCTGCTTCTAAGCAGTCGATTGCTCGTGGGATTGGTAGCACAATTCAACTTGCACATTCTGTGGCAGGCCTGCCACAGTCTAAATCTGTTAAGGCCCATTCCACAAGGAAGGTGGGCTCATCTTGGGCGGCTGCCCGAGGGGTCTCGGCATTACAACTTTGCCGAGCAGCTACGTGGTCGGGGGAGAACACGTTTGTAAAATTCTACAAATTTGATACCCTGGCAAAAGAGGACCTGGAGTTCTCTCATTCGGTGCTGCAGAGTCATCCGCACTCTCCCGCCCGTTTGGGAGCTTTGGTATAATCCCCATGGTCCTTTCAGGAACCCCAGCATCCACAAGGACGATAGAGAAAATAAGAATTTACTTACCGATAATTCTATTTCTCGGAGTCCGTAGTGGATGCTGGGCGCCCATCCCAAGTGCGGATTATCTGCAATACTTGTACATAGTTATTGCTAACTAAATCGGGTTATTGTTGTTGTGAGCCATCTTTTCAGAGGCTCCGCTGTTATCATACTGTTAACTGGGTTCAGATCACAGGTTGTACAGTGTGATTGGTGTGGCTGGTATGAGTCTTACCCGGGATTCAAAATTCCTCCCTTATTGTGTACGCTCGTCCGGGCACAGTACCTAACTGGAGTCTGGAGGAGGGTCATAGGGGGAGGAGCCAGTGCACACCACCTGATCGGAAAGCTTTACTTTTTGTGCCCTGTCTCCTGCGGAGCCGCTATTCCCCCATGGTCCTTTCAGGAACCCCAGCATCCACTACGGACTCCGAGAAATAGAATTATCGGTAAGTAAATTCTTATTTTCCAAAAGATCACTAGCTTAAAATGGACAATTTAAGATTATAAACATATATAAAAACCACTTTAAAAATATACGGCAATTCGGAAAAAAATAAAGCTGACTGTTATATAAGAATTGGAGCACAAATGATCAGGTACAAATCAAATTGGCTTATGCCAATGTTATCACAGGCGTCCAGAATATTCAGTTTAGTTCCTAAATTGAAGCATCCGCTAACATCAGACATAAATGTAGATAATCAAATAAGTATCAATCATCTCCTACCAGAGAGCAGAGCTAAGAAATGAATACGTACAGCTACGTTTCCACTTTCCCGACCGTTTTAGAATGGGCACCTAAATTGGTTCAGTATAGCAAGTGTATGATGTGTGATGAGTTTCTGGTCAAGTTGGTTTGTGGATCCGAAGCATGAAAATAGTCTTTTTACACTACCAGTTTAAATCTAGTTGGCTGCCCTCATTTTGCTCATATGGTAAACAAGTAAATTAACCACTTGCCTGGCATTGTCACATGCGATGTAACTGAAGTCAGGTTAAGTTACCTGCGACGCGCTTTATGCCATATCCCCCGTTGTCTGGAAGAGGAGATCTCCTCCTCTGGCTGCCTGGACCTCCCAGAGTGATGCAGCGGTCTCTGACCATCGACATCACTTCCGAAATCGCACAGCAGAATGCCTTGTGGCCGGCATTCTGGACCACATTGCTCTGGGAAGTGCAGTGCAGAGCGGAACTTATTTCCTTTCCCAGTACATTTTGGCTGATCTCTGTGCAGAGATCAGCTGCAGCAGCGGGACTGATCATCCGTCCCTCCTACACAAGTTCTGCTGTGCTATGCATGTTTGGGCTGGTGGGGAAATATGCCCATAAGCGGTGGGGGTTGTTTATCAACCGCTTGTTGAGGTGGGGGGGTGCGACAAAGGGGGGATAAAATAAGGATAAATTATGTTAAAGTGGGGTTTAAAACAACAAAAACTTGGTTTTGACTTGTAAATGATTGCAGCTTTAGAAATCTGGGTATTCACAGCCAAAATCCCACACCTCTGGCAAACCTGGACTCGATTACATTTACCCCATGGCCTTAAAGTGCTCCTGTGTCAAAATTGACTGAGACGGCAGCTATCGCCATGTACAGTTTAACACTTAACACATTTTCTGCACATTTGTCAAGTATTATGAAACAAGGGCAGTATTCAAGCTACAAATCATGAACATGAACATGAAACTGCTTTATCACATCTCCAGGCTTAATACATCTGCTCCACTATTCCTTTAATCTTGTGTATAACTTGTTCTAGAAATGGCAACTGTCAACTTCAGTAGATACATAGAAACATTGTTGCTTCTTTTGTATCATAAAGTTAGCTATAGGAGTAGGTGGAAGTCATCCTCAGTTGGTCAGAATCAATGCCAATCTATAATGGCTAAGATTGTGGGACAAACAGGATACAGATTTAATGGGGCCCAAATTTCAAAAATGTTTTAACCGTTCTTATTTCCGGTCTTGCAGTATAGTGTGTTAAGTCAGGGCTCGACAAATTTTTATAAAATCTAGGCGCTAGCTTAAAAGTTAAGGAACATGATCTGCTACCTAAATATGAAAACTTGCTCCATCAATACCTAAACACAATGGATGTATACATACCAAAAGATATGAAGTTCTTTGCGCTGTAAAATAAACATGACTAAAGGACAAAGACACTGGGAAAGCAAACTAAATTAGAAGGGCTACATATTTTGGCATACCCCGCAGTGTAAGGTACAGGACTGTGCATCACAGAACATACTTGGGGGCAGATGTATTAACCTGGAGAAGGCATAAGGAAGTGATAAACCATTGTTAAGTGCAAGGTGATAACGCTCCAGCCAATCAGCTCCAATATGTAAATTAACAGTTAGGATCTGATTGGCTGGTGCATTATCACCTTGCACTTAACAATGGTTTATCACTTCCTTATGTCTTTTCCAGGTTAATACATCTGCCCCTTAGTATTGTATAATACCCTCTTGGTTAATCACTCCTGAACTGCTAGAAGTTATACCCAAGCTCTGTTCCAAGACTCTCCGTACCGCACAAGGTTAAAGCTGGAAACCCAACCAACCATTTGGAGCCATGCTGTGATCCAACATGCTCAGCGACTCTGGCCGGCACATAGTGAGCAAGCGCAGCTACAATGTACTCCCCTTGTCTCGCCTATAGAGCCAGCAGTAACGTCTGTATCACGTGGAAAACATAGATACATTTGGCAACCAACAAGCATGGCCTTATATTCCCTGTACACCTGCAATTGTGTCACCAGTATCGATGTGTGTTAGCCGAATACATGCGACTAATCAGCTGTAAACATTATGGAGTGGACTTCACTCCATGGGTAGTGTAGTCCACACAGGGCTTGTCTCTTCATAGAAAATAATAGGTGTCAACTGCTGCTTGACAAGGATGCCCACCTTGTGAGGATAACTGGATTAAACAATAGTTAGCAGCGCTCCAACACCTGTATATTGGTGCAGTATTACAGTAAATATGTATACATACTGGTTCAGTGCAATACAGTATGTGTTTATACTGATTCAATATCGTCAGTGATGAAGCTAAACCGTATTTATACTGCCCAAGTGCAGTTTATTTGGTTGAACATGTATTATTTAAAAACATCTCATATGGTGAGTGCAATAATATTGCAGTATGCACACAGTGTTCACTACATACAATAGAAATGGCACTTGATATAGGGTAACACAACACCAATTACCCTATTTCAAGTTCTGTTTCTATTGTATGTTGTGAACTCTGTGTATGGCACTCACCATATGAGATGTTAAGAAATAATACATGTTCAACCAAATAAACTGCACTTATAAATGCTGATGAGCTTTATTATCATTGACACTATTGAATAACTACATACACATCTACTGTATTATTGCACTGAACCATTATGTATACTTACGGTAATACTGCACTAACTACGTACAGGGGTTAAAGCGCTGCTAAACTATTGTTTAACCTTTATTTCTCCTTCATCCACTAGGGGCCACTGGAGTGTAGTTACAATGGGGAAATAGTAGGCAGTAATTGGGAGCTGGCACTTTAAAATTCTCACACTGTGGCTAGCTCCTCCCCTACTATCTCCCCTCCAAGCCAGTCTTGGTTTAGTGCCTGAGAGAGCTGGTTCACTTGGATTTAGCTGAAGAAATTTTTTCTTTTTTCTTTATTTTATTTTTCTTTCTTCCACACACAGACTGGCAGCTCTGCCACTGCCAGTCTGCACCGCGGGAGCTGCCGGCGGGGTCCCATCGCAGCTGCGTGCGGCTCGGGATGGGCCCCGGCTGAGGGAGACACTGAGCTCTCCTGAGTTGGCCGGACACCGCTGCGTGCGGCGCGTGTCGGGGCCGCTCCACCAGCAGAAGATTCCGGCAGCACGGCAGCGGTGAGTATCAAAAGGGGCCGGACACCGCTGCGTGCGGCGCGTGTCGGGGCCGATCGGTCTAAATCAGGACAGCGGTGAGTACAATCCCCCCCCCCTCCAGGCTGATGTGTGATTTTACATTAATATGTGCAGAGTGAGACTCTTTAGATGTGCGGTCTTTACTGCGTTGTGTCCTGCGCCAGCCTAACCTCTAACCCCCTTATAAGGCTGCAGTGCATCAGGACAGGACCATTATGTGGAGGACGGAGCTTCAGCCCGCTCTGTAAGCGGGCTCAGCGCTCTTCAATCCCCGGCTGCAGCAGACAGGCAGTCGGGTGATACATTTACACTACCCGGCCGCAGCATACAAGCTTGCAGGCAGCCGGGTAATACATAGCGGGTTTTTAAATTTAAAAGTGGCGCCGGAACGGGGGCGGAGCTAACTCCCGGTCCGTCCGGCGGGCTCAGACTCTCCGCTCCCCGGCCGCAGCATACAGGCGGCCGGGGGTTACACACCGCTCCCCGGCCGCAGCAAGGCGGCCGGGGGATACATTGGCAGCGGATTTAAATTGGGCGCCGAAGCGGGGGGGCGGAGCTAACTCCCGCTCTGTACGGCGGGGGCTCTCCGTTCCCCGCGTCGCTGCAGCACGCCGCTCCACAGTCTCCCGCTGAAGGCTCATTTCCTCTCCTGGCTGTGCAGGGAGGATTTCTTTGCATGTAGGAGGGGGGAGTAAAGGCTTATAACCCGCTTTACTCAGCGGGCTCCCAAGCTCAGTGTCTCTAGGCAACAGACCCTGTCTCTGTGGTTTTTAGCTTTTCCATGCTTTGTGCTGCTGAAATATAGCTACATTCCTCCCTGCAGGGGAGTCCTCTGCCCGGCATTTCCTACATGTAGATCAGGGAACCTGCTCTATTACAGGAGCTGGGACTCGGCTCATTAATAATTAAAAATCTACTGTGCAGTATTTCTTTACCCTACATATACACAGTATTTTTCTCTAACGTCCTAGTGGATGCTGGGGACTCCGAAAGGACCATGGGGAATAGCGGCTCCGCAGGAGACTGGGCACAAAAGTAAAAGCTTTAGGACTACCTGGTGTGCACTGGCTCCTCCCCCTATGACCCTCCTCCAAGCCTCAGTTAGATTTTTGTGCCCGAACGAGAAGGGTGCAGTCTAGGTGGCTCTCCTGAGCTGCTTAGAAAAAAAGCTCCTGGGCTATATGGATGCATTTAACCCCTGCCAATTTTTCCATAAAAAAGCGGGAGAAAGGCCGCCGAGAAGGGGGCGGAGCCTGTCTCCTCAGCACACTGGCGCCATTTTTTCCTCACAGCTCCGTTGGAGGAAGGCTCCCTGACTCTCCCCTGCAGTCCTGAACTACAGAAACAGGGTAAAACAAGAGAGGGGGTGCACTAATTGGCAGATAAATATATACAGCAGCTATATCAGGGAAAAACACTTATCTAAGGTTATATATATATATATATATATATATATATATATATATATAGCGCTCTGGTGTGTGCTGGCAAACTCTCCCTCTGTCTCCCCAAAGGGCTAGTGGGGTCCTGTCCTCTGTCAGAGCATTCCCTGTGTGTGTGCTGTGTGTCGGTACGTTGTGTCGACATGTATGAGGAGGAAAATGGTGTGGAGGCGGAGCAATTGCCTGTGTTAGTGATGTCACCCCCTAGGGAGTCGACACCTGACTGGATGGTCTTAGGGAAAGAATTACGTGATAGTGTCAGCACTTTACAAAAGACTGTTGACGACATGAGACAGCTGGCAAATCAGTTAATACCTGTACAGGCGTCTCAAACACCGTCAGGGGCTCTAAAACGCCCGTAACCTCAGGTCGATACAAACACTGACACGGACACTGACTCCAGTGTCGACGGTGAGGAAACAAACGTATTTTCCAGTAGGGCCACACGTTACATGATCACGACAATGAAGGAGGTTTTGAACATTTCTGATACTACAAGTACCACAAAAAAAGGTATTATGTGGGGTGTGAAAAAACTACCCGTAGTTTTTCCTGAATCAGATGAATTAAATGAGGTGTGTGATGAAGCGTGGGTTTCCCCCGATAAAAAACTGCTAATTTCTAAAAAATTATTGGCATTATACCCTTTCCCGCCAGAGGTTAGGGCGCGTTGGGAAACACCCCCTAGGGTAGATAAGGCGCTCACACGCTTATCAAAACAAGTGGCGTTACCGTCTCCTGATACGGCCGCCCTCAAGGAACCAGCTGATAGGAAGCTGGAAAATATCCTAAAAAGTATATACACACATACTGGTATTATACTGCGACCAGCAATCGCCTCAGCCTGGATGTGCAGTGCTGGGGTGGTTTGGTCGGATTCCCTGACTGAAAATATTGATACCCTGGACAGGGACAATATATTATTGACTATAGAGCATTTAAAGGATGCATTTCTATATATGCGAGATGCACAGAGGGATATTTGCACTCTGGCATCAAGAGTAAGTGCGCTGTCCATTTCTGCCAGAAGAGGGTTATGGACGCGACAGTGGTCAGGTGATGCGGATTCCAAACGGCATATGGAAGTATTGCCGTATAAAGTGGAGGAGTTATTTGGGGTCGGTCTATCGGACCTGGTGGCCACGGCAACGGCTGGGAAATCCACCTTTTTACCCCAGGTCACCTCTCGGCAGAAAAAGATACCGTCTTTTCAGGCTCAGTCCTTTCGTCCCCATAAGGGCAAGCGGGCAAAAGGCCACTCATATCTGCCCTGGGGCAGAGGAAGGGGAAAAAGACTGCAGCAGACAGCCTCTTCCCACGAACAGAAGCCCTACCCCGCTTCTGCCAAGTCCTCAGCATGACGCTGGGGCCTTACAAGCGGACTCAGGCACGGTGGGGGCCCGTCTCAAGAATTTCAGCGCGCAGTGGGCTCACTCGCAAGTGGACTCCTGGATCCTGCAGGTAGTATCTCAGGGGTACAAATTGGAATTCGAGACGTCTCCCCCTCGCCGGTTCCTGAAGTCTGCTTTACCAACGTCTCCCCCCGACAGGGAGGCGGTATTGGAAGCCATTCACAAGCTGTATTCCCAGCAGGTGATAATCAAGGTACCCCTCCTACAACAGGGAAAGGGGTATTATTCCACGCTGTTTGTGGTACCGAAGCCGGACGGCTCGGTGAGACCCATCTTAAATCTGAAATCCTTGAACATTTACATAAAAAGGTTCAAGTTCAAGATGGAGTCACTCAGAGCAGTGATAGCGAACCTGGAAGAAGGGGACTATATGGTGTCTCTGGACATCAAGGATGCTTACCTCCATGTCCCAATTTGCCCTTCTCACCAAGGGTACCTCAGGTTTGTGGTACAGAACTGTCACTATCAGTTTCAGACGCTGCCGTTTGGATTGTCCACGGCACCCCGGGTCTTTACCAAGGTAATGGCCGAAATGATGATTCTTCTTCGAAGAAAAGGCGTCTTAATTATCCCTTACTTGGACGATCTCCTGATAAGGGCAAGGTCCAGAGAACAGTTAGAGGTCGGAGTAGCACTATCTCAAGTAGTACTACGACAGCACGGGTGGATTCTAAATATTCCAAAATCGCAGCTGATTCCGACGACACGTCTGCTGTTCCTAGGGATGATTCTGGACACAGTCCAGAAAAAGGTGTTTCTCCCGGAGGAGAAAGCCAGGGAGTTATCCGACCTAGTCAGGAACCTCCTAAGACCAGGCCAAGTGTCAGTGCATCAATGCACAAGGGTCCTGGGAAAGATGGTGGCTTCTTACGAAGCGATTCCATTCGGCAGATTCCACGCAAGAACTTTTCAGTGGGATCTGCTGGACAAATGGTCCGGATCGCATCTTCAAATGCATCAGCGGATAACCCTGTCTCCAAGGACAAGGGTGTCTCTCCTGTGGTGGTTACAGAGTGCTCATCTCCTAGAGGGCCGCAGATTCGGCATTCAGGATTGGGTCCTGGTGACCACGGATGCCAGCCTGAGAGGCTGGGGAGCAGTCACACAGGGAAAAAATTTCCAGGGCTTGTGGTCAAGCATGGAAACGTCACTTCACATAAATATCCTGGAACTAAGGGCCATTTACAATGCCCTAAGTCAGGCAAGGCCTCTGCTTCAGGGTCAGCCGGTGTTGATCCAGTCGGACAACATCACGGCAGTCGCCCACGTAAACAGACAGGGCGGCACAAGAAGCAGGAGGGCAATGACGGAAGTTGCAAGGATTCTTCGCTGGGCGGAAAATCATGTGATAGCACTGTCAGCAGTGTTCATTCCGGGAGTGGACAACTGGGAAGCAGACTTCCTCAGCAGACACGATCTTCACCCGGGGGAGTGGGGACTTCACCCAGAAGTCTTCCACATGATTGTGAACCGTTGGGAAAAACCAAAGGTGGACATGATGGCGTCCCGCCTCAACAAAAAACTGGACAGATATTGCGCCAGGTCAAGGGACCCTCAGGCAATAGCTGTGGACGCTCTGGTAACACCGTGGGTGTACCAGTCAGTATATGTGTTCCCTCCTCTGCCTCTCATACCCAAGGTACTGAGAATCATAAGAAGGAGAGAGGTGTAAAGACTATACTCGTGGCTCCGGATTGGCCAAGAAGGACTTGGTACCCGGAAATTCAAGAGATGCTCACGGAAGACCCGTGGCCTCTACCTCTAAGAGAGGACCTGCTCCAGCAGGGACCATGTCTGTTCCAAGACTTACCGCGGCTGCGTTTGACGGCATGGCGGTTGAACGCCGGATCCTGAAGGAAAAAGGCATTCCAGATGAAGTTATCCCTACCCTGATCAAAGCCAGGAAGGATGTAACTGTGCAACATTATCACCGTATTTGGCGTAAATATGTTGCGTGGTGTGAGGCCAGGAAGGCCCCTACAGAGGAATTTCAACTGGGTCGATTCCTGCATTTCCTGCAAACAGGACTGTCTATGGGCCTCAAATTAGGGTCCATTAAGGTTCAAATTTCGGCCCTGTCAATATTTTTCCAAAAAGAACTAGCTTCAGTTCCTGAAGTTCAGACGTTTGTCAAGGGGGTACTGCATATACAGCCTCCTTTTGTGCCTCCAGTGGCACCTTGGGATCTCAATGTAGTTTTGGGATTCCTAAAATCACATTGGTTTGAACCACTCACCACTGTGGACTTAAAATATCTCACATGGAAAGTGGTAATGCTGTTAGCCCTGGCTTCAGCCAGGCGTGTATCAGAATTGGCGGCTTTATCCTATAAAAGCCCTTACCTAATTTTTCATACGGACAGGGCAGAATTGAGGACTCGTCCTCAATTTCTCCCTAAGGTGGTTTCAGCATTTCACTTAAACCAGCCTATTGTGGTGCCTGCGGCTACTAGGGACTTGGAGGATTCCAAGTTGCTGGACGTAGTCAGGGACCTGAAAATATGTTTCCAGGACGGCTGGAGTCAGAAAATCTGACTCGCTGTTTATCCTGTATGCACCCAACAAGCTGGGTGCCCCTGCTTCTAAGCAGACGATTGCTCGTTAGATTTGTAGTACAATTCAGCTTGCACATTCTGTGGCAGGCCTGCCACAGCCAAAATCTGTAAAAGCCCATTCCACACGGAAAGTGGGCTCATCTTGGGCGGCTGCCCGAGGGGTCTCGGCTTTACAACTTTGCCGAGCAGCTACTTGGTCAGGGGCAAATACGTTTGCAAAATTCTACAAATTTGATACCCTGGCTGAGGAGGACCTGGAGTTCTCTCATTCGGTGCTGCAGAGTCATCCACACTCTCCCGCCCGTTTGGGAGCTTTGGTATAATCCCCATGGTCCTTTCGGAGTCCCCAGCATCCACTAGGACGTTAGAGAACATAAGAATTTACTTACCGATAATTCTATTTCTCATAGTCCGTAGTGGATGCTGGGCGCCCATCCCAAGTGCGGATTGTCTGCAATACTTGTACATAGTTATTGTTACAAAAATCGGGTTATTATTGTTGTGAGCCATCTTTTCGAGAGGCTTCTCTATTATCATGCTGTTAACTGGGTTCAGATCACAAGTTGTACAGTGTGATTGGTGTGGCTGGTATGAGTCTTACCCGGGATTCAAAATCCTTCCTTATTGTGTACGCTCGTCCGGGCACAGTATCCTAACTGAGGCTTGGAGGAGGGTCATAGGGGGAGGAGCCAGTGCACACCAGGTAGTCCTAAAGCTTTTACTTTTGTGCCCAGTCTCCTGCGGAGCCGCTATTCCCCATGGTCCTTTCGGAGTCCCCAGCATCCACTACGGACTATGAGAAATAGAATTATCGGTAAGTAAATTCTTATTATCTACCCTATTAGGCTCACATAGACAGTATTTATCTACCCGGTTGGGTTCACTGTGCTGTGTGTGTGTGTATATATACATATATAGTTATGTTTGTGTGTGTATATATATATATATATATATATATATATATATATATATATATATATATATATATATATATATATATATATATATATTTATTTATATTTAAGTGGGTATGTATATAGATATATGCATACAATACCATATATAGGGATGAAACACGCTTCCGCAATGTTTTCTAATAACAAAATACCCCACCTTGCCACATAACATTTTCCCCCATCTTTTCTCACAGGCTGGTCACCATTTTGAAAAGCCAGCGGAACCTCCGAAAACATCTGGTGCACCTAAATTAGCGGTACACTACATACAGGGCGGGGTGTTGCCTTCCCTTTATTATTCCTTGGTGTCACTAGTTACTAATGCTATTTGTAATTTGGGGAATGCGTGTAAGGCATCAGACAAATAGCGCTGTGGCTCAGTATGCTAGTAGCGGGTACCTGAACTGGGGGACCAGGGTTTGAATCCAAAAAAAACAAAAAACTTTAAAGGGAGCTCCTATAGCCTAGGGCTAAGACTCCTGTCCCACAGCGCAGCGCTACTGGTTCAGGTCTCCGCTGCTCCAGAAGGGAGGAGGAAAGTTTATTTGAATCGTGTCGGTCACTACACATTATAGTGCAGACCTTACGTAGGGCTCTGTTTATTTAACCCACCTTTTCTACTTTCGTTTGTCTCACCTGGGATAGTCAAAGAATTCCCTCTTAGGTGTGAAGTATGGGGTGGAGCCATCTGCTTAGCCCTCCACGCACCGGCAGAACACTCCTGTTTGAACAGCTCAGATTATGCAGGTAATGTCACTGTTAACCAGAGACCTTGTACGTCATTTCACCTTTCCAGGTTTCTAAAGGAACCTTGCTAACATTCCAGGTTACAATACTGATGATGTCTGTTTTCTGTGGAGTCTGAACCAGTGTCTCAGAATATCCAGATGCATTATACAGCAGTTCGTCTGATACTGCAGGTAAAGGAGGCGGAGACGTCAAGTCCATCAGGGTTCCACGCCAATGACGAAATGACAGCGACTGGTCCAGTTTCGGATGAGCTGGGCAGGCTCGGTAGGCGGGCGACAGACACCCGAATACACAATATCGGGTATCAAACAATGTTTGTTTTCCTATCCTTTCCCCGCAGACGGCAGGAGATGGTATCAGAACCTCTCCAGGGTATACCCCTCGATGTATCGCCGGTCCATCAAGCTGCCGTTTTCCTGAGGCAACCTTGCTCAGGGATCCATCGACATATACGGCAGCGCGGTTCTACCGTGTCCGGAGCAGGTAGGTTGTGGAACAATTGTCCTCTAGGTTACAGGATGTTTCGCATCAGGATCAATTGATACTTTGGTACAGGTCAGAATCACGATTCTGCTTTATGTTCTTTGGAGGTCTCCACGTCTGCAGACTCGGACCCTGCATTTTCGCTTGGGCTGTCTTAACCCGACGACCTCTGGGGCTGCGACAGTGACAGGTGAACATGAAATCCTACGGGGCAGATGGTTCTGGGGAAGGAACTTTCTGCTGGATTTCTTGAACCATTGGAGGTAAGTCCACTTTGCTTTCTCCTACTACTGCCCCAGCTCCAAGACAGACCTTTACTGGTCTTTCCTTTAGATTTTTCCGTGCCCTTTCAAGCTTTCGACTCCACACGGGCGATATTTCCGTCGCCAGGGGTTCTCAGGGTAAAAAGCTGAAGCAGAGGTTCAACATCCTCGGTCCAGTCTGATTTTATGTCATCCTATACACCCACTACAGGTCAGACTTTCCTACCACCTGGAGGGTCCCAGGGTAGGCGCAGGTCGGTGAGAGAAGGCTTGGGCGGTTACAAACTAGATTTTGGAGTACAACCGTCTCAGGAGTCCCTCGGCATGGGTCGGCCGATTTACGATGACAAGAGAGTCATACTGCAGGCGGCGCTCCATAGGCTTCTAACCGCAAAGGGTGTTGATCCCTGTTTTTCACATATCATTTGAATCGGGACAGTTCTCAGGCCTTTGTTTTCTTTTCACGTTCCGAAGCCAGTTGGCTCGGACAGGCCTATTCTGGCCTTAGAATCCTTTTAGTCTGTGATTGCTAGTTTGAACAAGAAAGGGAGATTTACGTGTCCCTTGTCTTCAGAGATGCCTGTTTACTGATTTCCGTTGGACGGGCTTTTCTCAGATTCGCATTACAGGATTCTCATTTTTGCTGTCAGTCCTTTCCTTTCGGTCTCTCTTCCGCTCCCACAGAGTTCAGGAAGATCACAGAATAACTTTTTCAAGGGCAGTAGGTGACGTTGGTTCCCTAATGGGACAATCTACTGCTACTATCCCACTCTGTACATTAGGTGGCTTCTGAATATCCGGAGGATCCAGGAGCTTCTGATTCGACACAGATCCAATTTATGCTCCTTGTAGACGTTTCTCAACACTGTCCGTCAGAGGATTTCTCTCACGTCCTAGTGGATGCTGGGAACTCCGTAAGGACCATGGGGAATAGCAGGCTCCGAAGGAGGCTGGTCACTCTAGAAAGATTTATGACTACCTGGTGTGCACTGGCTCCTCCCACTATGACCCTCCTCCAAGCCTCAGTTAGATTTTGTGCCCGGCCGAGGTTGGATGCACACTAGGGGCTCTCCTGAGCCCTTAGAAAGAAAGTATAGATTTAGGTTTTTTATTTTCAGTGAGACCTGCTGGCAACAGGCTCACTGCAGCGAGGAACTAAGGGGAGAAGAAGCGAACTCGCCTGCTTGCAGCCGGATTGGGCTTCTTAGGCTACTGGACACCATTAGCTCCAGAGGGATCGACCGCAGGCCCAGTCCTTGGTGTTCGGTCACGGAGCCGCGCCGCCGTCCCCCTTACAGAGCCAGAAGCAAGAAGAGGTCCGGAAAATCGTCGGCAGAAGACATCAGTCTTCACCAAGGTAGCGCACAGCACTGCAGCTGTGCGCCATTGCTCCTCACACACACTTCACACTCCGGTCACTGAGGGTGCAGGGCGCTGGGGGGGGGGGGCGCCCTGAGAAGCAATTATAACACCTTGGCTGGCAAAAATACCACAATATATAGCCCCAGAGGCTATATATGTGGAAAATACCCCTGCCAGAATCCAGAAAAAAGCGGGAGAATAGGCCGCGGAAAAGGGGCGGAGCTATCTCCTGCAGCACACTGGCGCCATTTCTCCTTCACAGATCCACTGGAAGGAAGCTCCCTGGCTCTCCCTTGCAGTCTACACTACAAGGGTAAAAAAAAAGAGAGGGGGGGCACTAAATTTAGGTGCTGTATAAATTATATAGAAAAAGCAGCTATAGGGGACATAACTCAGTTAGTCCCTGCATTATATAGCGCTCTGGTGTGTGCTGGCATACTCTCACTCTGTCCCCCCAAAGGGCTTTTGTGGGTCCTGTCCTCTGTTGGAGCATTCCTTGTGTGTGTGCGGTGTGTCGGTACGGCTGTGTCGACATGTTTGATGAGGATAATGATGTGGAGACGGAGCAGATGCCTTTAGAAGGGATGTCACCCCCTGCGGGGCAGACACCTGAGTGGTTGAGCTTATGGAAAGAAATGAGTGCACGTATAGCCTCCTTACATAAGAAATTTGACGACATGCCAAATGTGGGACAGCCGACTTCTCAGCTCGTGCCTGTCCAGGCGTCGCACATGTCATCAGGGGCTCTAAAACGCCCGCTACCTCAGACCGCAGACCCAGATGTCGACACTGATACTGACACCAGTGTCGACGACGATGAGTCTAACCTGATGCCCACTAAGGCCATTCACTGCATGATTGAGGCAATGAAAGAGGTGTTACACATTTCTGATATAAATACAGGTACCACTAAAAAGGGTATTATGTTTGGGGAGAAAAAACTACCCGTAGTTTTTCCCCCATCAGATGAATTAAATGAAGTGTGTGAAGAAGCGTGGGCTTTCCCTGATAAAAAATTGGTAATTCCTAAGAAGGTACTAATGGCGTTCCCTTTCCCGCCAGAGGATAGGTCACGTTGGGAAACACCTCCTAGGGTGGATAAAGCGCTCACACGTTTGTCTAAAAAGGTGGCACTACCGTCTCCGGATACGGCCGCCCTCAAGGAACCTGCTGATAGAAAGCAGGAGGCGATCCTGAAGTCTGTATATACACACTCAGGCATTATACTTAGGCCAGCTATTGCGTCAGCTTGGATGTGCAGTGCTGCCGCTGCGTGGTCAGATAAACTGTCAGAAAATATTGACACATTAGACAGAGACACGATCCTGTTAACCATAGACCATATAAAAGACTCAGTCTTATATATGAGAGATGCACAGAGGGAAATCTGCCGACTGGCATCTAAAGTTAGTGCATTGTCCATTTCTGCTAGGAGAGGCTTATGGACTCGCCAGTGGACAGGAGATGCAGATTCTAAAAGGCACATGGAAGTGTTGCCATATAAGGGTGAGGAATTATTTGGGGATGGTCTCTCGGACCTAGTTTCCACAGCAACGTCTGGGAAGTCAGCATTTTTACCCCATGTCCCCTCACAGCCTAAGAAGGCGCCGTTTTATCAGGTTCAGTCCTTTCGGACCCAGAAAAACAGGCGTGGAAAAGGCGGGTCTTTTCTATCCAGAGGCAGAGTTAGGGGAAAAAGGCTGCAACAAACAGCAGGTTCCCAGGAGCAAAAGTCCTCCCCCGCTTCTTCTGCCAAGTCCGCCGCATGACGGTGGGGCTCCACAGGCGGAGCCTGGTACGGTGGGGGGCCGCCTCAAGAATTTCAGCGATCAGTGGGCTCGCTCACAGGTGGATCCCTGGATCCTTCAAATAGTATCTCAGGGGTACAAACTGGAATTCGAGGCGTCTCCACCCCACCGGTTCCTAAAATCTGCCTTGCCGATTGCTCCCTCAGACAGGGAGGCGGTGCTAGCGGCAATTCACAAGCTGTATTCCCAGCAGGTGATAATCAAGGTACCCCTACTTCAACAAGGCCGGTGTTACTATTCCACACTATTTGTGGTACCGAAACCGGACGGTTCGGTGAGACCCATTTTAAATTTGAAATCCTTGAACACATACATAAAAAAATTCAAGTTCAAGATGGAATCGCTCAGGGCGGTTATTGCGAGCCTGGAAGAGGGGGATTACATGGTATCCCTGGACATCAAGGATGCTTACTTGCATGTCCCCATTTACCATCCTCACCAGGAGTACCTCAGATTTGTGGTACAGGATTGCCATTACCAATTCCAGACGCTGCCGTTTGGACTGTCCACGGCACCGAGGGTATTTACCAAGGTTATGGCGGAAATGATGATACTCCTTCGAAAAAAGGGAGTTTTAATTATCCCGTACTTGGACGATCTCCTAATAATAAAAGCGAGGTCCAAGGAACAGTTGTTGGTGGGAGTAGCACTATCTCAGGAGGTGCTGCACCAGCACGGCTGGATTCTGAATATCCCAAAGTCACAGCTGGTTCCGACGACACGGCTACTGTTCCTGGGTATGATTCTGGATACAGTCCAAAAAAAAGTGTTTCTCCCGGAGGAGAAAGCCAGGGAGTTGTCATCTCTAGTCAGAGACCTCCTGAAGCCAAAACAGGTATCAGTGCATCGCTGCACGCGGGTCCTGGGAAAGATGGTGGCTTCTTACGAAGCAATTCCCTTCGGCAGGTTCCATGCCAGAATCTTTCAGTGGGACCTGTTGGACCAGTGGTACGGATCGCATCTTCAGATGCATCGCTTAATAACCCTGTCTCCAAGAACCAGGGTGTCTCTACTGTGGTGGCTGCAGAGTGCCCATCTTCTAGAGGGCCGCAGGTTCGGCATACAGGACTGGGTCCTGGTGACCACGGATGCCAGCCTTCGAGGCTGGGGGGCAGTCACACAGGGAAGAAACTTCCAAGGACTATGGTCGTGTCAGGAGACTTCCCTTCACATAAATATTCTGGAACTAAGGGCCATCTACAATGCCCTAAGTCAAGCAAAATCCCTGCTCCTACACCAGCCGGTGCTGATCCAGTCAGACAACATCACGGCAGTCGCCCATGTAAATCGACAGGGCGGCACAAGAAGCAGGATGGCGATGGCAGAAGCCACAAGAATCCTCCGATGGGCGGAGAATCATGTACTAGCACTGTCAGCAGTGTTCATTCCGGGAGTGGACAACTGGGAAGCAGACTTCCTCAGCAGACACGACCTCCACCCGGGAGAGTGGGGACTTCATCCAGAAGTCTTCCAGATGCTGGTTAACCGTTGGGAAAAACCACAGGTGGACATGATGGCGTCCCGCCTCAACAAAAAGTTAAAAAGCTATTGCGCCAGGTCAAGGGACCCTCAGGCGGTAGCTGTGGACGCTCTAGTGACACCGTGGGTGTACCAGTCGGTTTATGTGTTCCCTCCTCTGCCTCTCATACCAAAGGTATTGAGAATAATAAGAAAGCGAGGAGTAAACACAATTCTCGTGGTTCCGGATTGGCCAAGACGAGCGTGCTACCCGGAACTTCAAGAGATGCTCTCAGAGGACCCGTGGCCTCTACCGCTCAGACAGGACCTGCTACAGCAGGGGCCCTGTCTGTTCCAAGACTTACCGCGGCTGCGTTTGACGGCATGGCGGTTGAACACCGGATCCTAAAGGAAAAGGGTATTCCGGAAGAAGTCATTCCTACGCTTATTAAGGCCAGGAAAGATGTTACGGCAAAGCATTATCACCGCATATGGCGGAAATATGTTGCATGGTGCGAGGCCAAAAAGGCCCCAACAGAGGAATTTCAACTAGGTCGATTTCTGCATTTCCTGCAAGCAGGAGTGAATATGGGCCTAAAACTAGGCTCCATTAAAGTACAGATCTCGGCTCTGTCGATTTTCTTTCAAAAAGAACTAGCTTCAGTACCTGAAGTTCAGACATTTGTGAAAGGAGTGCTGCATATTCAGCCCCCGTTTGTGCCTCCTGTGGCACCTTGGGATCTCAACGTGGTGTTGAGTTTCTTAAAATCACATTGGTTTGAGCCACTAAAAACCGTGGATCTGAAATATCTCACGTGGAATGTGGTCATGTTATTGGCCTTGGCTTCAGCCAGGCGAGTGTCAGAATTGGCGGCTTTATCATGTAAAAGCCCTTATCTGATTTTCCATATGTATAGGGCAGAATTGAGGACTCGTCCCCAATTTCTCCCTAAGGTGGTGTCAGCTTTTCACCTGAGCCAGCCTATTGTGGTGCCTGCGGCTACTAGGGATTTGGAGGACTCCAAGTTGCTAGACGTTGTCAGGGCCCTGAAAATATGTTTCCAGGACCGCTGGAGTCAGAAAATCTGACTCGCTGTTTATCCTGTATGCACCCAACAAGCTGGGTGCTCCTGTTTCTAAGCAGTCTATTGCTCGCTGGATTTGTAGTACAATTCAGCTTGCACATTCTGTGGCAGGCCTGCCACAGCCAAAATCTGTAAATGCCCATTCCACAAGGAAGGTGGGCTCATCTTGGGCGGCTGCCCGAGGGGTCTCGGCTTTACAACTTTGCCGAGCAGCTACTTGGTCAGGGGCAAACACGTTTGCAAAATTCTACAAATTTGATACCCTGGCTGACGAGGACCTGGAGTTCTCTCATTCGGTGCTGCAGAGTCATCCGCACTCTCCCGCCCGTTTGGGAGCTTTGGTATAATCCCCATGGTCCTTACGGAGTTCCCAGCATCCACTAGGACGTCAGAGAAAATAAGAATTTACTCACCGGTAATTCTATTTCTCGTAGTCCGTAGTGGATGCTGGGCGCCCATCCCAAGTGCGGATTGTCTGCAATACTTGTAAATAGTTATTGTTAACTAAAGGGTTATTGTTGAGCCATCTGTTGAGAGGCTCAGTTGTTTTCATACTGTCAAACTGGATATAGTATCACGAGTTGTACGGTGTGATTGGTGTGGCTGGTAAGAGTCTTACCCGGGATTCTAAATCCTACCTTATTATGTCAGCTCGTCCGGGCACAGTGTCCTAACTGAGGCTTGGAGGAGGGTCATAGTGGGAGGAGCCAGTGCACACCAGGTAGTCATAAATCTTTCTAGAGTGCCCAGCCTCCTTCGGAGCCCGCTATTCCCCATGGTCCTTACGGAGTTCCCAGCATCCACTACTGACTACGAGAAATAGAATTACCGGTGAGTAAATTCTTATTTCTCTGACGTCCTAGTGGATGCTGGGAACTCCGTAAGGACCATGGGGAATAGCGGCTCCGCAGGAGTCTGGGCACATCTAAAGAAAGCTTTAGGATCACCTGGTGTGCACTGGCTCCTCCCACCATGACCCTCCTCCAAGCCTCAGTTAGATTTCTGTGCCCGACGAGAAGGGTGCACACTAGGGGCTCTCCTGAGCTCTTTGTGAAAGTTTTAGTTTAGGTTTATTATTTTCAGTGAGACCTGCTGGCAACAGGCTCACTGCATCGTGGGACTAAGGGGAGAAGAAACGGACTCACCTGCGTGCAGAGTGGATCGGGTTTCTTAGGCTACTGGACATTAGCTCCAGAGGGACGATCACAGGTTCAGCCTGGATGGGTCCCGGAGCCGCGCCGCCGGCCCCCTTACAGAGCCAGAAGAGCGAAGAGGTCCGGTGAAATCGGCGGCAGAAGACGATCCTGTCTTCAGATAAGGTAGCGCACAGCACCGCAGCTGTGCGCCATTGCTCTCAGCACACTTCACACTCCGGTCACTGAGGGTGCAGGGCGCTGGGGGGGCAGCGCCCTGAGACGCAATAAATCGATAAAAACCTTATATGGCTAAAATAAATGCATCACATATAACTCCTGGGCTATATGGATGCATTTAACCCCTGCCAAAACATACAGAAAAACGGATGATAGGCTCCGCCCCTTTCTCGGCGTCCTTATCTCCTCAGCACACTGGCGCCATTTTCCCTCACAGCTCAGTTGGAGGGAAGCTCCCTGGCTCTCCCCTGCAGTCACTACACTACAGAAAGGGGTTAAAAAAGAGAGGGGGGCACAAATTAGGCGCAGTATAAACAATACAGCAGCTATAAAGGGAAAAACACTTATATAAGGTTATCCCTATATATATATATATATATAGCGCTCTGGTGTGTGCTGGCAAACTCTCCCTCTGTCTCCCCAAAGGGCTAGTGGGTCCTGTCCTCTATCAGAGCATTCCCTGTGTGTGTGCTGTGTGTCGGTATGTTTGTGTCGACATGTATGAGGAGAAAAATGATGTGGAGACGGAGTAGAGTGTCTGTAATAGTGTTGTCACCCACTAGGGGGTCGACACCTGAGTGGATGTACTGTTGAAATTGCGTGACAGTGTCAGCTTTGTATAAAAGACAGTGGTTGACATGAGACAGCCGGCTACTCAGCTTGTGCATGTCCAGACGTCTCATACAGGGGCTCTAAAGCGCCCGTTACCTCAGATACAGACGCCGACACGGATACTGACTCCTGTGTCGACGGTGAAGAGACAACCGTGATTTCCAATAGGGCCACTCATTGCATGATTGATGCAATGGAAAATGTTTACACTTTTCTGATAATATGAATACCACCAAAAAAAAGGGGTATTATGTTTGGTGAGGAAAAACTTCCTGTAGTTTTCCTAAATCTGAAAAATAAAATGAGGTGTGTGATGATGCGTGGGTTTCCCCCCGATAACAATTGATAATTCTAAAAAGTTATTGGCAGTATACCTTTTCCCGCCAGAGGTTAGGGTGCGTTGGGAAACACCCCCTACAGGGGATAAGGCGCTCACACGCTTGTAAGAACAAGGGCTCTACCCTCTCTTGAGATGGCCGCCCTTAAGGATCCTGCTGATAAAAAGCAGGAGGGTATCCTAAAATGTATTTACACACATACTAGTGTTATACTGCGACCAGCAATCGCCTCAGCCTGGATGTGCAGTGCTGGGTTGGCGTGGTCGGATTCCCTGACTGGAAATATTGATATCCTAGATAAGGACAGTATATTATTGCCTATAGAGCAATTAAAAGATGCATTTCTATATATGCATGATGCACAGCGGAATATTTGCCGACTGGCATCAAGTATAAGTGCGTTGTATTCTACCAGTAAAGTGGTCAGGGATTCCAAACGGCATTTGGAAGTATTGCCTTAAAAAAAGGGGATGTACCCTAGGTCGCCTCTCAAAATAAGACGCCGTGTTATCAGGCGCAGTCCTGGTTGGCAAGCGGACAAAAGGGTTCCTCTTTTCTGCTCGTGACAGAGGGAGAGGAAAATGGCTGCAGAGATCAGCCAGTTCCCAGGAACAGAAACCCTTTTCCGCCTCTGCCAAGCCCTCAGTATGACGCTAGGGCTTTACAAGTTCAGGCACGGTGGGGGCCCGTTCTCAGTGAATTTCAGTGCGCAGTGGGCTCACTCGCAAGTAGACCCCGGGATCCTTCAGGTGTTATCTCAGGGGTACAAAATTGGAATTCGAGACGTATTCCCCTCGCCGTTTCCAAAAAGTCTGTTTTACCGACGTCTCCCGCTGACAGGGAGGCAGTTTTGGAAGCCATTCACAAGCTGTATTCTCAGCAGGTGATAATTAAGGTACCCCTCCTGCAACAGGGAACGGGGTATTATTCCACACTATTGTGGTACCGAAGCCAGACGGCTCGGTGAGACCGATTTTAAAATCTAAAATCTTTGAACACTTACATACAGAGGTTCAAATTCAAAATTGAGTCACTCAGAGCAGTGATTGCAAACCTGGAAGAAGGGGACTACATGATGTCTCGGGACATCAAGGATGCTTACCTTCATGTCAAAATTTACCCTTCTCACCAAGGGTATCTCAGGTTATGGTACAGAACTGTCACTATCAGTTCAGACGCTGCCGTAGGGAGGGTCCACGGCACCCTGGGTCTTTACTGAAGTAATGACCGAAATGATGATATTCCTTCTAAGGAAGGGAATTTTTAGTTATCCTTTACTTGGACGATTCCCTTATAAGGGTAAGATCCAGGGAACAGTTGGAGATCGGTGTAGCACTATCTCAGGTAGTGTTGCGGCAGCACGATTGGATTCTCAATATTCCAGATTCGCAGCTGGTTCCGACGACTTGTCTTCTGTTCCTAGGGATGATCCTGGACACAGTCCAGAAAGAAGGTGTTTCTCCCGGAGGAAAAAGCCAGGGAGTTATCCGAGCTAGTCAGGAACCTCCTAAAACCAAACCAAGTCTCATTGCATCAATGCACAAGGGTTCTGGGTAAAAATGGTGGCTTCCTACGAAGCAATCCCATTCGGCAGATTCCACGCAAGACTTTCCAGTGGAACCTACTGGACAAATGGTCCGGGTCGCATCTTCAGATGCATCAGCGGATAACCCTGTCACCAGGGACAAGGGTATCCCTCCTGTGGTGGTTGCAGAGTGCTCATCTTCTAGAGGGCCGCAGATTCGGCATTCAGGACTGGATCCTGGTGACCACGGATGCCAGCCTGCGAGGCTGGGGAGCAGTCACACAGGGAAGGAATATCCAGGGCTTATGGTCAAGCCTGGAGACATCACTTCACATAAATATCCTGAAGCTAAGGGCCATTTACAATGCTCTAAGCTTAGCAAGACCTCTGCTTCAAGGTCAGCCGGTGTTGTTCCAGTCGGACAACATTACGGCAGTCACCCACGTAAACAGACAGGGTGCCACAAGAAGTAGGAGGGCAATGGCAGAAGCTGCAAGGATTCTTCGCTGGGCGAAAAATCATGTGATAGCACTGTCAGCAGTTTTCATTCCGGGAGTGGACAACTGGGAAGCAGATTTCCTCAGCACGACCTCCACCCGGGAGAGTAGGGACTTCACCCAGAAGTCTTCCACATGATTATAAACCGTTGGGAAAAACTCGACAGGTATTGCGCCAGGTCAAGGGACCCTCAGGCAATAGCTGTAGATGCTCTGGTAACACCGTGGGTGTACCAAATCAGTGTATGGGTTCCCTCCTCTGCCTCTCATACCCAAGGTACTGAGATTGATAAGATGGAGAGGAGTAAGCACTATATTAGTGGCTCCGGATTGGCCAAGAAGGACTTGGTAACCGGAACTTCAAGAGATGCTCACGGAGGATCCGTGGCCTCTACCTCTAAGAAGGGACCTGCTTCAGCGGGGACCTTGTCTGTTCCAAGACTTGCCGCGGCTGCGTTGACGGCATGGCGGTTGAACGCCGGATCCTGAAGAAAAAAGGCATTCCGGATGAAGTCATCCCTATCCTGATCAAGGCCGGGAAGGATGTAACCGAAAAACATTATCACCGCATTTGGCGAAAATATGTTGCGTGGTGCGAGGCCAGTAAGGCTCGACGGAGGAAATTCAACTGGGTTGATTCCTACATTTCCTGCAAACAGGAGTATCTATGGGCCTGAAATTGGGGTCAATTAAGGTTAAAATTTCGGCTCTGTCGATTTTCTTCCAAAAAAGAACTAGCTTCAGTCCCTGAAGTTCAGACGTTTGTTAAAGGGGTACTGCATATACAGACTCCTTTTGTGCCTTCAGTGGCACTTTGGGATCTCAATGTGGTTTTTTGGGTTCCAAAAGTCACATTGGTTTGACCCACTTAAATCTGTGGAGTTAAAATATCTCACAGAAAAAGTGGTCATGCTGTTGGCTATGGCCTGGGCCAGGCGCGTGTCAGAATTGGTGGCTTTATCCTGTAAAAGCCCTTATCTGAGTTTCCATTCGGACAGGGCGGAATTGAGGACTCGTCCTCAGTTTCTCCCTAAGGTGGTTTCAGCGTTCACCTGAACCAAACCTATTGTGGTGCCTGCGGCTACTAGGGACTTGGGGGACTCCAAGTTGCTAGACGTTGTCAGGACCCGGAAAATATGTTTCCAGGACGGCTGGAGTCAGGAAATCTGACTTGCTGTTTATCCTGTATGCACCCAACTAACTGGGTGCTCCTGCTTCTAAGCAGACTATTGCTCGTTGGATTTGTAGTACAATTCAGCTTGCACATTCTGTGGCAGGCCTGCCACAGCCAAAAATCTGTAAATGCCCACTCTACAAGGAAGGTGGGCTCATCTTGGGCAGCTGCCAAGGGGTCTCGGCTTTACAACTTTGCCGTGCAGTTACTTGGTCAGGAGCAAATACGTTTGTAAAATTCTACAAATTTGATACCCTGGCTGAGGAGGACCGGGAGTTCTCTCATTGGGTGCTGCAGAGTCATCCGCACTCTCCCGCCCGTTTTGGGAGCTTTGGTATAATCCCCATGGTCCTTACGGAGTTCCCAGCATCCACTAGGACGTCAGAGAAAATAAGAATTTACTTACCGATAATTCTATTTCTCGTAGTCCGTAGTGGATGCTGGGCGCCCATCCCAAGTGCGGATTGTCTGCAATACTGGTACATAATTATTGTTACCAAAAAAAATCGGGTTATTGCTGTAGTGAGCCATCTTTTCTAGAGGCTCCTCTATTATCATGCTGTTAACTGGGTTCAGTTCACAAGTTGTACAGTGTGATTGGTGTGGCTGGTATGAGTCTTACCCGGGATTCAAAATCCTTCCTTATTGTGTACGCTCGTCCGGGCACAGTATCCTAACTGAGGCTTGGAGGAGGGTCATGGGGGGAGGAGCCAGTGCACACCAGGTGATCCTAAAGCTTTCTTTAGATGTGCCCAGACTCCTGCGGAGCCGCTATTCCCCATGGTCCTTACGGAGTTCCCAGCATCCACTACGGACTACGAGAAATAGAATTATCGGTAAGTAAATTCTTATTTTTTTCCTTCCTCTGCACCAGGTACTCTATTCCTTCAGTCAAGTTGCGACGCAATGAGTGGTCGCCTCCATTCCTCTCTGAGCGGGGGACAACAATCTTCTTTCCAGGTCAAGCCACCAGGTCAGACTCCCGGGTGAGGGAACATTCCCCGGAGTTTTGTCAGCTGGTCCGCTGTGGGCGGAGATTTCGGATCGACCTCAGGGCGTTCTGACTGACTCTTTAACCCTTTATTACTCTCGGACGTGAGCTCTGGCGGCAGTAGCCGAGGAGGCCCTCAGGGCTCCGGGGAGTTTTCTGGTTATTCTATCCTGCCCCCTTTTCTATTTCTACCTCATGTTCAGTAACACAGGAGGGGATTATGCGTGCTAGTCCTCTCGGTGGCGCTGGTTGGGCCACGCATGACTTGAAGATACAGATACACCTGTTGTCAGTAGAGGAGCCTTGGCTCCTACCTCGACTGGACTGTCTACTTCAACAGGCTCCTTTTTCTTTGTTCAATCTTACACTGGTTTCGTTTAACCGTGTGACTGTTCACGAGACCTCAGAAGGGAGGAGTTCCCTAGTTCGGTTAGGCCTACTGGGCCCCCGATTTCAGAAGTCTGTTACCTCTTCTCGCTTTTGCCACTTTTGGAAAACTTTATGGGACATAATAATGATAAAAGGGGTTTTCCCCTTCTTTCAGTTACCATTCATCTTTGGTTTCTCTGGGAGGTTTTGCTCCGCTGCGCTTCAAACCACACTGACCGGAATTTTAGGTCTCTGCCTTTTTCGGTTTTCTTCCAAAAGAGATTAGCCTAGCGGCCGTAAGTTCGGCCTCTTTTTCAGGGAGTACTCTATTGGCAACTCCCCTGGCTGAGCTTCGGCCTCAGCGGTTGTTTCTTCCGGGGTCCTAGCATACGCTGGGCCGTTGGATACATCTGACCATCAGACAGTCTTCTTGGCGGTTGCTAGGGAACCTCCGTTTTCCATTTCAGCACACTTTACGCGCGTTGTAAGACCTTCGTGGGCGACTGCCCGTGGGGTCTCCATGAATACTTTGTCGGGCGGCTACTTGGTCGAACCGACATTCGTTTTGTCAAATTCTAAAAGTTTGACACTTTTGCAGCCTCTGCATCACAGTTTGGCCGAGCAGTTTTTACAGGACTCTCAGCGCTCTCCCACCCGTTTTTGGGAGCTCTGGGACGTCCCCATTGTAACTACACTCAAGTGGCCCCTAGTGGATGAAGGAGAAATCAGGATTTTGGTACTTACCGATAAATCCCTTTCTCCGATTCCACAGGGGCCACTGGACGCCCGCCCAGCGCTGTTCCTCCTTGTTTTTTGCTAAAAGGTTTGCAGATCACCATATGACTGCTTGTTGAGTTCAGGCTAGCCTGGTTTTTGTCAGGTTCTGTTCCAGGTTTGGTTTGGGTTATCCTGGTTTACAGGGCATCATTAACCTCCTCTACCTTAAGGTTTGTTTATTCCATCTCTCATCGGGCACAGTTTTACGTAGACGGGCTTGGAGGGGAGATAGTAGGGGAGGAGCTTGCCACAGTGAGAATTTTAAAGTGCCAGCTCCCAATTACTGCCTACTATTTCCCCATTGTAACTACACTCCAGTGGCCCCTGTGGAATCGGAGAAAGGGATTTATCGGTAAGTACCAAAATCCTGATTATTCATAGCGCGCAGGATTGAGACAGCAGTACCTGTCGTCGCCACAACCTGGTGCGGCTGCATGGGATGGCTTTGGTACTGCTCTGTGTGCTCTGTCTGTAGTCCCAGGGAGAGAAATCCACAGTGCTGGGGGAATAGGAGGTGGAGCCGGCAGCTGAGAGGCAGACAGCACTAGACCAGTGTAGCGGCTGGGCTTCCCGCTGACCACCAATGAGCGCGTCAAAAATTGTGACTCGGGGGAGCTGCTATTTGACAAGTTGGATCTCCTAAAATCCGGTCGCCATAACATTAAAATTTTAGTCGCCATCGCGACCTGGCCCCCAGGATTTGTCGAGCCCTGTGTGTTAAGTTGTCAAAGGTTGAAATGTATTCTTATGCTATGTAGATATGCATGCATTATTCTGTTACTATTGAATGTGATACTTATTTCTCAAGTTCACAGAAGAGGGAGCTTTTATCAAAGTATCGGATAAATAAATTCCTGCAAAGAAATTGTAAAATTGTCTGTGTGTAACCTAACCTAAATTACAGAGTATTGTGAGTTGCTGGTGAAAATTATACCTCTTTCACATCTCCAATGCCGGATCTCACCCAGGAATTGGAAACGGGTTCTTCCCGGGTGGAAGCCGGCATTGGAGACTATCTTCTGGCTTCTCAACCCGGCAGATTGCCGGGTCGTTTGCCATAGTGGCGGGGGGCGGATCCGGCACTGGGAGATAAGCTCCTCTCCGCACCGCCTCTCCCTATGTTGTAAATGGGAACCGGGTCGCATCGACCCGGCAACCCATTCACACTGCGCCTGACCCGGTATTCAACCCGGGAATAACCCTTCTTATTACCCGAGTTGAATTACCGGGTTAGGCGACCCTGGAATTCAGACATGGCCCTTTCACACCGCACACTGACCTGTATCGACTTGGCAATATGCCGGGTTGATACCGGGTTGTTTGTGCGATGTGGAAGGGGTAGAAGTTTCATATGTTTTTGTGATACTTATACCTCAGCGGCTGTCACCTTTAGTGTGTGTGACGCACTGTGATTGGCTGCCACTTGGATCTTTCACGGATACAAGGATTACTCACAGAAGGCTCTGGTTCAGCATTGAACAAGCTGGTCCCACGGAAACGAGCTTTGGCAGTTTTTGATTGTACCCGAAGGCACCAATGACACTAATGTTGCGATATGAATATGTTTAGCATATGCTGATGCATATGCTGTACTGTAGCAGACTACATATCCATTTCAACAACTGTGTGTTCTCTTGTTGCCTAATGTATACCACCCCTTGACATTTGCTATTTCTCATCCGTCCTAGAGGATGCTGGGGTCCACTTCATGACCATGGGGTATAGACTGTTCCGCAGGAGCCATGGGCACTTTAAGACTTTTCAAGGGTGTGAACTGGCTCCTCCCTCTATGCCCCTCCTCCAGACCTCCGTTTTAGAAATGTGCCAGGCAGACTGGATGCACTCCAGAGGAGCTCTACTGAGTTTCTCTGAAAAGACTTATGTTGCCCTTCGGACTCTCCACGGCACCGAGGGTATTCACCAAGGTGATGGCGGAGATGATGGTCCTCCTTCGTCAAAAAGGAGTCCATATACACTGCTCAAAAAAATAAAGGGAACACTAAAATAACACATCCTAGATCTGAATGAATTAAATATTCTTATTAAATACTTTGTTCTTTACATAGTTGAATGTGCTGACGACAAAATCCACACAAATTATCAATAGAAATCAAATTTATTAACCCATGGAGGTCAGGATTTGAGTCACACTCAAAATTAAATTGGAAAAACACTACAGGCTGATCCAACTTTGATGTAATGTCCTTAAAACAAGTCAAAATGAGGCTCAGTAGTGTGTGTGTAGTGTGTGTGGCCTCCACGTGCCTGTATGACCTCCCTACAACCCACACAAGTGGCTCAGGTAGTGCAGCTCATCCAGGATGGCACATCAATTCGAGCTGTGGCAAGAAGGTTTGCTGTGTCTGTCAGCGTAGTGTCCAGAGCATGGAGGCCCTACCAGGAGACAGGACAGTACATCAGGAGACGTGGAGGAGGCCGTAGGAGGGCAACAACCCAGCAGCAGGACCTCTACCTCCGCCTTAGTGCAAGGAGGAACAGGAGGAGTACTGCCAGAGCCCTGCAAAATGACCTCCAGCAAGCCACAAATGTACATGTGTCGACTCAAACGATCAGAAACACTCCATGAGGGTGGTATGAGGTCCCGACGTCCACAGGTGGGGGTTGTGCTTACAGCCCAACACCGTGCAGGACGTTTGGCATTTGCCAGAGAACACCGAGATTGGCAAATTCGCCACTGGCGCCCTGTGCTCTTCACAGATGGAAGCAGGTTCTTACTGAGCACATGTGACAGAGTCTGGAGACGCCAAGGAGAACATTCTGCTGCCTGCAACATCCTCCAGCATGACCGGTTTGGCAGTGGGTCAGTAATGGTGTGGGGTAGAAAAAATTTTTGCGGGCCGCACAGCCCTCTATGTGCTCGCCAGAGGTAGCCTGACTGCCATTAGGTACTGAGATGAGATCCTCAGACCCCTTGTGAGACCATATGCTGGTGCGGTTTGCCCTGGGTTCCTCCTAATACAAGACAATGCTAGACCTCATGTGGCTGGAGTGTGTCAGCAGTTCCTGCAAGATGAAGGCATTGATGCTATGGACTGGCCCGTCCGTTCCCCAGACCTGAATCCAATTGAGCACATCTGGGACGACATGTCTCGCTCCATCCACCAACGCCACGTTGCACCACAGATTGTCCAGGAGTTGGCGGATGCTTTAGTCCAGGTCTGGGAGGAGATCCCTCAGGAGGGGTTCACTACGATCTACCGGCGGCCGGCCTCCCGGCGACCAGCATGCCGGCCGCCGGCTTACCGACAGTGTGGCGAGCGCAAATGAGCCCCTTGCGCCACCACACTATTTTTTCTCTATCGTCCTAGTGGATGCTGGGGTTCCTGAAAGGACCATGGGGAATAGCGGCTCCGCAGGAGACAGGGCACAAAAAGTAAAGCTTTTTCCGATCAGGTGGTGTGCACTGGCTCCTCCCCCTATGACCCTCCTCCAGACTCCAGTTAGATTTTTGTGCCCGGCCGAGAAGGGTGCAATCTAGGTGGCTCTCCTAAAGAGCTGCTTAGAGAAAGTTTAGCTAGGTTTTTTATTTTACAGTGATTCCTGCTGGCAACAGGATCACTGCAGCGAGGGACTGAGGGGAGAAGGAGTCAACTCACCTGCGTGCAGGATGGATTGGTTTCTTGGCTACTGGACATCAAGCTCCAGAGGGACGATCACAGGTACAGCCTGGATGGTCACCGGAGCCACGCCGCCGGCCCCCTTGCAGATGCTGAAATCAGAAGAGGTCCAGAATCGGCGGCTGAAGACTCCTGCAGTCTTCTAAAGGTAGCGCACAGCACTGCAGCTGTGCGCCATTTTCCTCTCAGCACACTTCACACGGCAGTCACTGAGGGTGCAGGGCGCTGGGAGGGGGGCGCCCTGGGAGGCAAATGAGTACCTATAAAGGCTAAAAATACCTCACATATAGCCCTAGAGGCTATATGGAGATATTTAACCCCTGCCTAATTTTTCTAAATAGCGGGAGACGAGCCCGCCGGAAAAGGGGCGGGGCCTATCTCCTCAGCACACGGCGCCATTTCCTCTCACAGCTCCGCTGGTCAGGACGGCTCCCAAGTCTCTCCCCTGCACTGCACTACAGAAACAGGGTAAAACAGAGAGGGGGGGGCACATTTATGGCGATATTTTGATATAACAAAGCAGCTATAAGGGAGCACTTATTATAAGGCTATCCCTGATATATATATAGCGCTTTTGGTGTGTGCTGGCAAACTCTCCCTCTGTCTCCCCAAAGGGCTAGTGGGTCCTGTCTTCGTTAGGAGCATTCCCTGTGTGTCTGCTGTGTGTCGGTACGTGTGTGTCGACATGTATGAGGACGATATTGGTGTGGAGGCGGAGCAATTGCCAAATATGAGGATGTCACCCCCTAGGGAGTCGACACCAGAATGGATGCCTTTATTTATGGAACTACGGGATAGTGTCAACACGCTAAAGCAGTCGTTTGACGACATGAGACGGCCGGACAATCAATTAGTGCCTGTCCAGGCGACTCAAACACCGTCAGGGGCTGTGAAACGCCCTTTGCCTCAGTCGGTCGACACAGACCCAGACACAGGCGATGACTCCAGTGGTGACGGTGACGAATCAACCGTATTTTCCAGTAGGGCCACACGTTATATGATTTTGGCAATGAAGGAGGCGTTACATTTAGCTGATACTACAGGTACCACTAAACAGGGTATTATGTGGGGTATGAAAAAACTACCTATAGTTTTTCCTGAATCAGAAGAACTAAATGACGTGTGTAATGAAGCGTGGGTTGCCCCTGATAAAAAGCTGATAATTTCAAAGAAATTATTGGCATTATACCCTTTCCCGCCAGAGGTTAGGGAGCGCTGGGAAACACCTCCTAGGGTGGACAAGGCGCTAACACGCTTATCTAAACAAGTGGCGTTACCCTCTCCTGAGACGGCCGCACTTAAAGATCCATCAGATAGGAGGATGGAAAATATCCAAAAAAGTATATACACTCATGCAGGTGTTATACTACGACCAGCTGTAGCGACTGCCTGGATGGGCAGTGCGGGGGTAGTTTGGTCAGAATCCCTGATTGAAAATATTGATACCCTGGACAGGGACAATATTTTACTGTCGTTAGAACAAATAAAGGATGCATTTCTTTATATGCGTGATGCACAGAGGGATATATGCACACTGGCATCACGGGTAAGTGCTATGTCCATTTCGGCCAGAAGAGCTTTATGGACGCGACAGTGGACAGGCGATGCGGATTCAAAACGGCATATGGAAGTTTTGCCGTATAAAGGGGAGGAGTTATTTGGAGTCGGTCTATCAGATTTGGTGGCCACGGCTACAGCCGGGAAATCCACCTTTCTACCTCAAGTCACTCCCCAACAGAAAAAGGCACCGACTTTTCAACCGCAGCCCTTTCGTTCCTTTAAAAATAAGAGAGCAAAGGGCTATTCATATCTGCCACGAGGCAAAGGTCGAGGGAAGAGACAGCAACACGCAGCTCCTTCCCAGGATCAGAAGCCCTCCCCGGCTTCTACAAAAGCCTCAGCATGACGCTGGGGCTTCTCAAGCAGACTCGGGGACGGTGGGGGGTCGTCTCAAAAATTACAGCGCGCAGTGGGCTCACTCGCAAGTAGATCCCTGGATCCTGCAGATAATATCTCAGGGATACAGGTTGGAATTAGAGACAGATCCACCTCGCCGTTTCCTGAAGTCTGCTTTACCAACGTCCCCCTCCGAAAGGGAGACGGTTTTGGAAGCCATTCACAAGCTGTACTCTCAGCAGGTGATAGTCAAGGTACCTCTTCTGCAACAAGGGAAGGGGTATTATTCCACTCTTTTTGTGGTACCGAAGCCGGATGGCTCGGTAAGGCCTATTCTAAATCTGAAGTCCTTGAACCTGTACATAAAGAAGTTCAAGTTCAAAATGGAGTCACTCAGAGCAGTGATAGCGAACCTGGAAGAGGGGGACTTTATGGTATCCTTGGACATCAAGGATGCGTATCTCCACGTTCCAATTTACCCCTCACACCAGGGGTACCTCAGGTTCGTTGTACAAAACTGTCACTATCAGTTTCAGACGCTGCCGTTCGGATTGTCCACGGCACCTCGGATCTTTACAAAGGTAATGGCCGAGATGATGATTCTTCTTCGAAGAAAAGGCGTATTAATTATCCCTTACTTGGACGATCTCCTAATAAGGGCGAGGTCCAGAGAACAGCTAGAGATGGGATTAGCACTGTCTCAAGAAGTGCTAAAACAGCACGGGTGGATTCTGAATATTCCAAAATCCCAGTTAATGCCGACAACTCGTCTGCTGTTCCTAGGGATGATTCTGGACACGGTTCAGAAAAAGGTTTTTCTCCCGGAGGAAAAAGCCAAGGAGTTATCCGAGCTTGTCAGGAACCTCCTAAAACCAGGAAAGGTGTCTGTACATCAATGCACAAGAGTCCTGGGAAAAAATGGTGGCTTCTTACGAAGCAATTCCATTCGGCAGATTCCACGCGAGAATTTTCCAAAGGGATCTGTTGAACAAATGGTCAGGGTCGCATCTTCAGATGCACCTGCAGATAACCCTGTCTCCGAGGACAAGGGTGTCTCTTCTGTGGTGGTTGCAGAGTGCTCATCTATTGGAGGGCCGCAGATTCGGCATACAGGATTGGATCCTGGTGACCACGGACGCCAGCCTGAGAGGCTGGGGAGCAGTCACACAAGGAAGAAACTTCCAGGGAGTATGGACGAGCCTGGAAACGTCTCTTCACATAAACATTCTGGAACTAAGAGCAATATACAATGCTCTAAGCCAGGCAGAACCTCTGCTTCAGGGAAAACCGGTGTTGATCCAGTCGGACAACATCACGGCAGTCGCCCATGTGAACAGACAGGGCGGCACAAGAAGCAGGAGTGCAATGGCAGAAGCTGCAAGGATTCTTCGCTGGGCAGAGAATCATGTGATAGCACTGTCAGCAGTGTTCATCCCGGGAGTGGACAACTGGGAAGCAGACTTCCTCAGCAGACACGATCTTCACCCGGGAGAGTGGGGACTTCATCCAGAAGTCTTCCACATGCTGGTAACCCGTTGGGAAAGACCAATGGTGGACATGATGGCGTCTCGCCTCAACAAAAAACTGGACAGGTATTGCGCCAGGTCAAGAGATCCGCAGGCAATAGCTGTGGACGCGCTGGTAACGCCTTGGGTGTACCAGTCGGTGTATGTGTTTCCTCCTCTGCCTCTCATACCAAAAGTATTGAGAATTATACGGCAAAGAGGCATAAGAACGATACTAGTGGTTCCGGATTGGCCAAGAAGGACTTGGTACCCGGAACTTCAAGAGATGATCACGGAAGATCCGTGGCCTCTACCTCTAAGGAGGGACTTGCTTCAGCAGGGTCCCTGTCTGTTTCAAGACTTACCGCGGCTGCGTTTGACGGCATGGCGGTTGAACGCCGGATCCTAAAGGAAAAAGGCATGCCGGAAGAAGTCATTCCTACTTTGATTAAAGCAAGGAAGGAAGTAACCGTGCAACATTATCACCGAATTTGGCGAAAATATGTTGCGTGGTGCGAAGATCGGAGTGCTCCGACGGAGGAATTTCAACTGGGTCGATTCCTACATTTCCTGCAATCAGGATTGTCAATGGGTCTCAAATTGGGATCTATTAAGGTTCAAATTTCGGCCCTGTCGATTTTCTTTCAAAAAGAATTGGCTTCAGTCCCTGAAGTTCAGACCTTTGTTAAGGGAGTGCTGCATATACAGCCTCCTGTGGTGCCTCCAGTGGCACCGTGGGATCTCAATGTGGTTTTGGATTTCCTAAAATCTCATTGGTTTGAACCACTAAAAAAGGTGGATTTGAAATATCTCACATGGAAAGTGACCATGCTTCTAGCCCTGGCTTCTGCCAGGAGAGTGTCAGAATTGGCAGCTTTATCTTACAGAAGCCCATATCTGATTTTCCATTCGGACAGGGCAGAACTGCGGACTCGTCCGCATTTTCTCCCTAAGGTGGTGTCAGCATTTCATCTGAACCAGCCTATTGTAGTGCCTGCGGCTACAAGTGACTTGGAGGACTCCAAGTTACTGGACGTTGTCAGAGCATTAAAAATATATATTGCAAGGACAGCTGGAGTCAGAAAATCTGACTCGTTGTTTATATTGTATGCACCCAACAAGATGGGTGCTCCGGCGTCTAAGCAGACGATTGCTCGTTGGATCTGTAGCACAATCCAACTTGCACATTCTGTGGCAGGCCTGCCACAGCCTAAATCTGTAAAGGCCCACTCCACAAGGAAGGTGGGCTCATCTTGGGCGGCTGCCCGAGGGGTCTCGGCATTACAACTTTGCCGAGCAGCTACGTGGTCAGGGGAGAACACGTTTGTAAAATTTTACAAATTTGATACTCTGGCTAAGGAGGACCTGGAGTTCTCTCATTCGGTGCTGCAGAGTCATCCGCACTCTCCCGCCCGTTTGGGAGCTTTGGTATAATCCCCATGGTCCTTTCAGGAACCCCAGCATCCACTAGGACGATAGAGAAAATAAGATTTTACTTACCGATAAATCTATTTCTCGGAGTCCGTAGTGGATGCTGGGCGCCCATCCCAAGTGCGGATTATCTGCATAAATTGTACATAGTTATTGTTAACTAATTCGGGTTATTGTTGAAGGAAGCCATCTTTCAGAGGCTCCGCTGTTATCATACTGTTAACTGGGTTCAGATCACAAGTTATACGGTGTGATTGGTGTGGCTGGTATGAGTCTTACCCGGGATTCAAAATCCTCCCTTATTGTGTACGCTCGTCCGGGCACAGTACCTAACTGGAGTCTGGAGGAGGGTCATAGGGGGAGGAGCCAGTGCACACCACCTGATCGGAAAAAGCTTTACTTTTTGTGCCCTGTCTCCTGCGGAGCCGCTATTCCCCATGGTCCTTTCAGGAACCCCAGCATCCACTACGGACTCCGAGAAATAGATTTATCGGTAAGTAAAATCTTATTATTCTCCCTCCAGGGGGGTCGTGGACCCCCACCAGGGAGAATAAGTGTCGGTATGCCGGCTGTCGGCGCTGGTCGCCGGGAGCCCGACCGCCGGCATACTGAAGACCACCCCTCAGGAGACCATCCGCCACCTCTTCAGGAGCATGCCCAGGCGTTGTAGGGAGGTCATACAGGCACGTGGAGGCCACACACGCTACTGAGCCTCATTTTGACTTGTTTTAAGGACATTACATCAAAGTTGGATCAGCCTGTAGTGTGTTTTTCCACTTTAATTTTGAGTGTGACTCCAAATCCAGACCTCCATGGGTTAATAAATTTGATTTCCATTGATAATTTCTCTAACGTCCTTGAGGATGCTGGGACTCCGTAAGGACCATGGGGAATAGATGGACTCCGCAGGAGATAGGGCACTTTAAGAAAGCTTTGGACTCTGGGTGTGCACTGGCTCCTCCCTCCATGCCCCTCCTCCAGACCTCGGTTTTACACTGTGCCCAGAGCAGGATGGGTGCACTGCAGAGAGATCTCCTGAGTTCTCTGCCTAGAAGCATTTTTGTTTGGATTTTTCTCTCTACTTTTCTCTAACGTCCTAGTGGATGCTGGGAACTCCGTAAGGACCATGGGGAATAGCGGGCTCCGAAGGAGGCTGGGCACTCTAGAAAGATCTTAGACTACCTGGTGTGCACTGGCTCCTCCCACTATGACCCTCCTCCAAGCCTCAGTTAGATTTCGTGCCCGGCCGAGGTTGGATGCACACTAGGGGCTCTCCTGAGCTCTTAGAAAGTTATAGTCTTAGAATTTGTTCTTTTCAGTGAGACCTGCTGGCAACAGGCTCACTGCAGCGAGGGACTAAGGGGAGAAGAAGCGAACTCGCCTGCTTGCAGCCGGATTGGGCTTCTTAGGCTACTGGACACCATTAGCTCCAGAGGGATCGACCGCAGGCCCAGCCTTGATGTTCGGTCCCGGAGCCGCGCCGCCGTCCCCCTTACAGAGCCAGAAGCAAGAAGATGGTCCGGAAAATCGGCGGCATGAAGACTCAGTCTTCACCAAGGTAGCGCACAGCACTGCAGCTGTGCGCCATTGCTCCTCTCACACACTTCATACTCCGGTCACTGAGGGTGCAGGGCGCTGGGGGGGGGCGCCCTGAGGCAGCAATAAAAACACCTTGGCTGGCAAAAATACCTCAATATATAGCCCCAGGGGCTATATATGAGGTAAATACCCCTGCCAGAAGTCCATAAAAAACGGGAGAATAGGCGCCGAAAAAGGGGCGGAGCCTATCTCCTCAGCACACTGGCGCCATTTTCCCTCACAGCTCCGTTGGAGGGAAGCTCCCTGGCTCTCCCCTGCAGTCTACAAGGGTTAAAAAAAGAGAGAGGGGGCACTAAATTTAGGCGCAGTATACATTATATATATATATATATATATATATATAGATATAAAGCTATAGGGGACATAACTCAGTTAGTCCCTGCAGTATATAGCGCTCTGGTGTGTGCTGGCATACTCTCACTCTGTCCCCCCAAAGGGCTTTTGTGGGTCCTGTCCTCGTTTAGAGCATTCCCTGTGTGTCTGCGGTGTGTCGGTACGGCTGTGTCGACATGTTGAATGAGGAGGCTTATATGGTGACGGAACAGAGGCCGATATATGTGATGTCGCCCCCTGTGGGGCCGACACCAGAGTGGATAGAGAGGTAAAAGGTATTAACCGACAGTGTCAACTCCTTACATAAAAGGGTGGATGACGTAACAGCTGTGGGACAGCCGGCTTCGCAGCCCGCGCCTGCCCAGGCGTCTCAAAGGCCATCAGGGGCTCAAAAACGCCCGCTCTCTCAGATGGCAGACACAGATGTCGACACGGAGTCTGACTCCAGTGTCGACAAGGTGGAGACATATACACAATCCAATCCGTGACTTGATCCCGGCAATAAAAAATGTGTTATACATTTCTGACTTTAACCTCTATAAATGGGTTTTAGGTTTGGGGAGAAAAAACAGGCAGTGTTTTGTTCCCCCATCAGATGAATAAATGAAGTGTGTGAAAAGCGTGGGTTCCCCCGTTAAGAAACTGGTAATTTATAAAAAGTTACTGATGGCGTACCCTTTCCCGCCAGGAGGATAAGTTACGCTGGGAGATATCCCCTAGGGTGGATAAGGCGCTCACACGTTTGTCAAAAAAGGTGGCACTGCCGTCTTAGGATACGGCCACTTTAATAGGTACCTGTTGATAAAAAAAAAAAAAACAGGAGGCTATCCTGAAGTCTGTATTTACACACTCAGGTACTAGACTGAGACCTGCAGATAGTGCTGCTGCAGCGTGGTTGGTGACCCTGTCAAACAGGGATAATAGTTGGCAAACATAAAAACATATTAAAGACGTTGTCTTATATATGGGGGGGGGATGCACAGAGGGATATTTTGCCGGCTGGCATCCAAAATAAATGTAATGTCCATTCTGTCAGGAGGGTATTAGAGACCTGTCACTGGACAGGTGATGCTGACTTAAAAAGCGCATAGAGAGCCTTATAAGAGTGAGGAATTATTTGGGGATGGTCTCTGGGACCTCGTATCCACAGCAACTGCTGGGAAGAAATAATTTTACCTCAGGTTTCCTCACAGAAAAAGGTACAGTCCTTTCGGCTTCAGAAAAGCAAGCGGGTCAAATGGCGCTTCCTTTCTGTACAGAGACAAGGGTAGAGGGAAAAAGCTGCACCAGTCAGCCTGTTCCCAGAATCAAGATTCTTCCCCCGCCTCCTGTGAGTACACACCATGACGCGGGTGCTCCACAGGTGTAGCCAGATACGGTGGGGGGCCGCCTCAAAAATTTCAGCAATTAGTGGGCTCGCTCACAGGTGGATCCCTGTTTCTTCCAAGTAGTATTTCAGGGGTACAAGCTGGAATTCGAGATGTCTCCCCCCAGCCGTTTCCTAAAATATGCCTTGCTGACAACTCCCTCAAGCAGGGAGGCTGTGCTAGAGGCAATTAATAAGCGGTATTCCCAGCAGGTAATACTCAAGGTGCCCCTACTTCAACAAGGACGGGGTTACTATTCCACACGGGTTGGGGTACCGAAACCGCATGGTTCGGTGTGACCCATTTTATATTTAAAATCCTTGAACATAAAAAAATTCAAGTTCAAGATTGAATCGCTCAGGGCGGTTATTGCAAGCCTGGACGAGGGGGATTACATGGTATCCCGGGACATCAAGGATGCTTACCTGCATGTCCCCATTTACCATCCTCGCCAGGAGTACCTCAGATTTGTGGTACAGGATTACCATTACCAAGTCCAGACACTGCCGTTTGGACTGTACATGGCACCGAGGGTGTTTTATCAAGGTAATGGCCGAAATGATGATACTCCTTCAAAAAAAGGGAGTTGTAATTATCCCGTAATTGGACAATCTCGTTATAAGGGCGAGGTCCAAGGAGCAGTTGGTAGTCGGGGTAGCACTATTTTGGAAAGTGCTACAACAGCATAGGTGGATTCTAAACAGTCCAAAGTCACAGCTGGTTCCTATGACACGTCTACTGTTCCTGGGGATGGTTCTGGACATAAACCAGAAATAGTGTTTCTCCCGGAGGAGAAAGCCAAGGAGTTGTCATCTCTAGTCAGAGACCTCCTGAAACCAAAATAGGTAGCGGTGCATCATTGCACGCGAGTCCTGGGAAAAATGGTAGCTTCTTACGAAGCAATCCCATTAGGCAGGTTCCATACAAGAACTTTTCAGAGGGACCTGTTGGACAAGTGGTCCGGATCGCATCTTCCGATGCATAGGCTGATAACCCGGTCTCCAAGGACCAGGGTATCTCTACTGTGGTGGCTGCAGAGTGCCCATCTTCAAGAGGGCTGCAGGTTCGGCATACAGGACTAGGTCCTAGTGACCATGGATTCCAGCCTTTGAGGCTGGGGGGCAGTCACATAGGGAAGAAACTTCCAGGGACTTTGGTCAAGTCAGGTTATTTCCCTACACATAAATATTCTGAATCTGAGGGCCATTTACAATGCCCTGAGGCCAGCAAGGCCTCTGCTTCAAAACCAGCCGGTACTGATCCAATCAGACAACATCACGGCAGTCGCCCATGTAATCAACAGGGCGGCACAAAAAGCAGGATGGCGATGGCAGAAGCCACAAGGATTCTCCGATAGGCGGAAAATCATGTGTTAGCACTGTCAGCAGTGTTCATTCCCAGAGTGGACAACTGGGAAGCAGATCTTCTCAACAGACACGACCTCCACCCGGGAGAATGGGGACTTCCTCCAGAAGTCTTCCAATAGGATTGTACACCATTGGGAAAGGCCACAGGTGGACATGATGGCGTCCCGCCTTAACAAAAAGTTATAAAAGATATTGCTCCAGGTCAAGGGACCCTCAGGCGATAGCTATGGACGCTCTGGTAACACCGTGGGTGTACCAGTCGGTTTAGGTGTTCTCCCCTCTGCCTCTCATACCAAAGGTACTGAGAATAATAAGAAGGCGAGGAGTAAGAACGATACTCGTGGATGGCCAAGAAGAGCTTGGTACCCAGAACTTCAAGAATTTATATCAGAGGACCAATGGCCTCTGCCACTCAGTCAGGACCTGCGGCAGCAGGGGCCCTGTCTGTTCCAAGACTTACCGCGGCTGCGTTTGACGGCATGGCGGTTGAACGCCGGATCCTGAAGGAAAAGGGTATTCCGGAGGAAGTAATTCCTACGCTTACTAAAGCCAGGAAAGAGGTTACAGCAACTCATTATCACCACATATGGCGAAAATATGTTGCATGGTGTGAGGCCGAAAGGGCCCCAACAGAGGAATTTCAACTAGGTCGATTTCTGCATTTCCTGCAAGCAGGAGTGACTATGGGCCTTAAATTGGGTTCCATTAAGGTACAGATCTCGGCTCTGTCGATTTTCTTTCAAAAAAGAACTAGCTTCAGTACCTGAAGTTCAGACATTTATAAAAGGAGTGCTGCATAGTCAGCCCCCGTTTGTGCCTCCTGTGGCACCTTGGGATCTCAACGTGGTGTTGAGTTTTCTTAAAATCACTTTGGTTTTAACCACTAAAAACCGTGGATCTGAAATATCTCACATGGAAGGTGGTTATGTTATTTGCCTTGGCTTCTGCCAGGCGAGTATCAGAATTGGCGGCTTTGTCTTGTAAAAGCCCTTATTTGATTTTCCATATGGATAGGGCAGAATTGAGGACTCGTCCCCAGTTTCTCCCTAAGGTGGTGTCAGCGTTTCACCTGAACCAGCCTATTGTGGTGCCTGCGGCTACTAAGGATTTGGAGCAAGTTGCTAGACGTTGTCAGGGCCCTGAAAATATATGTTT
This sequence comes from Pseudophryne corroboree, assembly GCF_028390025.1. Taxonomy (NCBI): domain Eukaryota; kingdom Metazoa; phylum Chordata; class Amphibia; order Anura; family Myobatrachidae; genus Pseudophryne; species Pseudophryne corroboree. The sequence continues at coordinate 408,336,033 of NC_086446.1, read as the reverse complement.
CCAGGACGGCTGGAGTCAGAAAATCTGACTCGCTGTTTATCCTATATGCACCCAACAAGCTGGGTGCTCCTGCTTCTAAGCAGACTATTGCTCGTTGGATTTGTAGTACAATTCAGCTTGCACATACTGTGGCAGGCCTGCCACAGCCAAAATCTGTCAATGCCCATTCCACAAGGAAGGTGGGCTCATCTTGGGCGGCTGCCCGAGGGGTCTCGGCTTTACAACTTTGCCGAGCAGCTACTTGGTCAGGGGCAAACACGTTTGCAAAATTCTACAAATTTGATACCCTGGCTGAGGAGGACCTGGAGTTCTCTCATTCGGTGCTGCAGAGTCATCCGCACTCTCCCGCCCGTTTGGGAGCTTTGGTATAATCCCCATGGTCCTTACGGAGTTCCCAGCATCCACTAGGACGTTAGAGAAAATAAGAATTTACTCACCGGTAATTCTATTTCTCGTAGTCCGTAGTGGATGCTGGGCGCCCATCCCAAGTGCGGTTTATCTGCATTACTTGTACATAGTTATTGTTAACTAAATCGGGTTATTGTTGAGCCATCTGTTGAGAGGCTCTATTGTTTCATACTGTTAACTGTGTTTCATATCACGAGTTGTACGGTGTGATTGGTGTGGCTGGTATGAGTCTTACCCAGGATTCAATATCCTTCCTTATTGTGTACGCTCGTCCGGGCACAGTACCTAACTGAAAAAAAGGAAAAGAATAGCAGCGCTAATGGAATGACATAAATGATTCTAATATGAAGGATTGTGTGAAAAAAGTCATAAATTTAATAAAACATTTTCTTATATTTTAATAAAAGTTGGATACAGTATCCACTTGTAAAAGTTCTTGTTAAAAACAATAATGACAATTTTAAAGGGTCAAGAGTGCTAGGCTGCCTATCACATTGATATCCGTTCCTAATGTAACTGGACCATAAAGCAGATATAAACAGACTGACAGCGCAGTCACACCGATAACTTTACCCACACGCCGCTAGAGGTGTAGTCCCTTAAGAGTGTCTCTGATGTTAAAGCTCAAAAACCAGCCAGGTTCGGGAATCCTCATTTGGTACGGTGTCCTCTTTATAGAGATGGGGTGATGGTGTTCCAAGTTGTGAAAAATGTTAGCACGTGATATCTGCAGATGGCAAAGTCCAGTATGGTCCGGATGTGACTTGGCAGCCACAAGTTGCACAGTGTGATGACCCAGATAGCCTCCTCCTGACGCGTTTCGCTGCCAACATCTTTGAAAAAGCTGCACTGTTGGCAGCGAAACGCGTCAGGAGGAGGCTATCTGGGTCATCACACTGTGCAACTTGTGGCTGCCAAGTCACATCCGGACCATACTGGACTTTGCCATCTGCAGATATCACGTGCTAACATTTTTCACAACTTGGAACACCATCACCCCATCTCTATAAAGAGGACACCGTACCAAATGAGGATTCCCGAACCTGGCTGGTTTTTGAGCTTTAACATCAGAGACACTCTTAAGGGACTACACCTCTAGCGGCGTGTGGGTAAAGTTATCGGTGTGACTGCGCTGTCAGTCTGTTTATATCTGCTTTATGGTCCAGTTACATTAGGAACGGATATCAATGTGATAGGCAGCCTAGCACTCTTGACCCTTTAAAATTGTCATTATTGTTTTTAACAAGAACTTTTACAAGTGGATACTGTATCCAACTTTTATTAAAATATAAGAAAATGTTTTATTAAATGTATGACTTTTTTCACACAATCCTTCATATTAGAATCATTTGTCATTCCATTAGCGCTGCTATTCTTTTCCTTTTTTTCCTTGTCATATGGTTGGGGTGTGACTATCCCCAACGTCATAGCAGCAGCATTAGAGACACAGCACCTACAAGAGCCCGATCCTCCATTCGATTGGTAGATATCTTTACAGTACCTAACTGAGGCTTGGAGGAGGGTCTTAGTGGGAGGAGCCAGTGCACACCAGGTAGTCTAAGATCTTTCTAGAGTGCCCAGCCTCCTTCGGAGCCCGCTATTCCCCATGGTCCTTACGGAGTTCCCAGCATCCACTACGGACTACGAGAAATAGAATTACCGGTGAGTAAATTCTTATTTTTCTACTTTTTCACAGGGAGCACTGCTGGCAACAGGCTCCCTGCATCGAGGGAGAGAGGAGCAGACCTTCTTGTCTAAGAAAGGCTCTGCTTCCTCGGCTACTGGACACTATTAGCTCCAGAGGGGGTGAACGCAGGTTCTTACTGGGCGTCCACCCCCGGAGCCGCGCTGCCGTTCTCCTCACAGAGCTAGAAGACAGAAGTCAGGCGGCAGAAGCCTTCAGCTTCACGGAGGTAACGCACAGCACTGCAGCTGTGCGTCATTGCTCCCATACACCTCACACACTCCGGTCACTGTAAGGGTGCAGAGGGGGGGGGCGCCCTGGGCAGCAATATAAACACCTCTTATGGCAAAAGACAATATACATGTACAGGTGGGCACTGTACATGTATATAAAAGAGCCCCCGCCATATTTTTGTAAGTTTGAGCGGGACAGAAGCCTGCCGCCGAGGTGGCGGGGCTTCTCCCTCAGCACTCACCAGCGCCATTTTCTCTCCACAGCACTGCTGAGAGGAAGCTCCCCGGACTCTCCCCTGCTTACACACGGTGAAGGGGTGTTTAAAAGAGAGAGGGGGGGGGCACATAATTGGCGGTTTATATATTATACAGCGCTGTTGGGGGAAAAACATTGTGTTGGTCTCCAGGATCATTGCGCTGGGGTGTGTGCTGGCATACTCTCTCTCTGTCTCTCCAAAGGGCCTTGACAGGGATACTGTCTTCAGGAAAGGGGTTCCCTGTGTGTGAAGTGTGTCGGTACGCGTGTGTCGACATGTTGGACGAGGAAGGCTCGCTTAATGTGGAGGGGGAGTGCTTGAATGTCAGGTCGGCAACGCCGACACCGGAATGGGTGGATATGCTGAATGTCTTGAATGCAAATGTCAATCGATTGCATAAAAGGTTAGACAAGGCAGAAGCTAGGGATCAGTCAGGTAGCCAGTCCATGCCTGTCCCTGTGGCGCCAGGCCCTTCGGGGTCTCAGAAGCGCACCATATCCCAGATCGATGACACAGATACTGACTCTAGTGTCGACTATGAAGATGCAAAATTACAGCCGAAGGTGGCAAAAGGTATTCGGTACATGATTATTGCCATTAAAGAGGTTTTGCATATTACTGAGGAACCCCCGGTCCCTGACACGAGGGTACACATGTATAAAGGGAAAAAGCCTGAAGTCACCTTTCCATCCTCATTTGAACTAAGTGAATTGTGCGAAAAGGCTTGGGAATCTCTGGGTAGGAGACCACAAGTTCCCAAAAGGATTCTCATGGCGTATCCTTTTCCACAAACTGATAGGATACGCTGGGAATCTTCGCCTAAAGTAGACAAGGCGCTGACACGCTTGTCCAAAAAGGTGGCACTGCCTTCTCAGGATACGGCTTCCCTCAAGGAACCTGCTGATCGCAGGCAGGAAATTACCTTGAAGCACATTTACACTCATTCAGGTACTATTGCTAGACCGGCTATGGCGTCGGCCTGGGTTTGTAGTGCGGTTGTGGCATGGGCAGATTCCTTATCTACGGAGATTGACACCTTAGATAGGGATGCTATTCAAATGACCATAGAGCATATCAGAGATGCTGCCTTGTATATGAGAGATGCTCAGAGAGACATTTGTTTATTAAGCTCCAGAATAAATGCTATGTCTGTTTCTGCTAGGCGGCTCTTGTGGACCCGACAGTGGACAGGAGATGCCGATTCAAAGCGGCATATGAAGTCCTTGCCTTACAAAGGGGAGGAGTTGTTTGGAGACGGCCTCTCGGACCTTGTCGCTACGGCTGGTAAGTCGAATTTCTTACCTTATGTCCCCCCACTGCATACAAAAAAGGCACCTCATTATCAAATGCAGTCCTTTCGTTCCAATAAAAACAAAAAGGTACGGGTATCGTCCTTTGTTGCCAGAGGGAAAGGCAGGGGAAAGAAGCTGCACACAGCTAGTTCCCAAGAGCAAAAGTCCTCCCATGCCTCTGCAAAGTCCACCGCATGACGCTGGGGCTTCCCAGGGGGAGGCAGATCTAGTGGGGGCTCGTCTTCGGTTTTTCAGCCACATCTGGGTTCACTCGCAGGTGGATCCATGGGCATTAGAGAGTTTCTCTCAGGGATACAGGCTGGAATTCGAAGACTTGCCTCCTCGCCGGTTTTTCAAATCGGCTCTGCTGGCTTCACCGCCAGAGAGGGAGCTAGTGTTGGCGGCAATCCAAAAATTGTATATTCAACAGGTGATTGTCACAGTTCCTCATCTCCAGCAAGGAGAGGGCTATTACTCAACTCTGTTTGTGGTTCCGAAACCGGACGGTTCGGTCAGACCCATTTTAAACCTAAAATCTCTGAACCTGTACTTGAAGAGGTTCAAGTTCAAGATGGAATCACTCAGGGCGGTCATCGCCAGCCTGGACGGGGGGGATTGGATGGTGTCCCTGGACATAAAGGATGCATACCTTCATGTTCCGATATTCCCCCCTCATCAGGCGTTCCTGAGATTTGCAGTGCAGGACTGTCACTACCAATTTCAGACGTTGCCGTTTGGGCTTTCCACGGCCCCGATGATTTTCACCAAGGTAATGGCGGAAATGATGGTGCTCCTGCGCAGGCAGGGGGTCACAATAATCCCATACTTGGACGATCTCCTCATAAAGGCGAGATCTCGGGAGAAGTTGCTGGACAGCGTGTCTCTGTCCATGAGGACGTTGCAGATACACGGCTGGATTCTCAATATACCGAAGTCCCAGCTAGTCCCTACAACGCGTCTGACCTTTTTGGGCCTGATTCTAGACACAGACCAGAAAAAGGTTTTTCTTCCGATCGAAAAGGTTCAGGAGCTCATAGCCATGGTCAGGAACCTATTAAAACTAAAAAAGGTTTCAGTGCATCATTGCACGCGGGTCCTGGGGAAGATGGTGGCTTCATACGAAGCCATCCCTTTCGGCAGGTTCCATGCGAGGACCTTTCAATGGGACCTCTTGGATAAGTGGTCCGGGTCCCATTTGCGAATGCATCAAAGGATCACCCTGTCTCCCAGGTCCAGGGTATCTCTCCTGTGGTGGCTGAACAGTGCTCACCTGCTAGTGGGTCGCAGGTTCGGCATTCAGGATTGGGTCCTGGTGACCACGGTTGCAAGCCTCCGAGGCTGGGGAGCAGTAACACTGGGAAGAAATTTCCAAGGTCTCTGGTCAAACCTAGAGACTTGTCTCCACATCAACGTCCTGGAGTTAAGGGCCATATACAACGCCCTGCGTCAAGCGGAGGAATTGCTTCGGAGAAAACCGGTTCAGATTCAGTCGGACAACGTCACGGCAGTGGCTCATATAAACCGGCAAGGCGGAACAAGGAGCAGAGTGGCCATGGCAGAAGCGACCAGAATTCTACGCTGGGCGGAAGGCCATGTAAGCGCGCTATCAGCAGTGTTCATCCCGGGGGTGGACAACTGGGAGGCGGACTTCCTCAGCAGGCACGACCTGCATCCGGGAGAGTGGGGACTTCATCAAGGAGTCTTCACACAGATCACGGATCGATGGGGACTGCCTCAAATCGACATGATGGCATCCCGTCTCAACAAAAAGCTAAAGCGGTATTGCGCCAGGTCAAGGGACCCTCAGGTGGTAGCGGTAGATGCTCTGGTGACACCTTGGGTGTTCAGATCGGTCTATGTGTTTCCTCCTCTTCCTCTCATACCCAAAGTGTTGAGAATAATAAGAATGAGCAGGGTCAGAACGATCCTCATTGTTCCAGATTGGCCACGGAGGACTTGGTATCCGGAGCTGCAAGAGTTGCTCACAGAAGATCCGTGGCCTCTTCCTCTAAGGCAGGACCTGCTGCGGCAGGGGCCCGGTCTGTTCCAAGACTTACCGCAGCTGCGTTTGACGGCATGGCGGTTGAACGCCGGATCCTAGCGGAAAAAGGAATTCCGGAGGAAGTCATTCCTACCCTGATCAAGGCTAGGAAAGACGTGACTTAAAACATTATCACCGTATATGGCGGAAATATGTTTCTTGGTGTGAGGCCAGAGCTGCTCCTACTGAGGAGTTCCATTTGGGCCGTCTACTTCACTTCCTTCAAACAGGAGTGACTTTGGGCCTAAAATTAGGGTCCATAAAGGTCCAAATTTCGGCCTTATCCATTTTCTTTCAAATGGAATTCCTGAAGTACAGACGTTTGTGAAGGGTGTGCTGCATTTTCAGCCTCCCTTTGTGCCTCCGGTGGCGCCTTGGGATCTTAACGTGGTGTTACGTTTCCTCAAGTCACCTTGTTTTGAACCACTCAAAACTGTGGAGTTGAAATACCTCACGTGGAAAGTGGTCATGTTGTTGGCATTAGCTTCGGCTAGACGTGTTTCAGAATTTCTATCATTCTATATTTTCATATATAGGTGCACTCTCATTGGTAGATATCCCTCCTACTATCATACCACGCTGCTTGTGCCCGATCTCGTCCGATCTTGGAAGCTAAACAGCGCTGGGCTGGGTCAGTACCACGAGAGGAGACTCCCTGGGAATACCCGGTGTTGTGGGACAGGAACTATTCCCCTTCCTCTGAAGGGTGGACACCAACAGCAGTATCGCCACTATTTACACTCTTTTCAGCCTTTTTCTTTCCTATATCCTTCCTTATGAGGACCTATTTTTCATGAGCACAGCTAGACATCCAATCTGAATTTATGCCATATGATTTCACGGGTAACTAACAAAGTGTATAGTATTGACCCAATGTAATTAGTCTTTCTATGACTAAATATGTACACGACCTCCTCCGTGGGTCCCATTAATACAGATTATCTGTACTGGTCAGGAGAAACGGGGGTGTCAAACTATTTAGTGTCTGCAACCTTTCTAAATCTTTCCTTCATGATTTACAGACCAGAACATTTTAACATAATTTAAAAAAAAAACTTTTTTGCATTTTCTGTGCATTTTTCTTTAGGATCGTAGAAGGATATTTGTTCTTAACTAATTAATTAATAAACTCATGTTTTAATATAATCTTTTCCAATTGAAGAATTTTCTTCTTTTTCTTCTTTTCTTTTCCTAAGAGTGCGCCCACACAAGAGCTTTCTTTTTCTCCCACTGCTAGTACTTGTACTTCCTGGCTCTGGGCGCACCACCAAATAAGGACTATTACTGAAAGATCGTATCTCTCTTTCCCTTAGTTCAATTGTCCGCCTTTGTTTTTTTCAATAATCTCAATAATATCAATAACTGATTACATCCCAGTGCCCAGTCGCTCCCTCTTTTTGTGTTTCAGAATTGGCGGCTTTATCACATAAAAGCCCATACTTGGTTTTTCACGTAGATAGGGCAAAGTTGAGGACTTGTCCTCAATTTCTGCCAAAGGTGGTCTCCTCTTTTCATATGAACCAAGCTATTGTCGTGCCTGTGGCTACACGGGACTTGGAGGATTCCCAGTCCCTGGATGTGGTCAGGGTTTGAAGATTTATGTGACCAGAACGGCTAGAATCAGGAAGACTGAAGCTCTGTTTGTTCTGTATGCAGCCAACAGGGTTGGCGCTCCTGCTTCAAGGCAGACTGTTGCTCGCTGGATCTGTGACACGATTCAGCAGGCGCATTCTACGGCAGGATTGCCGTTGCCGAAATCAGTTAAAGCCCATTCCACTAGGAAAGTGGGCTCTTCTTGGGCGGCTGCCCGCGGGGTCTCGGCATTACAGTTGTGCCGAGCAGCTACTTGGTTGGGGTCTAACACCTTTGTAAAGTTCTATAAGTTTGACACCCTGGCTGAGGAGGACCTCCTGTTTGCTGAATCGGTGCTGCAGAGTCATCCGCACTCTCCCGCCCGTTTTGGAGCTTTGGTATAATCCCCATGGTCCTTACGGAGTCCCAGCATCCTCAAGGACGTTAGAGAAAATAAGATTTTACTTACCGGTAAATCTATTTCTCGTAGTCCGTAGAGGATGCTGGGCGCCCGTCTCAAGTGCGGACTTCTTCTGCAAGACTTGTATATAGTTATTGCTTACATAAGGGTTATGTTATAGTTTATTGGTTGAACCGTGGCTATGTTGTTGTTCATACTGTTAACTGGGTAGTTTATCACAAGTTATACGGTGTGGCTGGTATGGATCTCGCCCTTAGATTTACAAAAATCCTTCCTCGTACTGTCCATCTCCTCTGGGCACCGTTTCCCTAACTGAGGTCTGGAGGAGGGGCATGGAGGGAGGAGCCAGTGCACACCCAGAGTCCAAAGCTTTCTTAAAGTGCCTTATCTCCTGCGGAGCCAGTCTATTCCCCATGGTCCTTACGGAGTCCCAGCATCCTCTACGGACTACGAGAAATAGATTTACCGGTAAGTAAAATCTTATTTCTCTGACTTCCTAGTGGATGCTGGGACTCCGTCAGGACCATGGGGAATAGCGGCTCCGCTGGAGACAGGGCACAAAATTTAAAAGCTTGACCACTAGGTGGTGTGTACTGGCTCCTCCCCCTATGACCCTCCTCCAAGCCTCAGTTAGGTTTTTGTGCCCGTCCGAGCAGGGTGCAATCTAGGTGGCTCTCCTAAAGAGCTGCTTAGAAAAAGTTTGTTAGGTTTTTTATTTTCAGTGAGTCCTGCTGGCAACAGGCTCACTGCAACGAGGGACTTAGGGGAGAAGAAGTGAACTCACCTGCGTGCAGGATGGATTTGCTTCTTAGGCTACTGGACACTAGCTCCAGAGGGACGATCACAGGTACAGCCTGGATGGGTCACCGGAGCCGCGCCGCCGACCCCCTTGCAGATGCCGAATAGAGAAGAGGTCCAGAAACCGGCGGCAGAAGACGTCTCAGTCTTCATGAGGTAGCGCACAGCACTGCAGCTGTGCGCCATTGCTCTCCGCACACTTCACACCAGCGGTCACTGAGGGTGCAGGGCGCTGGGGGGGGCGCCCTGGGCAGCAATGTAATATACCTATTCTGGCTAAAATATATCACATATAGCCCCTGGGGCTATATGGATGTATTTAACCCCTGCCAGGTTCCAAAAAAACCGGGAGAAGAAGCCCGCCGAAAAGGGGGCGGGGCCTATTCTCCTCAGCACACAGCGCCATTTTCCTGCCCAGCTCCGCTGCGAGGAAGGCTCCCAGGACTCTCCCCTGCACTGCACTACAGAAACAGGGTAAAAACAGAGAGGGGGGGCACTTATTGGCGATATTTATAATATTTGAGCTGCTATAAAGGGAACACACTTATTAAGGTTGTCCCTATATATATTTATAGCGCTTGGGTGTGTGCTGGCAAACTCTCCCTCTGTCTCCCCAAAGGGCTAGTGGGGTCCTGTCTTCTATCAGAGCATTCCCTGTGTGTCTGCTGTGTGTCGGTACGTGTGTGTCGACATGTATGAGGACGATGTTGGCGTGGAGGCGGAGCAATTGCCTGTAATGGTGATGTCACCCCCTAGGGAGTCGACACCAGAATGGATGGCTTTGTTTATGGAATTACGGGATAGTGTCAGCACGCTACAAAAGTCGGTTGACGACATGAGACAGCCGGCAAACCAGTTAGTACCTGTCCAGGCGTCTCAGACACCGTTAGGGGCTGTAAAACGCCCTTTACCTCAGTCGTCGACACAGACCCAGACACTGACACTGAATCCAGTGTCGACGGTGAAGAAACAAACGTATTTTCCAGTAGGGCCACACGTTATATGATCACGGCAATGAAGGAGGCTTTGCATATCTCTGATACTGCAAGTACCACAAAAAGGGGTATTATGTGGGGTGTGAAAAAACTACCGATAGTTTTTCCTGAATCAGAGGAACTGAATGAAGTGTGTGATGAAGCGTGGGTTACCCCAGATAGAAAACTGCTAATTTCAAAGAAGTTATTGGCATTATACCCTTTCCCGCCAGAGGTTAGGGCGCGCTGGGAAACACCTCCTAGGGTGGATAAGGCGCTCACACGCTTATCAAAGCAAGTGGCGTTACCGTCTCCTGATACGGCCGCCCTCAAGGATCCAGCTGATAGGAGGCTGGAGAATACATTAAAAAGTATATACACACATACGGGTGTTATACTGAGACCAGCAATCGCCTCAGCCTGGATGTGCAGTGCTGGCGTGGCTTGGTCGGAGTCACTGTCTGAAAATATTGATACCCTGGATAGGGACAGTATTTTACTGACTATAGAGCAGTTAAAGGATGCATTTCTTTATATGCGAGATGCACAGAGAGATATTTGCACTCTGGCATCAAGAGTAAGTGCGATGTCCATATCTGCCAGAAGTTGTTTATGGACGCGCCAGTGGTCAGGTGATGCGGATTCCAAACGACATATGGAAGTATTGCCGTATAAGGGGGAGGAATTATTTGGGGTCGGTCTATCGGATCTGGTGGCCACGGCAACGGCCGGAAAATCCACCTTTTTACCCCAGGTCACCTCCCAGCAGAAAAAGCCGCAGGCTTTTCAGCCGCAGTCCTTTCGTTCCTATAAGAACAAACGAGCAAAAGGACATTCCTATTTGCCCCGAGGCAAAGGAAAGGGTAAGAGACTGCAACAAGCAGCTCCTTCCCAGGAGCAGAAGCCCTCCCCGGCTTCTACAAAGGCGTCAGCATGACGCTGGGACCTTACAAGCAGACTCAGGGGCGGTGGGGGGTCGCCTCAAACATTTCAGCGCACAGTGGGCTCACTCGCAGGTGGACCCCTGGATCCTGCAGGTAGTATCTCAGGGTTACAGGTTGGAATTCGAGAAGTCCCCTCCTCGCCGTTTCCTAAAGTCTGCTTTGCCAACGTCTCCCTCCGACAGGGCGACTGTATTGGAGGCCATTCACAAGCTGTATTCTCAGCAGGTGATAGTCAAGGTACCCCTCCTACTACAGGGACAGGGTTATTACTCCACGCTATTTGTGGTACCGAAGCCGGACGGCTCGGTAAGACCGATTCTAAATCTAAAATCTCTGAACCTGTACATACAAAAATTCAAGTTCAAGATGGAGTCACTCAGAGCAGTGATAGCGAATCTGGAAGAAGGGGATTTTATGGTGTCCTTGGACATCAAGGATGCTTACCTTCATGTTCCAATTTGTCCTTCACACCAAGGGTACCTCAGGTTCGTGGTCCAAAACTGTCATTATCAGTTTCAGACGCTGCCGTTTGGATTGTCCACGGCACCCCGGGTCTTTACCAAGGTAATGGCCGAAATGATGATCCTTCTTCGAAGAGAAGGCGTCTTAATTATCCCTTACTTGGACGATCTCCTGATAAGGGCAAGATCCAGAGAACAGCTGGAGGTCGGAGTAGCACTAACCCAAGTAGTGCTCCAACAACACGGGTGGATTCTGAATTTTCCAAAATCCCAACTGATCCCGACGACACGTCTGTTGTTCCTAGGGATGATTCTGGACACTGTTCAGAAAAAGGTATTTCTTCCGGAGGAGAAAGCCAGGGAGTTATCCGATCTAGTCAGGAACCTCCTAAAACCAGGAAAAGTATCTGTGCATCAATGCACAAGAGTCCTGGGAAAAATGGTAGCTTCTTACGAAGCGATTCCATTCGGCAGATTCCATGCACGAACTTTTCAGTGGGATCTGCTGGACAAATGGTCCGGATCGCATCTGCAGATGCATCAGCGGATAAAATTGTCCACAAGGACAAGAGTGTCTCTGCTATGGTGGTTGCAGAGTGCTCATCTGTTAGAGGGCCGCAGATTCGGCATACAGAACTGGGTCCTAGTGACCACGGGTGCCAGCCTGAGAGGCTGGGGAGCGGTCACACAGGGAAGAAACTTCCAGGGCGTGTGGTCAAACCTGGAGACGTCTCTTCACATAAATATACTGGAGCTAAGAGCAATCTACAATCCTCTAAGCCTGGCAAAACCTCTGCTTCAGGGTCAGCCGGTGTTGATTCAGTCGGACAACATCACGGCAGTCGCCCACGTAAACAGACAGGGCGGCACAAGAAGCAGGAGGGCAATGGCAGAAGCTGCAAGGATTCTCCGCTGGGCAGAAAATCATGTGTTAGCACTGTCAGCTGTGTTCATCCCGGGAGTGGACAACTGGGAAGCAGACTTCCTCAGCAGACACGATCTGCACCCGGGAGAGTGGGGACTTCATCCAGAAGTCTTCCACATGATTGTGGTCCATTGGGAAAGACCAATGGTGGACATGATGGCGTCCCGCCTCAACAAAAAACTGGACAGGTATTGCGCCAGGTCAAGAGACCCTCAGGCAATAGCTGTAGATGCTCTGGTAACACCATGGGTGTACCAGTCAGTGTATGTGTTTCCTCCTCTGCCTCTCATACCAAAAGTACTGAGAATTATACGGCAAAGGGGAGTAAGAACGATACTCGTGGCTCCGGATTGGCCAAGAAGAACTTGGTACCCGGAACTTCAGGAGATGCTCACGGAGGATCCGTGGCCTCTACCTCTAAGACGGGACCTGCTTCAGCAGGGACCGTGTCTATTCCAAGACTTACCGCGGCTGCGTTTGACGGCATGGCGGTTGAACGCGGAATCCTAAGGGAAAAAGGCATTCCGGAAGAGGTCATCCCTACCCTGGTAAAAGCCAGGAAGGAGGTGACTGCACAACATTATCACCGCATTTGGAGAAAATATGTTGCGTGGTGTGAGGCCAGGAAGGCCCCGACGGAGGAATTTCAACTGGGTCGATTCCTACATTTCCTGCAAACAGGATTGTCTATGGGCCTCAAATTAGGGTCCATTAAGGTTCAAATTTCGGCCCTGTCGATTTTCTTCCAGAAAGAATTGGCTTCAGTTCCTGAAGTCCAGACTTTTGTAAAAGGAGTACTACATATACAGCCCCCGGTTGTGCCCCCAGTGGCACCGTGGGATCTTAATGTAGTTTTGGATTTTCTCAAATCCCATTGGTTTGAGCCACTCAAATCGGTGGATTTGAAATATCTTACATGGAAAGTAACCATGCTACTGGCCCTGGCTTCAGCCAGGAGAGTGTCAGAATTGGCGGCTTTATCGTATAAAAGCCCATATCTGATTTTCCATTCGGACAGGGCAGAACTGCGGACGCGTCCTCACTTTCTGCCTAAGGTGGTTTCAGCGTTTCACCTGAACCAGCCTATTGTGATGCCTGCGGCTACTAGCGATTTGGAGGATTCCAAGTTGCTGGACGTTGTCAGAGCATTGAAAATATATATTTCAAGGACGGCTGGAGTCAGAAAATCTGACTCGCTGTTTATACTGTATGCACCCAACAAGCTGGGTGCTCCTGCTTCTAAGCAGACGATTGCTCGTTGGATTTGTAGCACAATTCAACTTGCACATTCTGTGGCAGGCCTGCCACAGCCAAAATCTGTCAAGGCCCATTCCACAAGGAAGGTGGGCTCATCTTGGGCGGCTGCCCGAGGGGTCTCGGCATTACAACTCTGCCGAGCAGCTACGTGGTCAGGGGAGAACACGTTTGTAAAATTCTACAAATTTGATACCCTGGCTAAGGAGGACCTGGAGTTCTCTCATTCGGTGCTGCAGAGTCATCCGCACTCTCCCGCCCGTTTGGGAGCTTTGGTATAATCCCCATGGTCCTGACGGAGTCCCAGCATCCACTAGGACGTCAGAGAAAATAAGATTTTACTTACCGATAAATCTATTTCTCGTAGTCCGTAGTGGATGCTGGGCGCACCATTCTGGTACACTACTCAGACCGGCGATTGTGTCGGCATGGGTTTATAGCGCTGTAAGAGCGTGGACAGGTACCTTATCAGCGGAGATTGAGACCCTAGTATGTAAATTAATAAATATATATATATATATATATATATATATATATATATATATATATATATATATATATATATATGTTGTCTTAAGATATATATAGTAAACATGCCCAAAGAGGCATTATTCTACTGGGTTCTAGAGTCAACGCTATGTCGATTTCTGCTTGACGTGTCCTGTAGTTATGCAATGGACAGGTGATGCCGACTTAAGAGGCATATGGAAGGCTGAGGATTTTGTGGAGAAGGGATCTCGGACCTGGTCTCCACAGCTATGGCTGGTAATTCTGATATTTTGCCTTATATTCCTGCACAGCCTAGGAAAGCACGACATTATCAAATGCAGCCTTTCGATCACAAAGAAACAAAGTCCGAGGTACGTCCTTTCTTGCCAGAGGCAGAGGAAAGAAGCTGCACAATACAGCTAGTTCCCAGGAACAGAAGTCCTCCCCGGCCTCTACAAAATCCACCGCATGTCGCTGGGGCTCCACAGGCGGAGCTAGGCCCGGTGGGGGCACGTCTTCGTAATTTCAGCCACAAGTGGGTTCACTCACTGTTGGATCCCTGGGCAATAGATATTGTGTCTCAGGGATTCTAGCTGGACTTTGAGGAGATGCACCCTCACCGATACCTCAAATCGGCCCTGCCGGCTTCTCCCCACGAGAGGGAAATAGTGTTTACTGCAATTCACAAATTGTATCTTCAATAGGTGGTGGTCAAGGTTCCCCTCCTTCAACAAGGAGGGAGTTATTATTCGACCATGTGGTAGTCCCGAAACCAGACGGTTCGGTCAGACCCATATTGAATTTAAAATCCCTGAACATATACCTGAAAGGGTTCAAGTTCAAGATGGAATCGCTAAGAGCGGTCATCGCAAGCCTGAAAGGGGGAGATTTTATGGTGTCTCTGGACATAAAGGAGGCATACCTTCATGTCCCCATTTATCCACCTCATCAGGCGTACCTCAGAATTGCGGTACAGGATTGTCATTACCAATTTCAGACGTTGCCGTTTGGTCTCTCCACGGCCCCGAGAATCTTCACCAAGGTAATGGCGGAAATGATGGTGCTCCTGCGGAAGCAAGGTGTCACAATTATCCCGTACTGGGACGATCTCATAAAAGTGAGATCAAGAGAGCAGTTGCTGAACAGCGTATCACTTTCTCTGGAAGTGTAACGGCAACATGGCTGGATTCTAAATATTCCAAAGTCGCAGTTGGTTCCTATGGCTCATCTGCCTTTCCTAGACATGTTTCTAGACACAGACCAGAAAAGGGTTTATCTCCCGATAGAGAGAGCTCAGGAGCTCATGACACTGGTCAGGAACCTGTTAAAACCAAAACAGGTGTCAGTGCATCACTGCACTCTAGTTCTGGGAAAGATGGTGGCATCATACGAGGCCATTCCCTTCGGCAGGTTCCATGCGAGGACCTTTCAATGGGACTTACTGGACCTGGGGTCCGGATCACATCTTCAGATACATTGGTTAATCACCCTATCCCCCAGGGCCAGGTTGTCTCTCCTGTGGTGGCTGCAGAGTGCTCACCTTCTCGAGGGCCGCAGATGCGGCATTCAGGACTGGATCCTGGTGACCACGGATGCAAGCCTCCGAGGGTGGGGAGCAGTCACACAGGGGAAAAAGTTCCAAGGTCTGTGGGCAAGTCAGGTGACTTGCCTTCACATCAACATCCTGGAACTAAGGGCCGTATACAATGCCCTACGTCAAGCGGAGACCCTGCTTCGCGACCAACCGGTTCTGATTCAGTCAGACAACATCACCACAGTAGCTCATGTAAACCGTCAAGGTGGCACAAGGAGCAGAGTGGCGATGGCGGAAGCCACCAAGATTCTTTGCTGGGCGGAGAGTCACGTAAGCGCACTGTCAGCAGTGTTCATCCCGGGAGTGGACAACTGGGAAGCAGACTTCCTCAGCAGGCACGACCTCCACCCGGGAGAGTGGGGACTTCATCAAGAAGTCTTCACGCAGATTGCAAGTCGGTGGGAATTGCCACAGGTGGACATGATGGCATCCCGCCTCAGCAAAAAGCTACAGAAGTATTGCGCCAGGTCATGAGACTCTCAGGCGATAGCTGTGGACGCACTGGTGACACCGTGGGTGTTCCACTTGGTCTATGCATTTCCTCCTCTTCCTCTCATACCCAAGGTGCTGAGGATAATAAGAAACAGAGGAGGGAGAACAATCCTCATTGTTCCAGATTGGCCACGAAAGACCTGGTATCCAGATCGGCAAGAAATGCTTACAGAGAACCCGTGGCCTTCTTCCTCTAAGACAGGACCATGTTGCAACAGGGGCCCTGTCTGTTCCAAGACTTACCGCGGCTGCGTTTGACGGCATGGCGGTTGAACGCCGGATCCTAGCAGAAAAGGGCATTCCGGACGAGGTCATTCCAACGCGGATAAAGGCTAGGAAGGACGTGACAGCTAAACATTATCACCGTATATGGCGAAAATATGTTTCTTGGTGTGAGGCCAGGAATGCTCCTACAGAGGAATTCCAGCTGGGCCATTTCCTTCACTTCCTACAGTCAGGAGTGAATTTGGGCCTCAAATTGGGTTCCATTAAGGTCCAGATTTCGGCCCTATCCATTTTCTTTCAAAAAGAGTTGGCTTCTCTACCAGAAGTTCAGACGTTGGTAAAGGGGAGTGCTGCATGTTCAGCCTCCTTTTGTGCCTCCAGTGGCACCTTGGGATCTTAACGTGATTTTAAGTTTCCTGAATTCACACTGGTTTGAACCACTTAAAGCGGTGGAGTTAAAATATCTCACGTGGAAAGTGGTCGTGATATTAGCCTTGGCTTCGGCTAGGCGTGTGTCAGAATTAGCGGCTTTGTCACATAAAAGCCCCTATCTGGTTTTCCATATGGATAGAGCAGAATTGCGGACCTGTCCACAAGTTCTGTCAAAAGTGGTGTCATCTGTTCATATGAACCAACCTATTGTGGTGCCTGTGGCTACTCGTGACTTGGAGGATTCCGAGTTACTGGATGTGGTCAGGGCTTTGAAGGTTTATGTGGCCAGAACGGCTAGAGTCGGGGAAAACGGAGTCACTGTTTATCCTGTATGCATCCAACAAGCTTGGGTGCTCCTGCTTCAAAGCAAACTATTGCTCGCTGGATCTTTAACACGATTCAGCAGGCTCATTCTGCGGCTGGATTGCCGCTGCCAAAATCTGTTAAAGCCCATTCCACTAGGAAGGTGGGCTCTTCTTGGGCGGCTGCCCGAGGGGTCTCGGCATTACAACTATGCCGAGCTGCTACTTGGTCAGGTTCGAACACTTTTGCAAAGTTCTACAAGTTTGACACCCTGGCTGAGGAGGATCTATTGTTTGCTCAATCGGTGCTGCAGAGTCATCCGCACTCTCCCGCCCGTTTGGGAGCTTTGGTATAATCCCCATGGTCCTTACGGAGTCCCCAGCATCCGCTAGGACGTTAGAGAATATAAGATTTTACTTACAGGTAAATTTATTTCTCGTAGTCCGTAGTGGATGCTGGGCGCCCGTCCCAAGTGCGGACTTTTTTCTGCAATACTTGTGTATAGTTATTGCCGCAATAAGGGCTATGTTATTTTGCATCAGGGTTGAACTGATGCTCCGTTGTTGTTCATACTGTTGACCGGGTAAGTTTATCACAAGTTATACGGTGTGATTGGTGTGGCTGGTATGAGTCTTGCCCTGGATTTCCAAAATCCTTTCCTTGTACTGTCAGCTCTACTGGGCACAGTTTCTCTAACTGAGGTCTGGAGGAGGGACATAGAGGTAGGAGCCAGAGCACACCAGAATCTAAATTCTTTCTTAAAGTGCCTGTGTCTCCTGCGGAGCCCGTCTATTCCCCATGGTCCTTACGGAGTCCCCAGCATCCACTACGGACTACGAGAAATAGATTTACCGGTAAGTAAAATCTTATTTTTTTTGGGCAGTGTTAATTCCTTATCTGAACGATCTCCTGATAAAAGCGAGATCCAGGGAAGCGTTGGTGCAGAACATCGCACTCTCCCTGGCAATACTCCAACAACACGGTCGCAGTTGGAATCGACGACAAGATTGTCCTTTTTAGTGATGATTCTGGACACAGAAGTAGAGAGAGTATTTCTTCCAGTGGAAAAGGCTCTGGAAATCCAGAAAATGGTCAAACAAATATTGAATCCAACAAGCGTGTTAATCCATCAATGCATTCAGTTGTTGGGGGAAAATGGTAGCGGCCTGCGAGGCCATACAGTTTGGCCGATTTCATGCCAGAGTATTCCAGTGGGACCTGTTGGACAAGTGGTCCGAATCCCACCTACACATGCACCGGAAAGTAATCCTGTCACCCAAAGCCAGGATTTCGCTCCTGTGGTGGCTACACAGTTCTCACCTATTAGAGGGACGCAGGTTTGGGATTCACGACTGGGTCCTAATAAACACGGATGCAAGTCTCCGAGGCTGGGGAGCTGTCACACGGGGAAAGCTTCCAAGGAAAATGGTCAAGTCGGGAAGCCTGCCTTTGAGAGCCATTTACAACGAGCTTCGACAGGCAGTACATCTTCAAGATCATCCCGTGCAGATCCAGTTGGACAATGTAACAGCAGTCGCGTACATAAACAGGCAGGGCGGAACGAAAAGCAGAGTGGCAATGGCAGAGGTGACAAAGATCCTACTCTGGGCAGAAAGACATGTAAAGGCTCTGTCGGTGATTTTCATTCTGGGAGTAGACAACTGGGAAGCAGACTTCGTCAGCAGACATGATCTCCATCCAAGAGAGTGGGGCCTACACCAAGAAGTCTTCGCAGAGGTGACAAGTCTCTTGGGAGTTCCTCAAGTAGACATGATGGCATCTCGTCTCAACAAGAAGCTTCAGAGATATTGTTCCAGGTCGAGAGACCCTCAAGCAATAGCAGTGGATGCACTGGTGGCCCAGTGGGTATTCCGGTCGGTGTATGTCTTCCCTCCACTTCCACTGATCCCAAAAGTTCTCAAGATACTTAGAAGAATAAGAGTTCGAGCAATCTTCATTGCCCCAGACTGGCCAAGGAGGGCTTGGTACCCAGATCTTCAGGAGTTGATCATAGAAGATCCTCAGCCTCTTCCTTCTCGTGAGGACCTGTTGCAGCAGGGGCTGTGCGTGTATCAAGACTTACTGCGGCTACGTTTGACGGCATGGCTGTTGAGCGCCGAATCCTAGCCCGAAAGGGTATTCCCAAGGAAGTCATCCCCACTCTTATTCAGGCCAGGAAAGGAGTAACGTCTAAACATTACCACTGTATTTGGAGAAAATATGTGTCTTGGTGTGAATACAAGAAGGCTCCTACGGAAGAGTCTGAGTTGGGACGTTTTCTCCTTTTTCTGCAGGCTGGTGTGGATGCGGGCCTTAGATTGGGTTCAATTAAGGTCCAGATTTCGGCCTTACCAGTTTTCTTTCAAAAACAATTGGCCTCTTTTCCGGAAGTTCAGACCTTCGTGAAAGGGGTGCTGCACATCCAGCCTCCATTTGTGCCTCCAGTGGCACCTTGGGACCTTTTAATGTGGTGTTGCAGTTCCTTCAATCACATTGGTTGGAACCTCTACAGGAGATAGAGTTGAAGTTTCTCACTTGGAAAGTGGTGATGCTTTTGGCCTTGGCATCCGCAAGGCAGGTGTCGGCGTTGGGGGGCCTTGTCTCACGAGCCCTTGCCTGATCTTCCATGAAGATAGGGCAGAGTTGAGAACTCGCCAACATTTTCTTCAAAAGGTGGTTTCGTCTTTCCACATAAACCAACCTATTGTGGTGCCAGTGGCTACTGACACGTTCACTGAGTCAAAGTCTCTAGATGTGGTTAGGGCTTTGAAGATTTATGTAGCTAGAACAGCTTGGATAAGCAAAACAGAGGCTCTGTTTGTCCTGTATGTTCCCAACAAGATTGGGTGTCCTGCTTCCAAGCAGACTATTGAGCGCTGGATCAGAGGTACGATTCGGCAGGCTCATTCTACGGCTGGATTGCTGTTACCGACGTTGGTGAAGGCCCATTCTACTAGGAAGGTGGGCTCATCCTGGGCTGCTGCCCGGGGGGTCTCGGCATTACAACTTTGCCGAGCAGCTACTTGGTCAGGGTCAAACACCTTTGCAAAGTTCTACAAGTTTGACACCTTGGCCGATGAGGAACTCGAGTTCGGTCAATCTGTGCTGCAGGGTCATCCGCACTCTCCCGCCCGTACAGGAGCTTTGGTATAAACCCCATGGTCATGAAGTGGACCCAAGCATCCTCTAGGACGTAAGAGAAAACAGGATTTTAATACCTACTGGTAAATCCTTTTTCTCCTAGTCCATAGAGGATGCTGGGCGCCTGACCCAGTGCATACTTTACCTGCAGTTTTGTTTATTAGAGTTACACAAGTTGTGTTATATTAGTTTTCAGCATGTTGCTGTAATTGGTTCATGCCTGTTGGCGTGTGTTATGTTGAATGCCATGTTGTACGGTGTGTTGTGGTGTGAGCTGTTATGAATCTCACTCATTAGTATAAAGTAAATCCTTTCCTCGAAATGTCCGTCTCCCTGGGCACAGTTCGTATAACTGAGGTCTGGAGGAGGGGCATTGAGGGAGGAGCCAGTTCACACCCTTGAAAAGTCTTAAAGTGCCCATGGCTCCTGCGGAACCGTCTATACCCCATGGTCATGAAGTGGACCCCAGCATTCTCTACAGACTAGGAGAAAAGGATTTACCGGTAGGTATTAAAATCCTATTTTTATTGAGATAATGTTCACTTCACCTATCAGTGTGTTTCATTTTATGGCTAATAGGTGTATAAACTTGCAGGGCTGAGCTAGCAAATAGCACAGCGTGTTATACATGTGTTAAGAATATATACTGTATAATATTTACTGTCTTCCACAGGTGTTTGGAGGCCTATCCGTTTGATAGACAGTGTCTAGTTAGACAGTCAATAGATAGACACCATATATTAGACAGACATTAGGCCGACAGGGTCAAAAGGCCGACAGGGTCAAAAGGCCGACATGAAAATGGTCGACATGAAAAAGATAGACAAATGTTTTTTTTTTAAATGTAACATGTTTTTGGATTATTTCATACTTTTCTCTTTCCATGTCGGCATAGAGTTGGTTATAAACCTTGTGGCGAGCCACCGTGCCCGATGCGTGGCGAGCGAAGCCTTTCTACAATTGGGGGTCCCAGATGACAAAACTATCCACACAAACCACAAAAATGCAAAAAACATGGTGTCTACCTTTTTCATGTCGACGACCTTTTGACCATCTAACATGGTGTCTATCTATTGACTGTCTAACTAGACACTATCTTTCATACCGGAACCGTTTGGAGGTATGTTCTGTGCCAGAACAATGTAGTAAGGGCCTCTGAGCTCTAAATGTGTGTTGGAAGAAAATACAGAGGTTCCCCAGCAGCCAGTATGGTTATGGAGGGGCATAGTTTAAACTTTTGTGTAGATATTTATAGTGCCCAAGATCCTTCATTGTACCTCCTATACCCGGTTGTTTCCATTTCCCCCACTGGATTTAAAGGAGTAGATGCAAATATCTCCAATGTGCTGCCACAATGTACGGCTACATACATAATAGAATATCGTAATGCATTTCTGTAGGGTGCATAGGAAAATCGTCAGTGTTACTGGTCACAGTGCCAATCCAACTGTTAGCTGTTTGGACAGGGGTCTAACTAGGGTGGCCAATCCCGGGATTGAGATCCCTGCCTAAAATTGGGTGACATTCAATCCGTGGCTTGGCGCATTCAATCCGTGGATTGGAGCTTCAAATCCAGGGGATTTCAGGATTGGCCACCAACCTATTTTTGGATATGTCGGGTAGCGTTGAGCATCCTCGGGACACTCAGATGCTGCCCGGCTCCCCCTGCTTACGTACCTCTGCTTCTGCTGACCTGCGCAGCATGACGTGAAGTCAGAGGTCACGCTGTGCAGCCACCTACCTCACCGCCGTACTGCCTGCCCAGCCGCCGGATCGCGTAGGAAGTGTCCCCCACTCCCTCCCGGCCAGATTGCTGTGAGTTATCTGGCATGGGGGCGGGCGACAACACATTGAAATGCAGCCAATCCTGGGATTGAATATTTTTCAATCCAGATTCCCGGGATTGGCCTCCGTAGGTCAAACTATCGAATAATAATCCCCCAAAGACTGCTGTTTTTGGGGGATGCACTCAAATATTAATTATCCCAGAATATACTATGGAGGTACCGCAGCAGATATTTTAGATCATAAGTGTCACTGAGGCAGGGCCTGATGTGAGTGGCCAAATAGTCTGTAAAGTGCTGCAAAATATCTTTGTTAGCTGCACCATGTACTAAAAGGGCCAGTTTCCTGTGGTTTGGTAATCTCTGCACTTGGCTGAGGAGCACTGATCTAAGCTTTAAACTCTCTGCTTTGTAGGAAATTGCAGTGTAATGTTAAAGACCTCTTCAACTTCTGCTGGACCTTATTCGTATATGCAAAGGGTGAGTCTAGTCTACATATTTATACTTTACTAAAGATTTTCAGCTTCAGTCCTCAAGTACCACCAACATGTCATGTCTTGAGGATTTCTTTAATCATGCACATGTGAGTTAATCTATTTTGTTGGGTCTGTTATCTCATCTATCTCCATAGACCAAAATCCTGAAAACATGAACGGTTGTAAAACTTGAGGTTGCGAGCCATTCTTTACTTTCTCTATCGTCCTAGTGGATGCTGGGGTTCCTGAAAGGACCATGGGGAATAGCGGCTCCGCAGGAGACGGGGCACAAAAAGTAAAGCTTTTCCGATCAGGTGGTGTGCACTGGCTCCTCCCCCTATGACCCTCCTCCAGACTCCAGTTAGATTTTTGTGCCCGGCCGAGAAGGGTGCAATCTAGGTGGCTCTCCTAAAGAGCTGCTTAGAGAAAGTTTAGCTAGGTTTTTTATGTTACAGTGATTCCTGCTGGCAACAGGATCACTGCAGCGAGGGACTGAGGGGAGAAGGAGTCAACTCACCTGCGTGCAGGATGGATTGGCTTCTTGGCTACTGGACATCAAGCTCCAGAGGGACGATCACAGGTACAGCCTGGATGGTCACCGGAGCCGCGCCGCCGGCCCCCTTGCAGATGCTGAAGACAGAAGAGGTCCAGAATCGGCGGCTGAAGACTCCTGCAGTCTTCTAAAGGTAGCGCACAGCACTGCAGCTGTGCGCCATTTTCCTCTCAGCACACTTCACACGGCAGTCACTGAGGGTGCAGGGCGCTGGGAGGGGGGCGCCCTGGGAGGCAAAATGAGTACCTATAAAGGCTAAAAATACCTCACATATAGCCCTAGAGGCTATATGGAGATATTTAACCCCTGCCTGATTTCTCAAAATAGCGGGAGACGAGCCCGCCGGAAAAGGGGCGGGGCCTATCTCCTCAGCACACGGCGCCATTTCCTCTCACAGCTCCGCTGGTCAGGACGGCTCCCAGGTCTCTCCCCTGCACTGCACTACAGAAACAGGGTAAAACAGAGAGGGGGGGCAAATTTATGGCGATATTTTTATATAACAAAGCAGCTATAGGGGAGCACTTATTATAAGGCTATCCCTGATATATATATAGCGCTTTTGGTGTGTGCTGGCAAACTCTCCCTCTGTCTCCCCAAAGGGCTAGTGGGTCCTGTCTTCATTAGGAGCATTCCCTGTGTGTCTGCTGTGTGTCGGTACGTGTGTGTCGACATGTATGAGGACGATATTGGTGTGGAGGCGGAGCAATTGCCAAATATGGGGATGTCACCTCCTAGGGGGTCGACACCAGAATGGATGCCTTTATTTATGGAACTACGGGATAGTGTCAACACGCTAAAGCAGTCGTTTGACGACATGAGACGGCCGGACAATCAATTAGTGCCTGTCCAGGCGACTCAAACACCGTCAGGGGCTGTGAAACGCCCTTTGCCTCAGTCGGTCGACACAGACCCAGACACAGGCGATGACTCCAGTGGTGACGGTGACGAATCAACCGTATTTTCCAGTAGGGCCACACGTTATATGATTTTGGCAATGAAGGAGGCGTTACATTTAGCTGATACTACAGGTACCACTAAACAGGGTATTATGTGGGGTATGAAAAAACTACCTATAGTTTTTCCTGAATCAGAAGAACTAAATGACGTGTGTAATGAAGCGTGGGTTGCCCCTGATAAAAAGCTGATAATTTCAAAGAAATTATTGGCATTATACCCTTTCCCGCCAGAGGTTAGGGAGCGCTGGGAAACACCTCCTAGGGTGGACAAGGCGCTAACACGCTTATCTAAACAAGTGGCGTTACCCTCTCCTGAGACGGCCGCACTTAAAGATCCATCAGATAGGAGGATGGAAAATATCCAAAAAAGTATATACACACATGCAGGTGTTATACTACGACCAGCTGTAGCAACTGCCTGGATGGGCAGTGCGGGGGTAGTTTGGTCAGAATCCCTGATTGAAAATATTGATACCCTGGACAGGGACAATATTCTACTGTCGTTAGAACAAATAAAGGATGCATTTCTTTATATGCGTGATGCACAGAGGGATATATGCACACTGGCATCACGGGTAAGTGCTATGTCCATTTCGGGGCCGCAGATTCGGCATACAGGATTGGATCCTGGTGACCACGGACGCCAGCCTGAGAGGCTGGGGAGCAGTCACACAAGGAAGAAACTTCCAGGGAGTATGGACGAGCCTGGAAACGTCTCTTCACATAAACATTCTGGAACTAAGAGCAATATACAATGCTCTAAACCAGGCAGAACCTCTGCTTCAGGGAAAACCGGTATTGATCCAGTCGGACAACATCACGGCAGTCGCCCATGTGAACAGACAGGGCGGCACAAGAAGCAGGAGGGCAATGGCAGAAGCTGCAAGGATTCTTCGCTGGGCAGAGAATCATGTGATAGCACTGTCAGCAGTGTTCATCCCGGGAGTGGACAACTGGGAAGCAGACTTCCTCAGCAGACACGATCTTCACCCGGGAGAGTGGGGACTTCATCCAGAAGTCTTCCACATGCTGGTAACCCGTTGGGAAAGACCAATGGTGGACATGATGGCGTCTCGCCTCAACAAAAAACTGGACAGGTATTGCGCCAGGTCAAGAGATCCGCAGGCAATAGCTGTGGACGCGCTGGTAACGCCTTGGGTGTACCAGTCGGTGTATGTGTTTCCTCCTCTGCCTCTCATACCAAAAGTATTGAGAATTATACGGCAAAGAGGCGTAAGAACGATACTAGTGGTTCCGGATTGGCCAAGGAGGACTTGGTACCCGGAACTTCAAGAGATGATCACGGAAGATCCGTGGCCTCTACCTCTAAGGAGGGACTTGCTTCAGCAGGGTCCCTGTCTGTTTCAAGACTTACCGCGGCTGCGTTTGACGGCATGGCGGTTGAACGCCGGATCCTAAAGGAAAGAGGCATGCCGGAAGAAGTCATTCCTACTTTGATTAAAGCAAGGAAGGAAGTAACCGTGCAACATTATCACCGAATTTGGCGAAAATATGTTGCGTGGTGCGAAGATCGGAGTGCTCCGACGGAGGTATTTCAACTGGGTCGATTCCTACATTTCCTGCAATCAGGATTGTCAATGGGTCTCAAATTGGGATCTATTAAGGTTCAAATTTCGGCCCTGTCGATTTTCTTTCAAAAAGAATTGGCTTCAGTCCCTGAAGTCCAGACCTTTGTTAAGGGAGTGCTGCATATACAGCCTCCTGTGGTGCCTCCAGTGGCACCGTGGGATCTAAATGTGGTTTTGGACTTCCTAAAATCTCATTGGTTTGAACCACTAAAAAAGGTGGATTTGAAATATCTCACATGGAAAGTGACCATGCTTCTAGCCCTGGCTTCTGCCAGGAGAGTGTCAGAATTGGCAGCTTTATCTTACAAAAGCCCATATCTGATTTTCCATTCGGACAGGGCAGAACTGCGAACTCGTCCGCATTTTCTCCCTAAGGTGGTGTCAGCATTTCATCTGAACCAGCCTATTGTAGTGCCTGCGGCTACAAGTGACTTGGAGGACTCCAAGTTACTGGACGTTGTCAGAGCATTAAAAATATATATTGCAAGGACAGCTGGAGTCAGAAAATCTGACTCGTTGTTTATATTGTATGCACCCAACAAGATGGGTGCTCCTGCGTCTAAGCAGACGATTGCTCGTTGGATCTGTAGCACAATCCAACTTGCACATTCTGTGGCAGGCTTGCCACAGCCTAAATCTGTAAAGGCCCACTCCACAAGGAAGGTGGGCTCATCTTGGGCGGCTGCCCGAGGGGTCTCGGCATTACAACTTTGCCGAGCAGCTACGTGGTCAGGGGAGAACACGTTTGTAAAATTTTACAAATTTGATACTCTGGCTAAGGAGGACCTGGGGTTCTCTCATTCGGTGCTGCAGAGTCATCCGCACTCTCCCGCCCGTTTGGGAGCTTTGGTATAATCCCCATGGTCCTTTCAGGAACCCCAGCATCCACTAGGACGATAGAGAAAATAAGATTTTACTTACCGATAAATCTATTTCTCGGAGTCCGTAGTGGATGCTGGGCGCCCATCCCAAGTGCGGATTATCTGCATAAGTTGTACATAGTTATTGTTAACTAATTCGGGTTATTGTTAAAGGAAGCCATCTTTCAGAGGCTCCGCTGTTATCATACTGTTAACTGGGTTTAGATCACAAGTTGTACGGTGTGATTGGTGTGGCTGGTATGAGTCTTACCCGGGATTCAAAATCCTCCCTTATTGTGTACGCTCGTCCGGGCACAGTACCTAACTGGAGTCTGGAGGAGGGTCATAGGGGGAGGAGCCAGTGCACACCACCTGATCGGAAAAGCTTTACTTTTTGTGCCCTGTCTCCTGCGGAGCCGCTATTCCCCATGGTCCTTTCAGGAACCCCAGCATCCACTACGGACTCCGAGAAATAGATTTATCGGTAAGTAAAATCTTATTTTCTGTAATGTACTGTATATTATAAATCTGTTCCATTTAACCAATTTATCTGAACCCCTGTTTTGCAGCGTTTGGGAGCAGACTACCAATGGTCGTGTGCTTCCATACATAACCAGATTTTCACTCGCATCATCTACCTAGATGGCTTGTTGGAAAAATAATCTTGATGTGTGGCCAACTTTCATTGGCACTGCGGTTTAGACAGTAGAATGTTGAAAGCAATGTTAAATATCTGTAACGTTTGTTTAAAATGCCTTTTTATTTTTATGTGAAGTTATGATTTAACTTTAAATAAGAGACTGTCGGTGTGTTTGGTTTTTTTTTTTAGGCAATTTTAGCCGAATAGGAGATGACTTGGTTAATTCTTATCACTTACTTCTGTGCTGCCTGGACTTGGTTTATGTTCACACTTTGCAATGCCCCCATAAAGATGATTTGCTGAATCCATCATTCAAAGGTAAATTTACTACATGTAGATTACTTGTTTCTATTCATATACTAGTATCAGGTGTTGGGCGTTGGTTCCAAAGAAGATTCCTTTTTTGGAGCACTCTTTTTTTTTTTTTTTTGGTGTGTGTGTGTATTTATTTATTTATTATTTTGATAAGATTATTTATATTAAAACATACCTTTGAGTCGTTTCCTTTGAATGTGACCATAATATACCCCTTTCTCATATGTCCTAGAGGATGCTGGGGTCACCATAGAACCATGGGGTATAGACGGGATCCGCAGGAGACATGGGCACTTTAAGACTTTGAAAGGGTGTGAACTGGCTCCTCCCTCGATGCCCCTCCTCCAGACTCCAGTTTTAGAATTGTGCCCAGTGAGACTGGACGCGCCACAGGGGAGCTCTACTGAGTTTCTCTGAAAAGACTTATGTTAGGTTTTTTATTTTCAGGGAGGCTTCTGGCAACGGTCTCCCTGCTTTGTGGGACTTAGGGGAGAGAAGTATGACCCACTTCCAGTGAGTTCAAGGGCTCTGCTTCTGGCTACAGGACACCATTAGCTCCTGAGGGTGCTGATCGCTGTGTACGCCTTGATGCTCGTTCCCAGAGCCAGCCGTCAACCCCCTTGCAGAGTCAGAAGACAGGTGAGTAGAAGAAGATCAGAAGACTTCAGTGACGGCTTTGAGGTACCGCACAGCGGTCACGCTCCCACACTCGGCGTCAAGTAACGGTGCAAAAGGGGGAGGGGGCACAGTTGTTTTGGAGAGAGAGATATAGATATATATACATATATATATGTGTATATATATATGTATATATATATGTATATATATTATTTTGCGTTGTAGGACTGGGACATCTTCTGGGTGTTTTCAGTCCGGGATTAGGCGCTGGGGTGTGAGCTGGCAATACTCCCTCTGTGTCTCTCTGACAGGCTCTACTGTGGGTCTGTCCCTTATAGGCCCAGTGTGTCTGCGTGTGGTGGGTGCATGTGTCGGCATGACTGAGGCGGAGTGCTCTTCCCAGGAGGAGACTATGTTAGGGACACAAACGGCTGTGGGGGTGACCCTGTCGGCACCGCCGACACCGGATTGGGTGAATGTTTTGAGTGCCTTGAATGCTAATGTGGCTCTGATAAATAAAAGATTGGATAAATGTGAGTCTCAGAGCCAGGCTTGGATAAAATCCGTGGAGAATGTGTTGTTTCAAGTCCGGACCCCCTCGGGGTCACTAAAACGTTCATTTGCCCAGCTGGCAGACAGTGTCCGTGTCGGTATCTGTGACTCAAGTGTCTACTATAGTGAGGCCAGATTAGATCCAAAACTGGCAAAGAGCCAGTAAAATCTTATATTTTTTCTCTGACGTCCTTGTGGATGCTGGGACTCCGTCAGGACCATGGGGAATAGCGGCTCCACAGGAGACTGGGCACAAAAGTAAAAGCTTTAGGACTACCTGGTGTGCACTGGCTCCTCCCCCTATGACCCTCCTCCAAGCCTCAGTTAGATTTTTGTGCCCGAACGAGAAGGGTGCACACTAGGTGGCTCTCCTGAGCTGCTTAGTGAAAAAGTTTAAGTATAGGTTTTTTATTTTCAGTGAGTCCTGCTGGCAACAGGCTCACTGCATCGAGGGACTAAGGGGAACTCACCTGCGTGCAGAGTGGATTGGGCTTCTTAGGCTACTGGACATTCGCTCCAGAGGGACCGATCACAGGCCCAGCCATGGATGGGTCCCAGAGCCGCGCCGCCGGCCCCCTTACAGAGCCAGAAGACAGAAGAGGTCCGGGAAATCGGCGGCAGAAGACGTCCTGTCTTCAATAAGGTAGCGCACAGCACCGCAGCTGTGCGCCATTGCTCTCAGCACACTTCACACTCCGGTCACTGAGGGTGCAGGGCGCTGGGGGGGGGGCGCCCTGAGACGCAATAAAAACACCTTAGATGGCAAAAAATACATCACATATAGCTCCTGGGCTATATGGATGCATTTAACCCCTGCCAGTTTTCCTCAAAAAGCGGGAGAAAGGCCGCCGAGAAGGGTGCGGAGCCTATCTCCTCAGCACACAAGCGCCATTTTTCCTCACAGCTCCGCTGGAAGGACGTCTCCCTGACTCTCCCCTGCAGTCCTGCACTACAGAAACAGGGTAAAACAAGAGAGGGGGTGGCACTAAATTGGCAGATTAATCTATACAGCAGCTATATAGGGAAAAACACTTATATAAGGTTATCCCTGTATATATATAGCGCTCTGGTGTGTGCTGGCAAACTCTCCCTCTGTCTCCCCAAAGGGCTAGTGGGGTCCTGTCCTCTATCAGAGCATTCCCTGTGTGTGTGCTGTGTCGGTACGTTTGTGTCGACATGTATGAGGAGGAAAATGGTATGGAGGCGGAGCAATTGCCTGTAATAGTGATGTCACCCCCTAGGGAGTCGACACCTGACTGGATGGTCTTATGGAAGGAATTACGTGATAGCGTCAGCACTTTACAAAAGACTGTTGACGACATGAGACAGCCGGCAAATCAGTTAGTACCTGTCCAGGCGTCTCAAACACCGTCAGGGGCTCTAAAGCGCCCGTTACCTCAGATGGTCGACACAGACACGGACACTGACTCCAGTGTCGACGGTGAGGAAACAAACGTGATTTCCAGTAGGGCCACACGGCTATGATCACGGCAATGAAGGAGGTTTTGAACATTTCTCTATCGTCCTAAGTGGATGCTGGGGTTCCTGAAAGGACCATGGGGAATAGCGGCTCCGCAGGAGACAGGGCACAAAAAAGTAAAGCTTTACTAGGTCAGGTGGTGTGCACTGGCTCCTCCCCCTATGACCCACCTCCAGACTCCAGTTAGATTTTGTGCCCGAACGAGAAGGGTGCAATCTAGGTGGCTCTCCTAAAGAGCTGCTTAGAGAAAGTTTAGTTTAGGTTTTTTTTTCTTTACAGTGAGTCCTGCTGGCAACAGGATCACTGCAACGTGGGACTTAGGGGGAAAGTAGTAAACTCACCTGCATGCAGAGTGGATTTGCTGCTTGGCTACTGGACACCATTAGCTCCAGAGGGATCGAACACAGGCCCAGCCGTGGAGTCCGGTCCCGGAGCCGCGCCGCCGACCCCCTTGCAGATGCTGAAGCGTGAAGAGGTCCGGAAACCGGCGGCTGAAGACTCCTCAGTCTTCATAAGGTAGCGCACAGCACTGCAGCTGTGCGCCATTTTCCTCTCAGCACACTTCACTGGGCAGTCACTGAGGGTGCAGAGCGCTGGGGGGGGGCGCTCTGAGAGGCAAATATAAACCTTATACAAGGCTAAAAATACCTCACATATAACCCATAGGGGCTATATGGAGATATTTAACCCCTGCCTGACTGGAAAAATAGCGGGAGAAGAACCCGCCGAAAAAGGGGCGGGGCTTATCTCCTCAGCACACGGCGCCATTTTCTGTCACAGCTCCGCTGGTCAGAACGGCTCCCAGGTCTCTCCCCTGCACTGCACTACAGAAACAGGGTAAAACAGAGAGGGGGGGCACATTAATGGCTATATATATATATATTAAAGCAGCTATAAGGGAGCACTTAATATAAGGATATCCCTTGTATATATAGCGCTTTGTGGTGTGTGCTGGCAGACTCTCCCTCTGTCTCCCCAAAAGGGCTAGTGGGTCCTGTCTTCATTAGAGCATTCCCTGTGAGTTTGCGGTGTGTGTCGGTACGTGGTGTCGACATGTATGAGGACGATATTGGTGTGGAGGCGGAGCAATTGCCAAATATGCAGATGTCACCCCCCAGGGGGTCGACACCAGAATGGATGCCTTTATTTGTGGAATTACGTGATGGTTTATCTTCCCTTAAACAGTCAGTTGAGGACATGAGGCGGCCGGACAATCAATTAATGCCTGTCCAGGCGCCTCAAACACCGTCAGGGGCTGTAAAACGCCCTTTGCCTCAGTCGGTCGACACAGACCCAGACACGGGCACTGATTCCAGTGACGACGGTAGAAATTCAAACGTATTTTCCAGTAGGGCCACACGTTATATGATTTTGGCAATGAAGGAGACGTTACATTTAGCTGATACTACAGATACCGTAAAACAGGGTATTATGTATGGTGTGAAAAAACTACAAACAGTTTTTCCTGAATCAGAAGAATTAAATGACGTGTGTGATGAAGCGTGGGTTGCTCCTGATAAAAAGTTGATAATTTCAAAAAAGTTATTGGCATTATACCCTTTCCCGCCAGAGGTTAGGGCGCGCTGGGAAACACCCCCTAAGGTGGACAAGGCGCTCACACGCTTATCCAAACAAGTGGCGTTACCCTCTCCTGAGACGGCCGCACTTAAGGATCCATCAGATAGAAAGATGGAAGTTATTCAAAAGAATATATACACACATGCAGGTGTTATACTACGACCAGCTATAGCAACTGCCTGGATGTGCAGTGCTGGAGTAGTTTGGTCAGAATCCCTGATTGAAAATATTGATACCCTAGATAGGGACAATCTTTTACTGTCGTTAGAACAAATAAAGGATGCATTTATCTATATGCGTGATGCACAGAGGGATATTTGCACACTGGCATCTCGGGTGAGTGCTATGTCCATTTCAGCCAGAAGAGCCTTATGGACACGACAGTGGACAGGCGATGCGGATTCAAAACGTCACATGGAGGTTTTGCCGTATAAAGGGGAGGAGTTATTTGGAGTTGGTCTATCAGACTTGGTGGCCACGGCTACTGCCGGGAAATCCACTTTTTTACCTCAAGTCACTCCCCAACAGAGAAAGGCACCGACCTTTCAACCGCAGCCTTTTCGCTCCTACAAAAATAAGAGAGCAAAGGGCTTGTCGTACCTGCCACGAGGCAGAGGAAGAGGGAAGAGACACCAACAGGCAGCTCCTTCCCAGGAACAGAAGCCCTCCCCGGCTCCTGCAAAAACCTCAGCATGACGCTGGGGCCTCTCAAGCGGACTCGGGGACAGTGGGGGGCCGTCTCAAAAATTACAGCGCGCAGTGGGCTCACTCGCAGGTAGACCCCTGGATCCTGCAGATAATATCTCAGGGGTACAGGTTGGAATTAGAGACGGATCCTCCTCATCGTTTCCTGAAGTCTGCCTTACCAACCGTCTCTTCCGAAAGGGAGAGGGTGTTGGAAGCCATTCACAAGCTGTACGCTCAGCAGGTGATAGTCAAAGTACCCCTATTACAACAAGGAAAGGGGTATTATTCCACTCTATTTGTGGTACCGAAGCCGGATGGCTCGGTAAGGCCTATTCTAAATCTGAAGTCCTTGAACCTCTACATAAAAAAGTTCAAGTTCAAGATGGAGTCACTCAGAGCAGTGATAGCGAACCTGGAAGAAGGGGACTTTATGGTATCCTTGGACATCAAGGATGCGTATCTACACGTTCCGATTTACCCCGCACACCAGGGGTACCTCAGGTTCATTGTTCAAAACTGTCACTATCAGTTTCAGACGCTGCCGTTCGGATTGTCCACGGCGCTTCGGGTCTTTACCAAGGTAATGGCCGAGATGATGATTCTTCTTCGAAGAAAAGGCGTATTAGTTATCCCATACTTGGACGATCTCCTAATAAGGGCAAGGTCCAGAGAACAGCTGGAGACAGCTTTAGCACTATCTCAAGAGGTGCTAAAACAACACGGGTGGATTCTGAATATTCCAAAATCCCATTTAATCCCGACAACTCGTCTGCTGTTCCTAGGAATGATTCTGGACACGGTTCAGAAAAAGGTTTTCCTTCCAGAGGAAAAAGCCAAGGAGTTATCCGATCTGGTCAGGAACCTCCTAAAACCAGGAAAAGTGTCAGTACATCAATGCACAAGAGTCCTGGGAAAAATGGTGGCTTCTTACGAAGCAATTCCATTCGGCAGATTCCATGCAAGAATATTCCAAAGGGATCTGTTGGACAAATGGTCAGGGTCGCATCTGCAGATGCACCTGCGAATAACCCTGTCACCAAAGACAAGGGTGTCACTTCTGTGGTGGTTGCAGAAGGCTCACCTATTAGAAGGCCGCAGATTCGGCATTCAGGATTGGATCCTGGTGACCACGGACGCCAGCCTGAGAGGCTGGGGAGCAGTCACACAAGGAAGAAACTTCCAGGGAGTATGGACGAGTCTGGAAAAGTCTCTTCACATAAACATTCTGGAACTAAGAGCAATCTACAATGCTCTAAGCCAGGCGGAACTTCTCCTGCAAGGAAAGCCGGTGTTGATTCAGTCGGACAACATCACGGCGGTCGCCCATGTAAACAGGCAGGGCGGCACAAGAAGCAGGAGTGCAATGGCAGAAGCTGCCAAGATTCTTCGCTGGGCGGAGAATCACGTGATAGCACTGTCAACAGTGTTCATCCCGGGCGTGGACAACTGGGAAGCAGACTTCCTCAGCAGACACGATTTTCATCCGGGAGAGTGGGGTCTACATCCAGAAGTCTTCAACATGTTAATAGACCGTTGGGAAAGACCAATTGTAGACATGATGGCGTCTCGCCTCAACAAGAAACTGGACAAATATTGCGCCAGGTCAAGAGATCCACAGGCAATAGCTGTGGACGCACTGGTAACTCCTTGGGTGTACCAGTCAGTGTATGTGTTTCCTCCTCTGCCGCTCATACCAAAGGTATTGAAGATCATACGGCAAAGAAGAGTAAGAACAATACTAGTGGTTCCGGATTGGCCGAGAAGGACTTGGTATCCGGAACTTCAAGAGATGCTCACGGACGAACCGTGGCCTCTACCTCTGAGAAGGGACCTGCTACAGCAGGGTCCCTGTCTTTTTCAAGACTTACCGCGGCTGCGTTTGACGGCATGGCGGTTGAACGCCAGATCCTAAAAGGGAAAGGCATTCCAGAAGAAGTCATTCCTACCTTGATTAAGGCACGGAAGGAAGTCACCGTGAAACATTATCACCGCATTTGGCGAAAATATGTAGCGTGGTGCGAGGATCGGAGGGTTCCGACGGAGGAATTCCAACTGGGTCGTTTCCTACATTTCCTGCAATCAGGATTATCTATGGGTCTCAAATTGGGATCCATTAAGGTTCAAATTTCGGCCCTGTCAATATTCTTCCAAAAAGAATTGGCCTCTGTCCCTGAGGTCCAGACTTTTGTCAAGGGAGTACTGCATATACAGCCTCCTGTGGTGCCTCCGGTGGCACCGTGGGATCTAAATGTAGTTTTAGATTTCCTCAAATCCCATTGGGTTGAACCATTGAAAAAGGTGGATTTGAAATATCTCACATTGAAAGTGACTATGTTACTAGCCCTGGCCTCTGCCAGGAGAGTATCTGAATTGGAGGCTTTATCTTATAAAAGTCCTTATCTAATCTTCCATTCGGATAGGGCAGAACTGCGGACTCGTCCGCATTTTCTCCCTAAAGTGGTATCAGCATTTCATCTGAACCAACCTATTGTGGTGCCTGCGGCCACTAGCGACTTGGAGGACTCCAAGTTGTTGGACGTTGTCAGAGCCTTAAAAATATACATTGCAAGGACGGCTGGAGTCAGAAAATCTGACTCGCTGTTTATATTGTATGCACCCAACAAGTTGGGCGCACCTGCTTCTAAGCAGTCGATTGCTCGTTGGATTTGTAACACAATTCAACTTGCACATTCTGTGGCAGGCCTGCCACAGCCTAAAACTGTAAAAGCCCACTCCACAAGGAAGGTGGGCTCATCTTGGGCGGCTGCCCGAGGGGTCTCGGCATTACAACTCTGCCGAGCAGCTACGTGGTCGGGGGAGAACACGTTTGTAAAATTTTACAAATTTGATACCCTGGCAAAGGAGGACCTGGAGTTCTCTCATTCGGTGCTGCAGAGTCATCCGCACTCTCCCGCCCGTTTGGGAGCTTTGGTATAATCCCCATGGTCCTTTCAGGAACCCCAGCATCCACTTAGGACGATAGAGAAAATAAGAATTTACTTACCGATAATTCTATTTCTCGGAGTCCGTAGTGGATGCTGGGCGCCCATCCCAAGTGCGGATTATCTGCAATACTTGTACATAGTTATTGTTAACTAATTCGGGTTATTGTTAAGGAGCCATCTTTAAGAGGCCCTTTCTGTTGTCATACTGTTAACTGGGTTTAGATCACAAGTTGTACGGTGTGATTGGTGTGGCTGGTATGAGTCTTACCCGGGATTCAAAATGCCTCCCTTATTGTGTATGCTCGTCCGGGCACAGTACCTAACTGGAGTCTGGAGGTGGGTCATAGGGGGAGGAGCCAGTGCACACCACCTGACCTAGTAAAGCTTTACTTTTTTGTGCCCTGTCTCCTGCGGAGCCGCTATTCCCCATGGTCCTTTCAGGAACCCCAGCATCCACTACGGACTCCGAGAAATAGAATTATCGGTAAGTAAATTCTTATTTTCTGATACTACAAGTACCACAAAAAAGGGTATTATGTGGGGTGTGAAAAAACTACCCGTAGTTTTTCCTGAATCAGATGAATTAAATGAGGTGTGTGATGAAGCGTGGGTTTCCCCCGATGATAAACTGCTAATTTCTAAAAAAAATTATTGGCATTATACCCTTTCCCGCCAGAGGTTAGGGCGCGTTGGGAAACACCCCCTAGGGTAGATAAGGCGCTCACACGCTTATCAAAACAAGTGGCGTTACCGTCTCCTGATACGGCCGCCCTCAAGGATCCAGCTGATAGGAAGCTGGAAAATATCCTAAAAAGTATATACACACATACTGGTGTTATACTGCGACCAGCAATCGCCTCAGCCTGGATGTGCAGTGCTGGGGTGGCTTGGTCGGATTCCCTGACTGAAAATATTGATACCCTGGACAGGGACAGTATATTATTGACTATAGAGCATTTAAAGGATGCATTTCTATATATGCGAGATGCACAGAGGGATATTTGCACTCTGGCATCAAGAGTAAGTGCGCTGTCCATTTCTGCCAGAAGAGGGTTATGGACGCGACAGTGGTCAGGTGATGCGGATTCCAAACGGCATATGGAAGTATTGCCGTATAAAGGGGAGGAGTTATTTGGGGTCGGTCTATAGGACCTGGTGGCCACGGCAACGGCTGGGAAATCCACCTTTTTACCCCAGGTCACCTCTCAGCAGAAAAAGACACCGTCTTTTCAGGCTCAGTCCTTTCGTCCCCATAAGGGCAAGCGGGCAAAAGGCCACTCATTTCTGCCCCGGGGCAGAGGAAGGGGAAAAAGACTGCAGCAGGCAGCCTCTTCCCAGGAACAGAAGCCCTCCCCCGCTTCTGCCAAGTCCTCAGCATGACGCTGGGGCCTTACAAGCGGACTCAGGTACGGTGGGGGGGCCGTCTCAAGAATTTCAGCGCGCAGTGGGCTCACTCGCAAGTGGACCCCTGGATCCTGCAGGTAGTATCTCAGGGGTACAAATTGGAATTCGAGACGTCTCCCCCTCGCCGGTTCCTGAAGTCTGCTTTACCAACGTCTCCCTCCGACAGGGAGGCGGTATTGGAAGCCATTCACAAGCTGTATTCCCAGCAGGTGATAATCAAGGTACCCCTCCTACAACAGGGAAAGGGGTATTATTCCACGCTGTTTGTGGTACCGAAGCCGGACGGCTCGGTGAGACCTATTTTAAATCTGAAATCCTTGAACACTTACATACAAAGGTTCAAATTCAAGATGGAGTCACTCAGAGCAGTGATAGCGAACCTGGAAGAAGGGGACTATATGGTGTCTCTGGACATCAAGGATGCTTACCTCCATGTCCCAATTTACCCTTCTCACCAAGGGTACCTCAGGTTTGTGGTACAGGACTGTCATTATCAGTTTCAGACGCTGCCGTTTGGATTGTCCACGGCACCCCGGGTCTTTACCAAGGTAATGGCCGAAATGATGATTCTTCTTCGAAGAAAAGGCGTCTTAATTATCCCTTACTTGGACGATCTCCTGATAAGGGCAAGGTCCAGGGAACAGTTAGAGGTCGGAGTAGCACTATCTCAAGTAGTGCTACGACAGCACGGGTGGATTCTAAATATTCCAAAATCGCAGCTGATTCCAACGACACGTCTGCTGTTCCTAGGGATGATTCTGGACACAGTCCAGAAAAAGGTGTTTCTCCTGGAGGAGAAAGCCAGGGAGTTATCCGAGCTAGTCAGGAACCTCCTAAAACCAGGCCAAGTGTCAGTGCATCAATGCACAAGGGTCCTGGGAAAAATGGTGGCTTCTTACGAAGCGATTCCATTCGGCAGATTCCACGCACGAACTTTTCAGTGGGATCTGCTGGACAAATGGTCCGGATCGCATCTTCAGATGCATCAGCGGATAACCCTGTCTCCGAGGACAAGGGTGTCTCTCCTGTGGTGGTTGCAGAGTGCTCATCTTCTAGAGGGCCGCAGATTCGGCATTCAGGACTGGGTCCTGGTGACCACGGATGCCAGCCTGAGAGGCTGGGGAGCAGTCACACAGGGAAGAAATTTCCAGGGCTTGTGGTCAAGCATGGAAACGTCATTTCACATAAATATCCTGGAACTAAGGGCCATTTACAATGCCCTAAGTCAAGCAAGGCCTCTGCTTCAGGGTCAGCCGGTGTTGATCCAGTCGGACAACATCACGGCAGTCGTCCACGTAAACAGACAGGGCGGCACAAGAAGCAGGAGAGCGATGGCAGAAGCTGCAAGGATTCTTCGCTGGGCGGAAAATCATGTGATAGCACTGTCAGCAGTGTTCATTCCCGGAGTGGACAACTGGGAAGCAGATTTTCTCAGCAGACACTATCTCCACCCGGGAGAGTGGGGACTTCATCCAGAAGTCTTCCAAGTGATTGTAAACCGTTGGGAAAAACCAAAGGTGGACATGATGGCGTCCCGCCTCAACAAAAAACTAGACCGGTATTGCGCCAGGTCAAGGGACCCTCAGGCAATAGCGGTGGACGCTCTGGTAACACCGTGGGTGTACCAGTCAGTGTATGTGTTCCCTCCTCTGCCTCTCCTACCAAAGGTACTGGGGATTATAAGACGGAGAGGAGTAAGAACTATACTCGTGGCTCCGGATTGGCCAAGAAGGACTTGGTACCCGGAACTTCAAGAGATGCTCACGGAGGATCCGTGGCCTCTACCTCTAAGAAGGGACCTGCTTCAGCAAGGACCCTGTCTGTTCCAAGACTTACCGCGGCTGCGTTTGACGGCATGGCGGTTGAACGCCGGATCCTGAAGGAAAAAGGCATTCCAGATGTAGTCATCCCTACCTTGATCAAAGCCAGGAAGGATGTAACTGCACAACATTATCACCGTATTTGGAGGAAATATGTTGCGTGGTGCGAGGCCAGGAAGGCCCCGACAGAGGAATTTCAACTAGGTCGTTTCCTGCATTTCCTGCAAACTGGACTGTCCATGGGCCTAAAATTAGGATCCATTAAGGTTCAAATTTCGGCCTTGTCGATTTTCTTCCAGAAAGAATTGGCTTCAGTTCCTGAAGTCCAGACTTTTGTAAAGGGGGTACTGCATATACAGCCTCCCTTTGTGCCTCCAGTGGCACCCTGGGATCTCAATGTGGTTTTGGGATTCCTAAAATCACATTGGTTCGAACCACTTGCCACAGTGGATTTAAAATATCTCACATGGAAAGTGGTAATGCTGTTGGCCCTGGCTTCAGCCAGGCGCATATCAGAATT
The DNA here is from genome assembly GCF_028390025.1 of Pseudophryne corroboree. Classification (NCBI taxonomy): domain Eukaryota; kingdom Metazoa; phylum Chordata; class Amphibia; order Anura; family Myobatrachidae; genus Pseudophryne; species Pseudophryne corroboree. Next base: position 408,297,316 of record NC_086446.1, on the reverse strand, counting down.
GGCGGCTTTATCCTATAAAAGCCCTTACCTGATATTTCATTCGGATAGGGCGGAATTGAGGACTCGCCCTCAATTTCTCCCTAAGGTGGTTTCAGCGTTACACCTAAACCAACCTATTGTGGTGCCTGCGGCTACTGGGGACTTCGAGGATTCCAAGTTACTGGATGTAGTCAGGGCCCTGAAAATATATGTTTCCAGGACGGCTGGAGTCAGGAAATCTGACTCGCTGTTTATATTGTATGCACCCAACAAGCTGGGTGCTCCTGCTTCTAAGCAGACTATTGCTCGTTGGATTTGTAGTACAATTCAGCTTGCACATTCTGTGGCAGGCCTGCCACAGCCAAAAATCTGTCAATGCCCATTCCACAAGGAAGGTGGGCTCATCTTGGGCGGCTGCCCGAGGGGTCTCGGCTTTACAACTTTGCCGAGCAGCTACGTGGTCAGGGGAAAACACGTTTGTAAAATTCTACAAATTTGATACCCTGGCTAAGGAGGACCTGGAGTTCTCTCATTCGGTGCTGCAGAGTCATCCGCACTCTCCCGCCCGTTTGGGAGCTTTGGTATAATCCCCATGGTCCTGACGGAGTACCAGCATCCACAAGGACGTCAGAGAAAATAAGAATTTACTTACCGATAATTCTTTTTCTCGTAGTCCGTAGTGGATGCTGGGCACCCATCCCAAGTGCGGATTGTCTGCAATACTTGTACATAGTTATTGTTGCCAAAAATTCGGGTTTTGTTGTAGTGAGCCATCTGTTCTGGAGGCTCCTCATGTTATCATACTGTTAACTGGGTTTAGATCACAAGTTATATGGTGTGATTGGTGTGGCTGGTATGAGTCTTACCCGGGATTCAAAATCCTTCCTTATTGTGTACGCTCGTCCGGGCACAGTATCCTAACTGAGGCTTGGAGGAGGGTCATAGGGGGAGGAGCCAGTGCACACCAGGTAGTCCTAAAGCTTTTACTTTTGTGCCCAGTCTCCTGCGGAGCCGCTATTCCCCATGGTCCTGACGGAGTCCCAGCATCCACTACGGACTACGAGAAATAGAATTATCGGTAAGTAAATTCTTTTTTTTTTATACTGGCCCAATCCCTCCTAACTAAAGGTAGGGTGCAAGTTTTTAAAAGAAAAGATGGTAAATGCCCGATCCCACCTACGGGGGTGCAGGCTTTACCAGACGAAAAGACTGCATCCCCCTAATAAAAGGGGGGACAAAGTTCAGGAGTGGAGACAATGATTCCGGCTAAAGGGGTCTGCATCTCTATACAGGCGCCAACTGTAAGTACAGATTGTTTTTAAAATGGCCCCGCAGGCAGATTAGGTAGTATATTTATTTTATTTTCCCTATAGCAGCAGGGAGCTATTAGAGCTCACTTGGTAGGGCTTCAGACTTCCGTATGGTGGGTCACTGGATTGAGACCCTAGTGGACTAATTTAAATTAACTTTTTGTAATTATCTCCCCACTGGGCAGCGGTCACAGTGCTGGATCTCTTCAGCGGCAAGGCAAAGGAGGCGCCGCTACGGGACTGAGTGAGAACGGTCCCGTAGCGTCCATCACCAGGCCAGACAGTGGCGCCACTGCAGGACTTCGTGAGAACTGGTCCCGTAGCGTCCATCACCAGGGCAGACAGTGGCGCCGCTGCGGCACTGAATGAAATGGTCCCGTAGCGTGCGTCACCAGGAGGAGACAGAAGCGCCGCTGCTATGGGACATGGTGAGCGGTCCCGTAGCGTGCAACGCCGGAAGAGAGCCGCGTAGAGAAGGAAAGGATCCAGCGCCGCTACGGGACTTAGTGTGAAGCGGTCCCGTAGCGCGCGCGCCATAGACGCAGTTTTCAGCGCGGCTGAGGAGAGCCTTCAGCCGCGTGAACAGAAAAACCTCTGTTGACCCTGAGGTAAAAGAAAAAAGGAGGGCACTCAGCACATCCAGCGCGCCTCCCCATATGTTAAATTATATTCCTTGAGCTAATGGCCAGTCCATAAGACATTATGAAGTGACAGAAATTTTCAGTGTCTCCCATTTTAATTATCCCTACCTGGCGCCATCTACGGGGAAGGGTAAGCCCTCCCACTCGTATAACTATCAAGAGGGATGTTGTATGTGTGTCAATAGCTCCCTCTACTGGTGCCAACATATACCCAGAAATGTGAGATCTCCTGAACAAATGATTTTACCATACTATTTATATTTTCAAAGGACTTCTATTAGAAAGATCCTAAAGAAAATACAAGGAAGCAAGCGGATACCAACTCTACCATCGTAGCTGAGTTACGGTTTGATGTGTGGGGGTTGCATGTCGGCTGGTGTTTCACTTTATTTAATTTTTTATTTATATAAGTATATTTTTGTCCTGTTCTGGTTTCTATATAAAGAAGGGAACAGTAATTCCAGCTGAATCCGATAACTTTGCTTCCGTCGTCTCTCAAAGCCTTTCTCTTCCTAGTTTAAAGGGTGAAAGCGTCACGAAATTTCCTGGTAGGGGGTTTCCATGACAGGTTTAATGCAAAGACCTCCAACGGGACAGAGACCGGTTATGTTTGTACGTAATGTATCGAGATGAGCACGCGGGTTGGCAGTCCTGGGGTGTGCGATTCCTGCTTCGACAGGGACGCTCCACCTGGGAGCAGTGCTCCTGCTAGGACAAGGATAAAATCTCCAATGAGATACCGAAATCCCGCACGCAACAATCAGTGCTGCGGGATTCTCAAAGACGATGGAAAAATTTCTCATCAGGTTAACGCCTCTCGCACAAGTAGTAACTATGTACAGTACAAGGCGGTTAAAAGGCCTCTTCCTCTTGTACCGGAAACAAAGAAGGAAGAGGGCCTTCTCATTGATACTAAAGGTGATTTGATTGAATCTAACCTAGACGCCGATTTTCCAGAAGAGGACACTGCAATCACAACAATCTGTGATCCTAGACTTTAAGTAGAATAAGTAACGGAGCCAGTAGATTCGAATTGTTCGAATCCCAAAAGCGCGTTCAGCAGCGTTTCCCATTCCTAAATCCCTCCAGTCTCAAATAGAGGAGGTTTGGAACCAACTTGACTAACGTTTTCAATTTCCAAAAGGGGTTTCCAGTAACTTATCCCCTTCCTAAGGGTATAATGGATAAGTGTGAGATTCCGCCGGTAGTGGATGTGTTCCTAGGAAGGTTGTCAAAGAAGACAATCTTACCGTTACCTCATGTAACGACCTTAAGAGGTTGATGCAGCTTTAACGTCAATTTCTCTAACGTCCTAGTGGATGCTGGGGACTCCGAAAGGACCATGGGGGAATAGCGGCTCCGCAGGAGACTGGGCACAAAGTAAAAGCTTTAGGACTAGCTGGTGTGCACTGGCTCCTCCCCCTATGACCCTCCTCCAAGCCTCAGTTAGATTTTGTGCCCGAACGAGAAGGGTGCAATCTAGGTGGCTCTCCTGAGCTGCTTAGAGTAAAAGTTTAAATAGGTTTTTTATTTTCAGTGAGACCTGCTGGCAACAGGCTCACTGCATCGAGGGACTTAGGGGAGAGAAACGAACTCACCTGCGTGCAGAGTGGATTGGGTTTCTTAGGCTACTGGACATTAGCTCCAGAGGGACGATCACAGGCCCAGCCATGGATGGGTCCCGGAGCCGCGCCGCCGGCCCCCTTACAGATGCTGAAGCAAGAAGAGGTCCATAAATCGGCGGCAGAAGACTTTCCTGTCTTCATAAGGTAGCGCACTGCAGCTGTGCGCCATTGCTCTCAGCACACTTCACACTCCGGTCACTGAGGGTGCAGGACGCTGGGGGGGGGGGCGTCCTGGGAAGCAATGAATTTACCTTAGTTGGCGAAAAATACATCACATATAGCTCCTGGGCTATATGGATGTATTTAACCCCTGCCAGTTTTCCAGAAAAAAGCGGGAGTAGAGCCCGCCGTGAAGGGGGCGGGGCCTATCTCCTCAGCACACAGCACCATTTTTCCCACACAGCTCCGCTGGTAGGAAGGCTCCCAGAATCTCCCCTGCATCCTGCAACTACAGAAACAGGGTAAAAAAGAGAGGGGGGCACTTATTTGGCAAAATAACAGATATAAGCAGCTATAAGGGATAGACACTTATTGTAAGGTTGTCCCTATACATATATAGCGCTCTGGTGTGTGCTGGCAAACTCTCCCTCTGTCTCCCCAAGGGGCTAAGTGGGTCCTGTCCTCTATCGGAGCATTCCCTGTGTGTGTGCTGGGTGTCGGTACGTGTGTGTCGACATGTATGAGGAGGAAAATGATGTGGAGGCGGAGCAATTGCCTATAATGGTGATGTCACCCCCTAGGGAGTCGACACCTGAATGGATGGCCGTAATTAAGGAATTACGTGACAGTGTCGGCACGTTACAGAAAACTGTTGACGACATGAGACAGCCGGCAGCTCAGTTAGTGCCTGTCCAGGCGTCTCAAACACCGTCAGGGGCTATTAAACGCCCATTACCTCAGTGGGTCGACACGGACCCAGACACAGACACTGACTCCAGTGTCGACGGTGAAGAAACAAACGTATTTTCCAGTAGGGCCACACGTTACATGATCACGGCAATGAAGGAGGTTTTGCACATCTCTGATACTGCAAGTACCACAAAAAGGGGTATTATGTGGGGTGTGAAAAAACTACCCGTAGTTTTTCCTGAATCAGATGAATTGAATGAAGTGTGTGATGAAGCGTGGGTTACCCCCGACAGAAAACTGCTAATTTCTAAAAAATTATTGGCACTATATCCCTTCCTACCAGAGGTTAGGGCTCGTTGGGAAACACCCCCTAGGGTGGATAAGGCGCTCACACGCTTATCAAAACAAGTGGCGTTACCGTCTCCAGAAACGGCCGCCCTTAAGGAGCCAGCAGATAGGAGGCTGGAAAATATCCTTAAAAGTATATACACACATACTGGTGTTATACTGCGACCAGCAATCGCCTCAGCCTGGATGTGCAGTGCTGGGGTGGCTTGGTCGGATTCCCTGACTGAAAATATTGATACCCTGGACAGGGACAATATATTATTGACTATAGAGCATTTAAAGGATGCATTCCTATATATGCGAGATGCACAGAGAGACATTTGCACTCTGGCATCAAGAGTAAGTGCGATGTCCATTTCTGCCAGAAGAGGATTATGGACGCGACAGTGGTCAGGGGATGCGGATTCCAAACGGCATATGGAAGTATTGCCGTATAAAGGGGAGGAGTTATTTGGGGGCGGTCTATCGGACCTGGTGGCCACGGCAACGGCTGGGAAATCCACCTTTTTACCCCAAGTCACCTCGCAGCAGAAAAAGATACCGCCTTTTCAGGCTCAGTCCTTTCGTCCCCATAAGGGCAAGCGGGCAAAAGGCCACTCATATCTGCCCCGGGGCAGAGGAAGGGGAAAAAGACTACAACAGACAGCTTCTTCCCACGACCAGAAGCCCTCCCCCGCTTCTGCCAAGTCCTCAGCATGACGCTGGGGCCTTACAAGCGGACTCAGGCACGGTGGGGGCCCGTCTCAAGAATTTCAGCGCGCAGTGGGCTCACTCGCAAGTGGACCCCTGGATCCTGCAGGTAGTATCTCAGGGGTACAAATTGGAATTCGAGACGTCTCCCCCTCGCCGGTTCTTGAAGTCTGCTTTACCAACGTCTACCCCCGACAGGGAGGCGGTATTGGAAGCCATTCACAAGCTGTATTCCCAGCAAGTGATAATCAAGGTACCCCTCCTACAACAGGGAAAGGGGTATTACTCCACGATGTTTGTGGTACCGAAGCCGGACGGCTCGGTGAGACCCATTTTAAATCTGAAAACCTTGAACACTTACATAAAAAGGTTCAAGTTCAAGATGGAGTCACTCAGAGCTGTGATAGCGAACCTGGAAGAAGGGGACTACATGGTGTCTCTGGACATCAAGGATGCTTACCTCCATGTCCCAATTTGCCCTTCTCACCAAGGGTACCTCAGGTTTGTGGTACAGAACTGTCAAGACTAGGCCAGGTGTCAGTGCATCAGTGCACAAGGGTCCTGGGAAAGATGGTGGCTTCTTACGAAGCGATTCCATTCGGCAGATTCCACGCAAGAACTTTTCAGTTGGATCTGCTAGACAAATGGTCCGGATCGCATCTTCAAATGCATCAGCGGATAACCCTGTCTCCAAGGACAAGGGTGTCTCTCCTGTGGTGGTTACAGAGTGCTCATCTCCTAGAGGGCCGCAGATTCGGCATTCAGGATTGGGTCCTGGTGACCACGGATGCCAGCCTGAGAGGCTGGGGAGCAGTCACACAGGGAAAAAATTTCCAGGGCTTGTGGTCAAGCATGGAAACGTCACTTCACATAAATATCCTGGAACTAAGGGCCATTTACAATGCCCTAAGTCAGGCAAGGCCTCTGCTTCAGGGTCAGCCAGTATTGATCCAGTCGGACAACATCACGGCAGTCGCCCACGTAAACAGACAGGGCGGCACAAGAAGCAGGAGGGCAATGACGGAAGTGGCAAGGATTCTTCGCTGGGCGGAAAATCATGTGATAGCACTGTCAGCAGTGTTCATTCCGGGAGTGGACAACTGGGAAGCAGACTTCCTCAGCAGACACGATCTTCACCCGGGGGAGTGGGGACTTCACCCGGAAGTCTTCCACATGATTGTAAACCGTTGGGAAAAACCAAAGGTGGACATGATGGCGTCTCGCCTCAACAAAAAACTGGACAGATATTGTTCCAGGTCAAGGGACCCTCAGGCAATAGCTGTGGACGCTCTGGTAACACCGTGGGTGTACCGGTCAGTGTATGTGTTCCCTCCTCTTCCTCTCATACCAAAAGTACTGAGAATCATAAGAAGGAGAGGAGTAAAGACTATACTCGTGGCTCCGGATTGGCCAAGAAGGACTTGGTACCCGGAAATTCAAGAGATGCTCACGGAAGACCCGTGGCCTCTACCTCTAAGACAGGACCTGCTCCAGCAGGGACCATGTCTGTTCCAAGACTTACCGCGGCTGCGTTTGACGGCATGGCGGTTGAACGCCGGATCCTGAAGGAAAAAGGCATTCCGGATGAAGTCATCCCTACCCTGATCAAAGCCAGGAAGGATGTAACCGTACAACATTATCACCGTATTTGGCGTAAATATGTTGCGTGGTGCGAGGCCAGGAAGGCCCCTACGGAGGAATTTCAACTGGGTCGATTCCTGCATTTCCTGCAAACAGGACTGTCTATGGGCCTCAAATTAGGGTCCATTAAGGTTCAAATTTCGGCCCTGTCGATATTCTTCCAAAAAGAACTAGCTTCTGTACCTGAAGTTCAGACGTTTGTCAAGGGAGTACTGCATATACAGCCTCCTTTTGTGCCTCCAGTGGCACCTTGGGATCTCAATGTAGTGTTGGGATTCCTAAAATCACATTGGTTTGAACCACTCACCACTGTGGACTTGAAGTATCTCACTTGGAAAGTGGTAATGCTGTTAGCCTTGGCTTCAGCCAGGCGTGTATCAGAATTGGCGGCTTTATCCTATAAAAGCCCTTACCTAATTTTTCATACGGACAGGGCAGAATTGAGGACTCGTCCTCAATTTCTCCCTAAGGTGGTTTCAGCATTTCACTTAAACCAACCTATCGTGGTGCCTGCGGCTACTAGGGACTTGGAGGATTCCAAGTTGCTGGACGTAGTCAGGGCCCTGAAAATATATGTTTCCAGGACGGCTGGAGTCAGAAAATCTGACTCGCTGTTTATCCTGTATGCACCCAACAAGCTGGGTGCTCCTGCTTCTAAGCAGACGATTGTTCGTTGGATTTGTAGTACAATTCAGCTTGCACATTCTGTGGCAGGCCTGCCACAGCCAAAATCTATAAAAGCCCATTCCACACGGAAAGTGGGCTCATCTTGGGCGGCTGCCCGAGGGGTCTCGGCTTTACAACTTTGCCGAGCAGCTACTTGGTCAGGGGCAAACACGTTTGCTAAATTCTACAAATTGGATACCCTGGCTGAGGAGGACCTGGAGTTCTCTCATTCGGTGCTGCAGAGTCATCCGCACTCTCCCGCCCGTTTGGGAGCTTTGGTATAATCCCCATGGTCCTTTCGGAGTCCCCAGCATCCACTAGGACGTTAGAGAAAAAAAGAATTTACTTACCGATAATTCTATTTCTCATAGTCCGTAGTGGATGCTGGGCGCCCATCCCAAGTGCGGATTGTCTGCATTACTTGTACATAGTTATTGTTACAAAAATCGGGTTATTGTTGTTGTGAGCCATCTTTTCAGAGGCTCCTTCTGTTATCATGCTGTTAACTGGGTTCAGATCACAAGTTGTACGGTGTGATTGGTGTGGCTGGTATGAGTCTTACCCGGGATTCAAAATCCTTCCTTATTGTGTAAGCTCGTCCGGGCACAGTATCCTAACTGAGGCTTGGAGGAGGGTCATAGGGGGAGGAGCCAGTGCACACCAGCTACTCCTAAAGCTTTTACTTTGTGCCCAGTCTCCTGCGGAGCCGCTATTCCCCCATGGTCCTTTTGGAGTCCCCAGCATCCACTACGGACTATGAGAAATAGAATTATCGGTAAGTAAATTCTTATTTTTTGTGGCAGGTGCAGCACAGAGACCTACGGTCATCTGCGCGTGGGTTAACCAGGCCATGGGAGCATGGTCTGGGCGCATAGTACAGGCTATTTAGGGGGAAAATGGCTTGGAAGAAATTACCCAACTGGCGGAACACATTCGAGATTCACCTTCACACTTGTGTCAAGCGTCTAGGGATATTCACAGGATAGCACCGCGCATCTCTGCATCAGCCATATCGGCTAGACGGACTGAGACTGGCGTGGAGACTGACACCAAGGGGCGGTAGAATCCACCCCCTTTGAGGATGAGATGTTTTTCGGTCCAGTGTTGGACAAATGGATTTCGCAAGCTACAGCATCCACTTGTCTGCCTACCCCTTATACAAGAACCACTACACAGGTTAGGAGAGGTTATTCAGGACCAGCGTGTAATTCCTTTAGATCCCAGACCTTGCGAGCCCGAGGAAGAGGTTTCAGTACACAAGTACGTGAGGGCAGAGGTAGAGGCCGCTCACAGGCAGCCAGAAGGCGGGATGAATCTGCTGACAGGACCGTGGCAGGACGGTCTCCCGGCTCGCCTGGTATTCTCCTTGGTGGGCGAAAGTTTGGAGTTGCCTCGGTGCCCTCAGAAACAATAAGCGCTGCTGCCAGCAATGGAAAGATTGCTACGTTCAGAGGTCATTATCCCGGTTGCCGCCTCTTAGTGAGGAACGGCTCTCTACTCTAATCATTTTGTCATGCCAAAGTCAGACGGGACAGTCAGGCGGATACTCAATTTAAATGTTTTAAACCGGTCTCTAAGTGTCTACAAATTCAAGCTGGAATCAATCCAGTCGATCATTGCAGGCTTAGAACATTTAGATCTGCATATCCCACTCTGGGCCCCTCACCAGGCTTACTTATGGTTCGCACTGCTGATGGATCGCTACCAAATCAGGGCCTTGCCGTTCAGTCTATCATTGGGACTGTTGAAAGTCACGATTAGTCCTTATATAGACTACATGCTAATCAATGCATCCTATCGAGACCAGTTGATCAGGGATGTTCAGACATCCCATCCATTTCTCTTTCAACAGGGGGAGATTGTGAATTTCCAGAGATCCAACCTCATGCCAACTCAACGGATTCAATTCCTCGGTCTCCTCTAGGATAGGGTACTACTGAGCGTATTCCTACCAAAGAACAAGGTCCAGGACTTACAGAGAGTAGTGGCTCAGGTACTGAGGTCACAAACTGTTTTCTACACCTCTGTGGAATTTTTGGGGAAAAAATTGCCAGTACGGCAGACTTCATTCCCGTCCATTACGGATGGACCTCATTGCTCGGGAAAAAAGTAGCAGGTGTACTTATCTCACACTAGCTCAACCTGTAATAACCAGGGGCGTTTAGCATATTCCTTGCCAGGGCTATGAGCTTACCCACCGCATCAAGGTAGCCTCTCATTGCTCATGGAGCAAGGTCACACTGGCTTCTACGTCGAAAAATCCGACTCCCACCACGCATACGCACCTCATTACTTTACTGGTCGTTGCACAGTAATATTGCAGCAGCCTAGAGATTCGGCATTTGGGATTGGAGGATCCTGACAACAGACGCCAACCTCAGAGGTTGGGGTGCCATCTTAGAGTAGCATTAGTTTCAGAGCAGTTGGACGCTACTGGAGAATAACCCTTTCTTGGCCACAGGCCAAGTCATGGGTCAACACATAAGGATGCAGTCGGACAACGTCACGACAGCGGCATACTTAAACCGTCAAGGAGGAAAAAGGAGCGGAATGGCGTTAAAGGAAGCCACAAAGAATGTATCCAGGAGTGGACACATTAACAGTTTCTTGGTGTTACAGGAAGGTTTACATTTTTCCACCTTTCCAACTCATACCTAGGATTCTGTAAGAGGTTGAAGCGAGAGCAAGTGTCGGCGATTCTCATCGCACCAGATGGACCCTGCAGGAGTTGGTACTCAGACCTGCGTGGGTTACTAACAGAAGATCCTTGAAGGTTACCTCAGAGAGGGGATCTGCTCTCTCATGGACTGTTCCAACTCCCAGAAACTGCGCTTAACTGTGCGGCTATTGAATCCCGAATCTTATGAAGCAGCGGGATACCAAGAACGGTCATTCTACGATGATTGACGCTAGAAAGCCGGTCACGGCCATACACTACTACGAGGTCCTAGGACTGGTGTCAAGAGCGTGGGTGGAATTCGACGAACTTCCACTTATCCAGACCTACTTTTCCTCTAGGCAGGTCTGGAGGTAGGACTGAGGCTGGGCTCTCTGAAGGGTCAAGCTTCAGTTCTCTCCATCCTCTTTCAACAGCGGTTCGCATCCTTGCCAGAGGTTCAAACCTTTTTACAAGAGGACCTCCTAATGCGCCTTGGGACTTGCATTTGGTGTTGAAATTTTTTGTTATCCAACTTTTGAGCCGTGATCAAGACAGACCTGAAATATCTCTCTTGGACGGTCACATTAATTCTTGCCTTGGCTCCGGCCAGGCGGGGTTTCTGGGTTGGGAGCCTTATCGGGTAAGAGGTGTGTGTGTGTGTTTTTTTTTTTTTTTTTTAAAGGTTTCCTGAGGATAGGACAGCACTCGGTACAAGAGCAGCTTTCCTTCCTCAAGTTCTTTCGGAGTTCGCGTAACCCAACCAATTGTGTTACCATAATTCTAAGATCACACAGACGTGTCCTGGGATGTTGTCCGAGTGTTCCGGGTATGCGTACAACTTGCGTCGTCCTTCAGAAAGTCGGACCTTTTTGTTTGTTTTTATAATGGGCCATGGAAGGTTTGGCCAGCATCTAAACGATCTTTGTCTAACTGGACTAGCTTTTCCATTCCGAGGCCTATATTTCCTGTGGTAAACAGTTTCCGGTTCAGACGGGTGTTCCTACAACCCGATCACTGGGTGCCTCATGGACGGCACCCAGAGGTGTTTCCACTAACTCAACTTTGCAGAGCGGCGACGTTGTCCTCAACCCACACGTTCGTGAAATTTTACAAGTTGATACCTTTGCGTCCGAAGTTCGGACGTTTAATTTTGCAGGCTACCGACAGCACTCCCTCCCTGGGGGATAACTTTGGGACATCCCCTAATGTCTAAAGAGTGCTCCTGTGTTCCCTAGTGGATGAAAGAGAAAAGAGGATTTTGGTACTTACTGATAAATCCATTTCTCTGAATCCTCTAGGGGACACTGGATGCCCGCCTCGGTGCTGTCAGCCTGCTGTGTTCAAAGTTCTTGTTCGTACAAACAGCGAAGGTTTTTAGGTTAAGAGGTTCCTGGATGCTGTTTGATAGGTTGTACGGTTCGGTTCCTCGCCATGTGCTATAGTATCATGTCCTATTCTCGCAGTCAAATTTTCCAAACTGAGGGAGGAGGGATGTGAAGGGGGAGGAGCTGGCTGTGCAGACAATGCTAATTTTAGATTGTGCCACACCTCCGGTTGCAAGCTTCACACCCCTAATGTCTAAAGAGTGCTCCAGTGTCCCCTAGAGGATTCAGAGAAATGGATTTATCGGTAAGTACAAAAATCCTCCCCCCCCCCCCCCCCCCCAATTCCAGGCCCTATCATCCAGACTGTCAACAGCTCCCACGGTGTTCCCCAAGCTCATGGAGGTGATGGCGGCTCACCTCCGGCTACAGGGAATTTGAATACTCCCTTACCTAGACGACTTCCTGCTTCTGGCGCAGTCTCCGGAGGTACTGTACCGTCACCTACTGGTGACAATGTTCTTCTGCAGCATCACGGATGGCTGATCAATTGGGCATTCAAATGTTTAAGGGCCTTCTACAGGGTGTGTGTCGGATATACTAGAAGGTCCAGCAGATGTTACCAGGCTTTGGCCGGAACACGGTGAGAAAGTAAGGCATCGGTTCCACTTAGCTCGATGGAATACGGACACAGCTGCACTGTTTTGGGAGGAGACCACCAAACAGTAGCTGACGCGGCTCCCACCGTGGGTGCACCAGCGCTAGGCCTTAGGGATCATAGGCTCCAGGAATAGCATGAGGCCACGATCCCTAGGGTTGATGTCAGCAGGGGGAGTCGGACGCTCTCCTGGTCGCCCCTCCTCCCGGTTCATGACCAGTTTCCTCAGAGTCTCCCGCCATGAACTGTTTCCTCTCTTCCGTCCCAGACGCTGTGCACGTAGGTACCCGGTCGCAGCGTAGGCGGCTGTGTGATGGGTGCATCTGTTCACTGAGCGTCTGTGTTCACTGTAGGTTCATGGAGCAGCAGTGTACACTAGTAGTGTCTGGATCCACTCAGCGTTCGCTAACGTATTGATTGATCCTGGAAGCAAGGTGAGTGTCCCTGTATCCCACTCTACTGAGTACGGGTTATACAGCACTAAATCTCTATCTACCTTTTGAGTACGAATAGTTATATAAGTGCTTATTGCATATGAGTCTGTATACATTTACTACTGTTTCTTTGCGTCTGAATAAGTTAGATCCATTCAAATATGATCCGTAATATGTTCTCCTACATACTTAAAAATGTGTTTTGTAGTTGATGATGTGCTCATATTGCTAATTATACTAATGTATAACATGTGACTGCTAGTGTGATTGCTAACTTTACTATATGTCTGTCAGTTTGTTTTTCTGATCCTCAATGCTGGTGCATGGGTAGGGTCAGATTGTATGTCACTTTAGAAACTTTAAAGTGATTGCAGTCACAAATTGTGTAGTATACTGTGAAAGTGCTGATTATCATGTCTAAGAGCGGCAAAGGTGAGGAAGGTACACTCACAGCAACACCAACACTCAAAGCATGTTTGTCTTGCAAAACTGTATTATCCTCTCAGGATCTGGTTCAGGATGGTTTTTGTGCAAATTGTTTTAGTTTTCAGCAAAGTACAAGGCAGATCCCTGTACAACGTCGGGTACAGATGGATCCACCTTGGGCTATGTTTGCACAGACCTTAAAATCCAGTATAGCTGAATGGATAATTCCTACAGCTTCTGTACCAGGAATAGGTTACACTATTAACCCTTACATGCAGCTCCCTACCTACGGTATATCACTTCAACCAGCAGCTCCTCAAAAGAAACAAGCTGATAAACTGATGGTAAGTAAATCTTCACCTTCACAGGCTACACATGAGGCAGAGGAGGATTCATCGGAAGATGAAAGCTCAATTAATTTTACTTCGGCATACGAAGAGGAGGAAGAAGGTCTTAGCTCAGTGAATATAGAGTATATATATATATATATATATATATATATATATATATATATATATATATATATATATATGTTAATTAAATCCATTCTATCCTTAGAGGATTCAGCAGAGCCTGTGTTAAAAACCAAGGCACCTGTGTTTAAACGTCCCAAAACAGTTAAAACTGAGTTTCCAGGGTCAGATCAGCTGACGAAAATCATGGAAGAGGCTTGGGCTACACCCAATAAGAAGTTTAGAATTCCTAAAAAATGGGATTCCAATTATCCTCTTCCAGCTGGAGATTGTATAAAAAGGGAGGTGGCTCCTAAAGCAGATACGCATGTGATTTGATTAGTGTGAAAATCTATATTACCTTTGCCTTCAACATCATTAAATGATGTCATGGATAAGAGAGTGGATGGGTTTTTAAAAACCATATTTTCCTTGTCTGGGTCAGTCATAAGGCCAGCCATGGCTTCAACTTGGATGACAAAGGCAGTGGCTGCCTGGGCTGATACATTGGAGGGGGATTTTTCTGTAACTTCTAGAGAGCAAAAATCCCATATAGCTCATATAAAACAGGCTGCAATATTCTTGGAAGAAGCAGCATTAGATAATGGTACTACTTCAGGGCATCAGCTTTAACAATAGCTGCTCGCAGAGCAGTTTGGTTACGTACGTGGAAAGCTGATTCAGAATCTAAGAATGTTTTGGAATCTTTGCCTTTTTCTGGAAATAATCTTTTTGGTAAAGAACTGACAGATATGCTGGAGTCCGAAGCAGACTCCAAAAAGGTCAAGTTTCCTTCCACATACAACTTCAAACCTTTCGGTCTTGAGGAAAAGCTAGGGGAAAAAGGGATCGCAAGCAGCCCCAATACAACAAGTCTGGTAAGTCAAAAAAAGCATTGGGCTACCAGAGGGCCAGCTTCCAAATCAGAAGACAAGCTATCAGCCTGATGGTGCGGGCCTCCTCCTGGGGTATCCCGGGCAGGCGGCCGACTTCTGCAATTTGCACAGATCTGGCAGCAGTCTACAACAGATGCCTGGGGGCAGGAAGCGGTAGCTCTAGGTTATGCTTTCCCCTTTTAGAAGCATCCTCTAAGGTTTTTTTGTACCAGCCAGTCTCTGGTAGAGACGAAGGCCAGGTCTTTGCAAGAAGCATTTCAGAAATTGCTTCAGTCAGGAGTAGTCATTCCAGTTCCCCCTGCACAACGATGACAGGGTTTTTACTCCAACCTGTTTTTTGTTCAGAAGCCAAATGGGTAATTTTGGCCCATTCTCAATCTTAAAATGCTAAACATACATTTAGTTACCTCTGTTTCACATGGAGACATTACGTTCCATAGTCTTGGCCATGGAGCCAGGGGATTATATGGTATCTCTGGATATATAGGATGCTTACCTACATGTTTCTATAGCACTGTCTCATCAGTGTTCTCTCAGGTTTGCTATCCTCCCAACAGCAATTTCAGTTCCAGGTTCCACCCATTGGGTTAGCCACAGCCCCCAGAGTATTTTACAAAGATTATGGTGGTTATGGCAGCTTATCTCCGCCAGCAGGGGATAAGAATTTTTCCATACCTCAACAATCTTTTAATCCTGGCACAGTCACAGGAGTTGCTCCTATGTCATCTCCAACAGACAGTAACATGTCTGCAGAGGCACGGGTGGCTCATAAATTGGGTATAATCGTCTCTAGTTCCGTCACAACGGATGACTCACTTGAGGGCTGTACTGGATTCAGGTCTGCAGAGTATTTCTCTATCGTCCTAAGTGGATGCTGGGGTTCCTGAAAGGACCATGGGGAATAGCGGCTCCGCAGGAGACAGGGCACAAAAAAGTAAAGCTTTTACCAGATCAGGTGGTGTGCACTGGCTCCTCCCCCTATGACCCTCCTCCAGACTCCAGTTAGATTTTGTGCCCGAACGAGAAGGGTGCAATCTAGGTGGCTCTCCTAAAGAGCTGCTTAGAGAAAGTTTAGCTTAGGTTTTTTACTTTACAGTGAGTCCTGCTGGCAACAGGATCACTGCAACGAGGGACTTAGGGGAGAAGTAGTGAACTCACCTGCGTGCAGAGTGGATTTGCTGCTTGGCTACTGGACACTAGCTCCAGAGGGACGATCACAGGTACAGCCTGGATGGTCACCGGAGCCGCGCCGCCGGCCCCCTTGCAGACGCTGAAGAGAGAAGAGGTCCAAAATCGGCGGCTGAAGACTCCTGAGTCTTCATAAAGGTAGCGCACAGCACTGCAGCTGTGCGCCATTTTCCTCTCAGCACACTTCACACAACAGTCACTGAGGGTGCAGAGCGCTGGGGGGGGCGCTCTGAGAGGCAAATAAAAACCTTATTAGAGGCAAAAAATACCTCACATATAGCCCACAGAGGCTATATGGAGATATTTAACCCCTGCCTAACTTCAAAAATAGCGGGAGACGAGCCCGCCGAAAAAGGGGCGGGGCCTATCTCCTCAGCACACAGCGCCATTTTCTCTCACAGAAAAGCTGGAGAGAAGGCTCCCAGGCTCTCCCCTGCACTGCACTACAGAAACAGGGTTAAAACAGAGAGGGGGGGCACTGATTTTGGCGATATTGTATATATATAAAAGATGCTATAAGGGAGAAACACTTATATAAGGTTGTCCCTATATAATTATAGCGTTTTTGGTGTGTGCTGGCAGACTCTCCCTCTGTCTCCCCAAAGGGCTAGTGGGTCCTGTCCTCTGTCAGAGCATTCCCGGTGTGTGTGCTATGTGTCGGTACGTGTGTGTCGACATGTATGAGGACGATGTTGGTGAGGAGGCGGAGAAATTGCCTGTAATGGTGATGTCACTCTCTAGGGAGTCGACACCGGAATGGATGGCTTATTTAGAGAATTACGTGAGAATGTCAACACGCTGCAAGGTCGGTTGACGACATGAGACGGCCGACAATCTATTAGGACCGGTCCAGGCGTCTCAGAAACACCGTCAGGGGTTTTAAAAACGCCCATTTACCTCAGTCGGTCGACACAGACACAGACACGGACACTGAATACAGTGTCGACGGTGAATAAACAAACGTATTTCTCATTAGGGCCACACGTTAAGGGCAATGAAGGAGGTGTTACGTGTTTCTGATACTACAAGTACCACAAGAAAGGGTATTATGTGGGAGTGAAAAAACTACCTGTAGTTTTTCCTGAATCAGATAAAATAAAATGAAGTGTGTGAGGATGCGTAGGGTTACCCCGATAGCAAATATTGGCGTTATACCCTTTCCCGCCAGAAATTAGGGTACGTTGGGAAACACCCCTTAGGGTGATAAGGCGCTCACACGCTTATCAAGTGGCGTTACCGTCTCCAGATACGGCCGCCCTCAAGGAGCCAGCTGATAGGAAGCTGGAAAAATATCCTAAAAAGTATATACACACATACGGTGGTTATACTGCGACCAGCGATCGCCATCAGCCTGGAGATGCAGTGCTGGGTTGGCTTGGTCGGATTCCCTGACTGAAAATATTTTATTCATGTAGAGCATTTAATAGGATGCATTCTATATATATGTATGTGAGATGCACAGAGGGATATTTGCTCTCTGGCATCAAGATAAGTGCGTTGTCCATATCTCCCAGAAGATGTCAGGGACACGACAGTGGTCAGGTGATACAGATCCCATACGGCAGATGGAAGTATTGCTGTATAAAGGGAAGGAGTTATTTGGGGGTCGGTCCATCGGACCTGGGGACCACAGCAACAGCTGGGAAATCCAACCTTTTTTACCCCAAGTTACATCTCAGCTAAAAAAGACACCGTCTTTTCAGCCTCAATCTTTCCTTTCCCATGAGGGCATGCAGGCAAAAGGCCAGTCATATCTGCCCAGACATAGAGGTAAGGGAAGTAGACTGCAGCAGGCAGCCCTTTCCCAGGAAAAGAAGCCCTCCACCGCGTCTGCCAAGTCCTCAGCATGACGCTGGGGCCGTGCAAGCGGACTCAAGGTGGGGGGGTAGTCTCAAGAGTCTCAGGGCGCAGTGGGATCACTCGCAAGTTGACCCCTAGATCGTACGAGTATTATCCCAGGGGTAAAGATTGGAGAGTCGAGACATCTTCTCCTCGCAGGTTCCTGAAGTCTGCTTTACCAACGGCTCCCTCCGACAGGGAGGCAGCATTGGAAACAATTCACAAGCTGTATATCCAGCAGGTGATAATCAAAGTACCCCTCCTACGACAAGGAAAAGGGTATTATTTTTCCACACTATATGGTGGTACTGAAGCCAGACGGCTTGGTGACACATAGTCTAAATCTAAAATGTTTTGAACACTTACATAAAAGGTTCAAATCGAGATAAAGTCACTCAGAGCAGTGATAGCGAACCGGAAAAAAGGGGACTATATGGTGTCCCTGGACATCAAGGATTACCTCCATGTCCAAATTTTGTCCTTCTCATCAAGGGTACCTCTGGTTCGTGGTACAGAACTGTCAATATCAGTTTCAGACGATGCCGTTTGAATTATCCACGGCACCCCGGGCCTTTTTACCAAGGTAATGGCCGAAAAGATGTTTCTTCAAAGAAAAAAGGCATCTAAATTATCCCTTACTTGCACGACCTAAAAAGGGCAAGTTCCAGAGAACAGTTGGAGGTCGGAAGAGCACTATCTAAAGTAGTTCTTCGACGGCACGACTGGATTCTAAATATTCCAAGAATCGCAGCTGTTTTCCGACGATACGTCTGCTGTTCCTAGGGATGATTCTGGACACGGTTCAGAAAAAGGTTTTTCTTCCCGAGGAAAAAGCCAAGGAGTTATCCGACCTGTCAGGAACCTCCTAAAACCAGGAAAGGTGTCTGTACATCAATGCACAAGAGTCCTGGGAAAAATGGTGGCTTTTTACGAAGCAATTCCATTCGGCAGATTCCATGCAAGAATTTTCCAAAGGGATCTGTTGGACAAATGGTCAGGGTCGCATCCTCAGATGC
Organism: Pseudophryne corroboree; assembly: GCF_028390025.1. Taxonomy (NCBI): domain Eukaryota; kingdom Metazoa; phylum Chordata; class Amphibia; order Anura; family Myobatrachidae; genus Pseudophryne; species Pseudophryne corroboree. Next base: position 408,278,677 of record NC_086446.1, on the reverse strand, counting down.
ACCTGCGAATAACCCTGTCGCCAAGGACAAGGGTATATCTTCTGTGGTGGTTGCAAAAGGCTCATCTATTGGAGGGCCGCAGATTCGGCATACAGGATTTGATCCTGGTGACCACGGACGCCAGCCTGAGAGGCTGGGGAGCAGTCACACAAGGAAGAAACTTCCAGGGGGTATGGACGAACCTGGAAAAGTCTCTTCACATAAACATTCTGGTACTAAGAGCAATCTAAAATGCTCTAAGCCAGGCGGAACCACTCCTGCAAGGAAAACCGGTGTTGATTCAGTCGGACAACATCACGGCGGTCGCCCATGTAAACAGACAGGGCGGCACAAGAAGCAGGAGTGCAATGGCAGAAGCTGCCAAGATTCTTCGCTGGGCGGAAAATCACGTAATAGCACTGTCAGCAGTGTTCTTCCCGGGCGTGGACAACTGGGAAGCAGACTTCCTCAGCAGACACGATATTCACCCGGGAGAGTGGGGTCTTCATCCAGAAGTCTTCCACATGCTAATAAACTGTTGGGAAAGACCAATGGTAGACATGATGGCGTCTCGCCTCAACAAGAAACTGGACAAGTATTGCGCCAGGTCAAGAGATCCACAGGCAATAGCTGTGGACGCACTGGTAACACCTTGGGTGTACAAATCAGTATATGTGTTTCCTCCTCTGCCTCTCATACCAAAGGTATTGAAGATTATACGGTGAAGAGGAGTAAGAACAATACTAGTGGCTCCGGATTGGCCAAGAAGGACTTGGTACCCGGAACTTCAAGAGTTGGTCACGGACGACCCGTGCCCTCTACTTCTGAGAAGGGACCTGCTACAACAGGGTCCCTGTCTCTTTCAAGACTTACCGCGGCTGCGTTTGACGGCATGGCGGTTGAACGCCAGATCCTAAAAGGGAAAGGCATTCCAGAAGAAGTCATTCCTACCTTGATTAAGGCAAGGAAGGAAGTCACCGCGAAACATTATCACCGCATTTGGCGAAAATATGTCGCGTGGTGCGAGGATCGGAGTGTTCCGACGGAGGAATTTCAACTGGGTCGTTTCCTACATTTCCTACAATCAGGATTGTCTATGGGTCTCAAATTGAGATCTATTAAGGTTCAAATTTCGGCCCTGTCAATATTCTTCCAAAAAGAATTGGCCTCAGTTCCTGAGGTACAGACTTTTGTTAAAGGAGTACTGCATATACAGCCTCCTGTGTTGCCTCCGGTGGCACCGTGGGATCTAAATGTAGTTTTAGATTTCCTCAAATCCCATTGGTTTGAACCATTGAAAAAGGTGGATTTTAAATATCTCACATGGAAAGTGACTATGTTACTGGCCCTGGCTTCCGCCAGGAGAGTATCTGAATTGGCGGCTTTATCTTATAAAAGCCCTTATCTAATCTTCCATTCGGATAGGGCAGAACTGAGGACTCGTCCGCATTTTCTCCCTAAGGTGGTATCAGCGTTTCACCTGAACCAACCTATTGTGGTGCCTGCGGCCACTGGCGACTTGGAGGACTCCAAGTTGTTGGACGTTGTCAGAGCCTTAAAAATATACATTTCAAGGACGGCTGAAGTCAGAAAATCTGACTCGCTGTTGATACTATATGCACCCAACAAGTTGGGTGCCCCTGCTTCTAAGCAGACGATTGCTCGTTGGATTTGTAACACAATTCAACTTGCTCATTCTGTGGCAGGCCTGCCACAGCCTAAATCTGTTAAGGCCCATTCCACAAGGAAGGTGGGCTCATCTTGGGCGGCTGCCCGAGGGGTCTCGGCATTACAATTCTGCCGAGCAGCTACGTGGTCGGGGGAAAACACGTTTGTAAAATTCTACAAATTTGATACCCTGGCAAAAGAGGACTTGGAATTCTCTCATTCGGTGCTGCAGAGTCATCCGCACTCTCCCGCCCGTTTGGGAGCTTTGGTATAATCCCCATGGTCCTTTCAGGAACCCCAGCATCCACTTAGGACGATAGAGAAAATAAGAATTTACTTACCGATAATTCTATTTCTCGGAGTCCGTAGTGGATGCTGGGCGCCCATCCCAAGTGCGGATTATCTGCAATACTGTACATAGTTATTGTTAACAAATTCGGGTTATATTGTTAAGGAGCCATCTTTAAGAGGCTCTTTCTGTTATCATACTGTTAACTGGGGTTAGATCACAAGTTGTACGGTGTGATTGGTGTGGCTGGTATGAGTCTTACCCGGGATTCAAATTGCCTCCCTTATTGTGTACGCTCGTCCGGGCACAGTACCTAACTGGAGTCTGGAGGAGGGTCATAGGGGGAGGAGCCAGTGCACACCACCTGATCTGGTAAAAGCTTTACTTTTTTGTGCCCTGTCTCCTGCGGAGCCGCTATTCCCCATGGTCCTTTCAGGAACCCCAGCATCCACTACGGACTCCGAGAAATAGAATTATCGGTAAGTAAATTCTTATTTTTTACCTCTGGACATGATGACCAAGGTTCAGTCAAGGATTCAAGACTTGCTACACAGTCAAACAGTAGCCATTCATGCAACAATGCAAGTGATGGGTTTGATGGTGTCAACATTTAATATGGAGGAGTATGCACAATTCCACTCAAAGCTTCTGCAGCGTCTGATTCTTGGCAAATGAATGGATTACATCAGACGATAAAAACAGACTATGGTACTTTCGATAAAAGTAAGAAGGTCATTAGCCTAGTGGCTACAGACGTCCCATCTGGACAAGGGGAGACCCTTTTGGATATCAGATTGGGAAATTCTGATGACAGATGCCAGTCTCCAGGGCTGGGAGCAGTGTCCGGAAGGTTGTGTTTCCAGGGGCGATGGACCAAACAAGAAAGTTGCCTGCCAATAAATGTGCTGGAACTTCGGGCCATATACATGGCACTGATTCAGGTAAAGGACATTCTTCGAGGGAAAACCAGTCGAGATCTGCTCTGACAATGCGACGGCAGCAGCGTACATCAGGGAGGAACTCTCAGCCAAAAAGCAATGAAGGAGTTAAGTCCCATACTAAAGTGGGCAGAACTTCATCATCCATCTTTGTGCTTAGTGTTCGTTCGGGAGTCCTAAACTGGGAAGCGGACTTTCTCAGTCGGCACACCATTCAAGCAAGCGAATGGGCTCTACACCCGGAGGTCTTCCAGACTCTAGTAAACAAATGGGGGTTGCCAGAGAGAGATCTCATGGCGTCCCGTCTGAACAACAAAGTGCTCGCATTTGGGTCAAGAACAAAGGATCCCAGAGCGATCTTTGTTGATGCCTTGTCGGTGAAATGGGACTTTCATCTGACTTATGTGTTCCTCCAGCCACTCTATTACCCATGGTGGTGAGAAAGATAAAGCAAGAAAAGGGTGCCGTGTAAATGCTGGTTTACTTACAGGACTAAAAGCAATACCTTAATACACTCAATACACTTTAAATTCGAGCCGCAGCGGCCGCTGTATGTAATCCTTAACCTACGTACTTTTTACTCAGCGTACAAAGGCCCGTACCGTGTACGCACTTTGCATACACACACCGCGACGGACGTACAAAGTACATGCAGTGCGCACACACACACACACACACACACACACACACTGAGAGCACAATGCAGCTACACGTGTGACTGAAATACACTTTAAAACTTAGCAGGAATGAGACACGACACCAATTGTATTTAAGATGTTGGGATCCGACCCACCAACATATAATTGCTGAAAGGGGGTTACAACAGATATACAATCACAATAACAGAAAAGAGGCTACAATCAATGGTACATACGTTTTGTTTCGCCAGTGCCACACGGTCCTGGTGCTCAGTCAATCAAGCAAGATGACCTTCAGAGAGAGATGACTGACCGGCTAGGCAGCTTAGCTTTTATACAGTTGGTCAAAACACAATACAATAGAAACTGTAACCTCTTCATCTATAGGTCAAAAGGCTGGTCATTTACAGTACAGGAGGGGTCATAGGTTGGTTTGAATAGGTGGGCGATGTCTGGTCCAGGTGTGCTTGCAGGTGGTCTCCACTGGGTTCCCGCCGAATATCAGAGAGTACAGTAAACACAGTATAATATTAATATCCTGTTCCTGCGCATAATTATGCACAGGAGCATGCTATCTTCTGCAAACTGCTACCGGAATGTTGCCCTTCAAATACCCTACAGTTGGATACCAAACACCACCTCATAACCTAATGCTGTCCCCTCATATCCTGTAAAGGTGAATCCCTTTGTTGTACCTTTTAAACAAGTATAACTTGCTGGTGTGGTGCGTATGGGCTATGTGTACATTGTGCACTATGTGGATTAAATATGAGATGTGTGTTTGGTTTTTCCATGCGAATACAAATGCTACCGTAATTACTCATACCACGCGCTAATACGCATGACCGCGTGAGCGGTCATACACAACTTGCGAATATGCGCATGCACGGCAGAACAAGTACGCGCACGGAGGCCATCTGTGTGGTGTTTGCACGTGATGTGTGTACCGTAATATTTTCCGACTTCGACAGCCGCGATACTAATAGCTCTGGCTTGGCCCCGAAGGCATTGATATACGTATCTGCAGAGAATGTCGAATGCTCCATTTCTGCTCCCTCAACTTCCAGACCTACTGACGCAGGGTCCTTGTTATCACAGACATCTGGATCGACTGTCTATGGCGGTGTGGCTCTTGAAACCTCTATCCTGAAGTCAAGAGGATTCTCACAACAGGTAATTCAAACAATGCTCAGAGCGACGAAAACTTCCTCCGCTCGTATTTATCACCGAATATGGCAAGCCTATATTCATTGGTGCAGTGAAAGAAAGGAGTTTCCAGGGTCTTAGCATTCCTTCAGGCAGGAATGGATAAATGTTTGAAGGTGGCTTCCTTGAGAGTGCACGTGTCTGCATTGACTGTATGGTTCCAAAAGAAAATTGCCAATTTACAGGATGTTTGTACTTTTTTCCAGGGAATGCTGCGCATTCATTCAACCTCTGTTTGTTCTGCCTACAGTGCCATGGGACTTATGTTTAGTCTTGAAAGCCCTTCAACTTGCCCCATATGAACCACTTAATAAAGTGGATCTTAAATGGCTGACTGCTAAAGCGCTCTTTCTACTGACTATGGCGTCAGCTAGAAGAGTATCAGATTTAGGGGCATAGTCATGTTGTCCCCCCATTTGTTTTTTTTTTTTTTTTTTTTTTATATAACCAGGTAGAGCAGTTTTCAGAACTAGATCTGGATATCTTCTGAAGGTGGTGTCTAAATTCCACCTTAATTAAGAAATTGTAGTCCTGGCTTTTCAGGTACTGGGACTTTCTGCGGGAGATGCGTCGCTGGACGTGGTCCATGCATTAAGGATCTACGTGGACCATACCAGTGCCATCAGAAAGACAGATTCTCTCTTCATTCTCTACGGATTTCACAAGAGAGGATGTCCTGCTAGTAAACAAACGCTGGCAAAATGGCTTCGGATGACGATTTCAGAAGCATATTCTCAGGCTGATCTCCCTGTTCCTACTAATGTTTCTGCTCACTCTACTCGTAAGGTAGGTACTTCATGGGCAGCACAGCGTGGTGCTTCAGCAGAACAGATATGTAAGGCAGCCACATGGTCTTCCATTAACACATTCATTAGACATTATGCCTTAGATACCTTTGCCTCTCATGATGCTGAATTTGGGCGAAGGATTGTCCTGTCCAATCTGGAGCGTCCCCACCACTAAATTGCTTTGAGGGATCCCATTGTTATCCTATGGATAACCTGTGGACCCTGCTGGAGAAATCTACGTTATGGTAAGAACTTACCGTTGATAACTCTATTTCTCATAAGTCCACAGGGATCCCACCCTGACACACCTGATCTGAGGTTCATTTTACTCACTAACCCTTTCCTCCTTCCTTCTTGTACGGAAGGGTGTGCATGTGTGTTCTTCTCGCCTGATTAGGACTCTACATGATGCTCCTGTCTTGTGCTTTGGAATACAACTGATTGCCTGAGCCAGGAGGCGGGGATATATGGATGTGCCCGTTGCATGCTGGGAGGCCAGAAAGCTTTGATCGATTGGTGCCAATCTGCTGTCGCTTCATCATATCCCATTGTTATCCTGTGGACTTAGGAGAAATACCGTTATCAATGGTAAGTTCTTACCATAACGTTTATTTTCCTGGATGTCAAGGATGCTTACTTACACATTACAATTTGTCCACCGCATCAGGCGTACGTAAGGTTTGCAGTACAATTAAACCATTATCAATTTCAGGCACTACCGGTTGGCCTCTCATCAGCGCCTTGGGTATTCACAAACGTGATGTTTGTGGTGATTGCTCATCTCAGATCCCTGGGAGTGATAATAGTTCTGTACTTAGATGACCTACTCATCAAGGCTTCGTATCAACAAATACTGGTCAAAATGCCTTACGGACATACAATGTCCTAGTTCAGCACGTTTGGTTTGTCAACTTCAAAAAATCAAGCCTAGTCCCGTCTCAACTAATTCAAATTCTGGGAATGATTCTGGATACGGTAGATCAATGAATTTACCTTCCAGAGGTGAAAGCACAAAGTATTCGCCATCTGGTGCAGTTAGTGCTCAAACCTCGAACAGTCTCTCTGCACTTGTGCATTCGACTGTTAGGAAGGATGGTGGCATCTTTCGAAGCACTCCAGTTAAGAAGATTTCACTTGCGTCCTTTTCAGCTAGATCTGCTCGCACAGTGGTCAGGATCTCATCTACAGATTCATCAAATGGTGCGTTTGTCTCCAAGGGCCAGAGTTTCGCTGCTCTGGTGGATCCAAATAAGGAATCTCTCAGCAGGAAAAAAAGTTCGGAGTCTGGAATTGGATAATTCTGACGGATGCAAGTCTTAAGAGGTTGGGTAGCAGTGGTCCTGCATTGTCAGTTTCTGGATCTATGGTCAGACCGAGAAAGATTAGTCCATAAATGTCCTAGAGCTCAGAACAATTTTCAACGCTTTTCAACAGGCAGTACACATGCTCCAGTCTCTGACTATTCGGTTCAGTCAGACAACGGGACGGCAGTCGCATACATTAACAAACAAGGAGGGACTTGAAGTCGCATGGTCATGCGAGAAGTTGCTCGAATCCTGAATTGGGTCGAGCATCACCAAGTGATATTATCAGCAGTGTTCATTCCAGGAGTGGACACCTGTGAAGCAGATTATCTCAGTAGTCAGGTTTTTCATCCAGGAGAATGGGCTTTACATCCAGAAGTGTTCCAGATGTTAGTCCAGCGGTGGGGTTAGCCACAGGTGAATCTAATGGCATCTCGCCAAAATAATCAGACACCCAAATATGTGTCCAGATCAAGAGATCCAAGGACAGTGGCCGTGGATGCTCTCACGATAGCGTGGCCGTACAGCCTCGTATATCTATTTCCACCAATTCCGCTGCTTCCTCGGTTGCTAAAGCGGATCAAGAGTCCACGACAGTCATACTAGTGGCGACTCATTGGCCTCTGAGAGCTTGGTTGTCTGATCTCCGCGGTCTACTCGCAGACTATCCGTGGCCGCTTCCGCTACGTTCAGACCTTCTGCAACAGGGTCCGTTTCTTTACCTGATTTACCGCGGCTGCGTTTGGCTGTTGAAACTGCTCTAAAGACAAGAGGGCATTCCAGAGTATGTTATACCAACCATGTTACGTGCTAGGAAGCCAGTTACAGCAGCTCATTATCACAGGATTTGGCAATCTTATTTTGGTTGGTGTGAATCTCTGAAGTTTCTTATCTTCTTTCAAGTTATCCCATCTCTTACTATTTCTCTTTCATCCACTAGGGGACACTGGAGTCTTATACAGTAGGGGTGTGAAGCTTGCAACCGGAGGTGTGGCACAATCTAAAAATTAGCATGGTCTGCACAGCCGGCTCCTCCCCCTTCACATCCCTCTTCCCTCAGTTTGAAAAATTGTGCCAAGGAGGTAACAGGCACAGAAGGAGCTCCTGCTCCATTTCAATACTGAGACTGAGTTAACCTAATGAAAAGGGGGACGAAAGTCTTAACAATAGAGAGACAATGATCCCTACTAAAGGGGATCTGCATCTCTCCTCAGAAAATCCGGAGCACAGAGTCAGCAGTGAGTACTACTTGTAAAAGGGCCCTTGTTATAGTTAAACGTTAGATACAGGGCATAAAAAGAAAAAACAGCATAGCTTCTTCATGGATCCAGGAGGCAGTTTAACAGACTCCCTCCCCCGGACCGCAAACGCTGTTACTTTCTAGCTCTAAGCCCTGGAACTCAGCAGCACAGCTTTCCCCACCACCCCCCTCCTTCTGCTGGCGCTGTGACACAAGGGGAGACAGCAAACTGGCCAGCTAGACAAGGGATCACTTTTAAATCCCGCTTCATGTCTGCTCCCCCGTCCGCCCCTCCTGCCTCTACAAACGGAGGGCTGAGGGAGACATAGCGCGGCTGTCAGCGGCCTTATAACGCCGCCGCTTAAACACAGCGGGATACTTCAAAGCGCCTCCCGCTGAAACGATCTCTCGTGGCTAGCAGCCGCAGCTTTCCATGCACCCGCCGGGACATGGCCTGTATCCCCCACACGCCTCCCGCCGCCGGCGCTAGTACGAGGGCGCGGGGGGCTGGTACAACTGACAGGGGAAAAGAGCAGCAGCGGCTGCTCATACGCTGCTGCCGTATAACTTAATCACTGGCAGGGTAGCAGCAAGCTCCCCCGCCGCTCCCCTTCTTTTATAGACCTCCCGCTGCCAGCGCAACACTGGGGGAGACAATACATGTGGAGGGAATGTATAGAAAATGGGCTGGGGCAGCCACAAAAGGGGGCAGAGTGACACTTTAGTGAATATATATATATATATATATATATATATATATATATATTATACAGTGTGTGTGTGTGTGTGTATATATATATATATATATATGTGTGTGTGTATATATATATATATATATATATATATATATATATATATATATATATATATATATATATATGTGTATATATATATATATATATATATATATATATATATATATATAATATTTTTTTTATTTTTTATTTTAAATATATAGTGGCGACCATTTTAAAACTATTAGCGGCGCCTAAAAGTTTCATATCAAAAGGTATACGCCCCCTTTAGACTAGTCGGGCTTCCAGACCAGCCATAGCAAAAGAACAGGTTTTGTTATGTCAGAACACTGCTCCCTCTACTGGATATTTTATATATTAGGACTCTGCTGCACTGGATTTTCAATGTACTCTAACAAAGAGTTGGATATATATTTTCAAGGGACTTCTACACAAAAGATCCCGACGAAATAAAGGGAACGACTGGATCACAAACCCGACCCCAGAACTGAAATACAGTTGGGTGTGCAAGGGTGGTAACGGCTGGTGATATTATTCTTATTTTCTCTAACGTCCTAAGTGGATGCTGGGACTCCGTAAGGACCATGGGGATTAGCGGCTCCGCAGGAGACTGGGCACAACTAAAGAGAGCTTTAGGACTACCTGGTGTGCACTGGCTCCTCCCACAAAGACCCTCCTCCAGACCTCAGTTAGATTTCTGTGCCCGGCTGAGCTGGATGCACACTGGGGGCTCTCCTGAGCACCTAGAAAGAAAGTATATTTAGGTTTTTTATTTTCAGTGAGATCTGCTGGCAACAGACTCACTGCAGCGAGGGACTAAGGGGAGAAGAAGCGAACCTACCTAACAGGTGGTAGTTTGGGCTTCTTAGGCTACTGGACACCATTAGCTCCAGAGGGATCGACCGCAGGACCCGACCTTGGTGTTCGTTCCCGGAGCCGCGCCGCCGTCCCCCTTACAGAGCCAGAAGCACGAAGAAGGTCCGGAAAATCGGCGGCAGAAGACTTCGGTCTTCACCAAGGTAGCGCACAGCACTGCAGCTGTGCGCCATTGCTCCTCATGTACACCTCACACTTCGGTCACTGATGGGTGCAGGGCGCTGGGGGGGGCGCCCTGAGGGCAATAAATAACACCTTGGCTGGCAAAATATACATCATATATAGTCCCAGAGGCTATATAGATGTAAAATTACCCCTGCCAGTATCACAGAAAAAGCGGGAGAAAGTCAGCCGAAAAGGGGGCGGGGCTTCTCCCTCAGCACACTGGCGCCATTTTCTCTTCACAGTGCAGCTGGAAGACAGCTCCCCAGGCTCTCCCCTGTAGTTTTCAGGCTCAAAGGGTTAAAAAGAGAGGGGGGGCACTAAATTTAGGCGCAATATATGTATACAAGCAGCTATTTGGGGAAAAATCACTCAGTTATAGTGTTAATCCCTGTATTATATAGCGCTCTGGTGTGTGCTGGCATACTCTCTCTCGGTCTCCCCAAAGGACTTTGTGGGGTCCTGTCCTCAGTCAAGAGCATTCCCTGTGTGTGTGCGGTGTGTCGGTACGGCTGTGTCGACATGTTGGATGAGGAAGGTTACGTGGAGGCGGAGCAGAGGCCGATAAATGGGATGTCGCCCCCTGTGGGGCCGACACCAGAGTGGATGGATAGGTGGAAGGTATTAACCGACAGTGTCAACTCCTTACATAAAAGGCTGGATGACGTAACAGCTGTGGGACAGCTGGCTTCTCAGCCCGCGTCTGCCCAGGCGTCTCAAAGGCCATCAGGGGCTCAAACAACGCCCGTTACCTCAGATGGCAGACACAGATGTCGACACGGAGTCTGACTCCAGTGTCGACGAGGTTGAGACATATACACAATCCACTAGGAACATCCGTTACATGATCTCGGCAATGAAAAATGTGTTACACATTTTCTGACATAAACCCAAGTACCACATAAAAGGGGTTTTATTTTTGGGGAGAAAAAACAGCCACTGTTTTGTTCCCCCATCAGATGAATGAATGAAGTGTGTAAAGAAGCGTGGTTTCCCCCGATAAGAAACTGGTTATTTCTAAAAAGTTACTGATGGCGTACCCTTTCCCGCCAGAGGATAGGTCACGTTGGGAGATATCCTTTAGGGTGGATAAGGCGCTCACACGTTTGTCAAAAGGTGGCACTGCCGTCTTAGGATACGGCCACCTTGAAGGAACCTGCTGATAAAAAGCAGGAGGCGATCCTGAAGTCTGTATTTACACACTCGGGTTATATACTGAAACCTGCAATTGCCTCAGCATGAATAGTGCTGCTGCAGCGTGGTCTGACACCCTGTCAGATAATATTAATACGCTAAGACAGGGATAATAATATTTGCTAACATTGAGCATATTTAAGAAAGTCTTATATATAAAGGATGCACAGAGGGATATTTGCCGGCTGGCATCCAGAATTAATGCAATGTCCATTCTGCCAGGAGGGTAGTAGAAACCCGGCAGTGGACAGGTGATGCTGCATTTAAAAGGCACATGAAGATTCTGCCTTATAAGGGTGAGGAATTGTTTGGGGATGGTCTCTGGGACCTCGTATCCACAGCAACAGCTGGGAAGAAAATGTTTTACCTCAGGTTTCCTCACAGTGCTTTCTTTAGGCTTTTGTATTTTCAGGTACAGTCCTTTCGACTTCAGAAAAGCAAGCGGGTCAAAGGCGCTTCCTTTCTGCACAGAGACAAGGGAAGAAGGAAAAAGCTGCACCAGTCAGCCAGTTCCAGGATCAAATATCTTCCCTCGCTTCCTCTGAGTCCACCGCATGACGCTGGGGCTCCACAGGTGGAGACAGGTGCGGTGGGGGTGCGTCTCGGGAACTGCAGGGACCAGTGGGCTTGCCCACAGGTGGATCCCTAGGTTCTGCAAGTAGTATCACAGGGATACAGGCTGGAGTTCGAGACGACTCCCCCTCGCCGTTGCCTCACATCAGCCTTGCCTGCTGCCCTCGGAGAAAGGTAGTACTGGCGGCAATTCACAAGCTGTACTTCCAGCAGGTGAAATCAAGGTACCCCTCTTTCAACAAGGCCGGGGTTACTATTCCAAAATGTTGTGGAACCGAAACCTGACGGTTCGGTGAGACCCATGCTAAAATTGAAATCCTTGAACACTTATATACGAAGGTTCAAGTTCAAAATGGAATCGCTCAGGGCGTTTATTGCAAGCCTGGAAAATTTCAGGGTATCACTGGACATCAAGGATACTTACCTGCATGTCCCTATTTACCCTCGTCACCAGGTGTACCTCAAAATTGTGGTACAGGATTGTCATTACCAATTCCAGACGTTGCCGTTGGTCTGTCCCCGGCACCGAGGGTATTTACCAAGGTAATGGGCGAAGTACTTATCCCGTACTTGGACGATCTCCTTATAAAGGCGAGGTCCAGGGAGCAGTTGTTCGTCGGAGTAGCACTATCTCGGGAAGTGCTACAACAGCACGGCTGGATTCTGAATATTCCAAAGTCACAGCTGGTTCCTACGACGCGTCTACTGTTCCTGGGTATGGTTCTGGACACAACAGGATAAAAAGGGTTTCTCCCGGAGGAGAAGTCCAAGGAGTTGGCGTCTCTAGACGGAGACCTCCTAATACAAATACAGGTATCTGTGCATCTATGCACCAAGCCTTGGGAAAGATGGTAGCTTCTTACGAAGAATTTCCATTCGCCAAGTCCCATGCAAGGATCTTCCAGTGGGATCTGTTGGACAAGTGGTCCGGGTCGCATTCTCAGATGCATCGGCGGATAACCCTGTCTCCAAGGGCCAGGGTGTCGCTGTGGTGGTGACTGCACATCTTCTAGGGGGCCGCAGATTCGGCATACAGGACTGGGTCCTGGTGACCACGGATGCCAGCCTTCAAGGCTGGGGGGCAGTCACACGGGGAAGAAACTTCCAAGGCCTATGGAAAAGTCAGGAGACTTCCCTACACATAAATGTTCTGGAACTTTGGGCCATTTACAATGCCCTAAGTCAGGCTAGACCCCTGCTTCTACACCGGCCGGTGCTGATCCAGTCAGACAACATCACGGCAGTCGCTCATGTAAACCGACAGGGCGGCACAAGAAGCAGGATGGCGATGGCAGAAGCCACAAGGATTCTCCGATGGGCGGAAAATCATGTGTTAGCACTGTCAGCAGTGTTCATTCCCGGAGTGGACAACTGAGAACTTTCTCAGCAGACACAACCTCCACCCGAGGGAGTGGGGACTTCATCCAGAAGTCTTCCAAATGATTGTACAGCGTGGGGAAAGGCCAAAGGTGGACAGGATGGCGTCCCGCCTCAACAAAAAGCTACAAAGATATTGCGCCAGGTCAAGGGACCCTCAGGCGATGGCTGTAGACGCTCTGGTAACACCGTGGGTGTACCAGTCGGTGTATGTGTTCCCTTCTCTGCCTCTCATACACAGGGTAATGAGAATAATAAGAAGGAGAGGAGTAAGAACTATACTCATTGTTCCGGATGGCCAAGAAGAGCTTGGTACCCAGAACTCCAAGAAATGATCTCAGAGGACCCATGGCCTCTGCCGCTCAGACAGGACCTGCTGCAGCAGGGGGCCTGTCTGTTCCAAGACGTACCGCGGCTGCGTTTGACGGCATGGCGGTTGAACGCCTGATCCTGAAGGAAAAGGGCATTCCGGAGGAAGTTATCCCTACGCTATTTAAAGCTAGGAAAGAAGTGAACGCAAACCATTATCACCGCATATGGCGGAAATATGTTGCGTGCTGTGAGGCCAGTAAGGCCCCAAAGGAGGAATTTCAGCTAGGTCGTTTTCTGCACTTCCTATAAGTCAGAGGTGACTATGGGCCTCAAATTGGGTACCATTAAGGTCCAGATTTCGGCTCTATCGACTTTCTTCCAAAATAGAACTGGCTTCACTGCCTGAAGTTCAGACTTTTGTTAAGGGAGTGCTGCATAGTCAACCCCCGTTTGTGCCTCCAGTGGCACCGTGGGATCTCAACGTAGTGTTGGATTTCCTGAAGTCGCATTGAGTTGAGCCTCTTTAATTCTGTGGAGCTACAATACCTCACGTGGAAAGTGGTCATGCTGTGGGCCGTGGCGTCGGCCAGGCGTGTATCAGAATTGGCGGCTTTGTCATACAAATGCCCTTATCTGTATTCTATATGGATAAGGCGGAATTGAGGACTCGTTCTCAATTCCTTCCTAAGGTGGTATCAGTTTTTCATGTGAACCAACCTATTGTGGTGCCTACGGCTACTTGGGACTTGGAGGATTCCAAGTTTTCTGGACGTAGTCAGGGCCCTGAAAAGTATATGTTTCCAGGACGGCTGGAGTCAGGAAAACTGACTCGCTATTTCTCCTGTATGCACCCAACAAGCTGGGTGCTCCTGCTTCTAAGCAGACTATTGCTCGCTGGATCTGTAGCACGATTCAACTTGCACATTCGGCGGCTGGAATGCCGCACCCTAAATCTGTGAAAGCCCATTCCACGAGGAAAGTGGGCTCTTCTTGGGCGGCTGCCCGAGGGATCTCGGCTTTACAAATTTGCCGAGCTGTTACTTGGTCGGGTTAAAACACTCTTGCAAGAGTCTACAAGTTTGATACCCTGGCTGAGGAGGACCTAGAGTTTGCTCATTCGGTGCTGCAGAGTCATCCGCTCTCTCCCGCCCGTTTGGGAGCTTTGGTATAATCCCCATGGTCCTTACGGAGTCCCAGCATCCACTTAGGACGTTAGAGAAAATAAGATTTTACTCACCGGTAAATCTATTTCTCGTAGTCCGTAGTGGATGCTGGGCGCCCATCCCAAGTGCGGATTGTCTGCAATACTTGTATATAGTTATTGCCTAACTAAAGGGTTATTGTTGAGCCATCTGTTGAGAGGCTCAGTTGTTATCATACTGTTAACTGGGTATAGTATCACGAGTTATACGGTGTGATTGGTGTGGCTGGTATGAGTCTTACCCGGGATTCAAAATCCTTCCTTATTGTGTCAGCTCTTCCGGGCACAGTATCCTAACTGAGGTCTGGAGGAGGGTCTTAGTGGGAGGAGCCAGTGCACACCAGGTAGTCCTAAAGCTTTCTTTAGTTGTGCCCAGTCTCCTGCGGAGCCGCTAATCCCCATGGTCCTTACGGAGTCCCATGGTCCTTACGGAGTCCCAGCATCCACTACGGACTACGAGAAATAGATTTACCGGTGAGTAAAATATTATTATTATTACTTTATTTTTTTATTTTTTTATTTTTTTATGTATGGGTCCACATTACCTTGACCTTTAATAGGATTACTGAGACTGGCCAGTCGGATTTACCTGCTGTAATGACTTAATCCCCTGCTGTATTGTTCGAAGACCATAGCCAAAGGGTTTATGCTAATAAGTCATGTTGTATCTATGCGCAGAAAACTAGTCGAGATAGCCGGGGACTCATCTGTAGTATATAAAGAAAATATCCAGCTAGATGAATCCGGTGTACCTTTAATATCCATCACCCGTTACGGTCTTTCTGTTCCTATTATAAAGGTGGAAAGCACTGAGAAGCGCTCTATGGGGTGCGGCTTCAAATGTTAAAAGCACTTACCAAGAGCTCATTATGTGTGCACAAACTGTAATAAGATCAGCGCTAGTTTGGGTGACTCCCGGGTATGCGTTTCCTGTTTATTTAAAGGCGCTCACCACGGGAGAAAGGTTCCGCCAAAGATTTCAAAATAAATGTCAGATTATCAAAGACCATGGAGGTATTCTGATTTAACTTAATCCCTCCTGCGCAAGCATTATGCAATGTGAGTAAGGCGTTTCAAGGAACCCTCCCCATCTTACACGAAGGAGGAAGAGGGTCTTATAGTTGTAAGGGCGAGATAGTTGTGTCTGCCTTGGTTCAGGAGTTTAGATTCCCTTATAGAAGCGGTTATGGAGATCCTAAGCTTCCTGACGTAAGGAGTTAAGGAACCAGAGTGTTTTTCGATTTATTCGTATCCCTCTCCTCGTTGACAAATGTCAGTTATGCCTAACGTGACCGCCTTGAAGGATATGTCCTGTCGCAGGGTGCACACTGCATTAAAATCACATTTTATAACAGCACATTTATAGCATGGGCTGGGCGTAAGAAAGTCGCCTGGAGGAAATTCCTCAGCGGAGCATATTCGAGAATCAGCGACTTATATGTGCCAGACTTCAAGGGACGCTAGTAACACAGCGTCCCACATCTCTGTTTCGGCCATTTCCACTAGAAGAATTTTATGGCTCAGAGAATGGCTAGTGGTCTACGATTCCAGGAGTAGAGGCTATTCCATTTTGGGGGTTAGATGTTATTTTAGGAGTTAGACAAGTGGATTTTGCAGGCAACTACAGTAAAATCTACCTTTCTACCTACTTCTTACTCGAGCACCACTTCACACGTTAGAGGAGGTTGCTCGGGACCAGTGTTTAAGTTCATTCGATCGTTGTCGTATCTAGCCAGAAGACAGTCGACACCACAAAAGCAGGACAAACCTATGACATGAGGGTCTCCCTGCTCACCTGGGGTCCACCTTGGGGACATCTGGGCCAAAAACATCACCAGACGTCTGGGTCAACAAGATATTTCCCAGGGTTACAGGATAGAGTTGGAATAGTGTACACTCAGGCTGTTTATTAACAACGCGAGGGCCTAAGGTGCCCGTTGCGAGCAGGAGCGTTACAGAAGGCAAATTCAAAGACTCCTGCATACAAAGGCTTAAGTCGCCAGTCCCTGATCCTCACTGAGGAACGGGATTTTATTCAAAACTTTTGGTAATGCAAAATACCTTCATATTCCGATTCGGAACCCTCACCTAGCTTACTTAAGATTTGCACCGGTGTGGGATCACTACCGAACCAGGGCCCTGCCATTAGGTCTATCATCAGCCCCAAGACTCTTTATAAAGATCATAACAATAGTGATGACAGGATTGAGACAGTTGGGGGTCACGACCATACCTTATCAAGACGATCTACTGATCAAGACCTCCCATCTCCAGCCTGACTAGCAGATCACCTCCGTTTTAGTTTTGTGCCTGAGGAGTACAGGCACAGATTTCTTCAGTGTAGATTTTAGTTAGTTTTTTTTTTTTTTTGTTTCTTTTGATTTTTATTTAAGTATGCTTAGTCCCTGTTTACGGGAGACAAGCATGCTGAGAGTGGGGTTAGTTAGTTGTGTTTCCCACTCTTCAGAGCCTCTAAGTAGCCACCATACTTTTTAGTCACTGGAGCTTACTGGATACAGGTTGGACTTCCTAGGAGGCACTGTGCGGGTAAGACAGCCACAACCTGCCTGTGCAGCGTTGGGCTGTTATTCCATGTTTTTTTATTTATATATGCAGCGCTGGATCTACTGGCCCCATCATACCCCTCACCTAGCGGACGGATCGGTGTCTCTGCGGCACTTCTCCGACTACAACACCCCCCCCGCGAGCGGACGGAGCGGTTCAGTCCCATTTCTGCCGCTCGTTTCATGGGAGCCGTGTCTTGCTTGCCGCGCTGTCCGTACGGAGGTTGCAGGGGAGGGAGGCGTCACCGTGGCGGGGCGCTAGACGATGACGTGTTCGCGCCCTGTTTTCTCCCACCTTGCAGCGTCTTCCCGCCGTCCTTACTCTATGGGGGCGGTACTTAGCTACAGGCGCCATCTTCGTCTCTCTGCCTGAGAGATCAGCGGGGGATGCTGCGTTGTACATAACACAGCACAAGGGAGCCCAGCGTACTCACCCTGTTTGTACAGGCGGGGGGCAGCAAAAACAGCAAGTATAACACTATTTCTCTGACGTCCTAGTGGATGCTGGGGACTCCGTCAGGACCATGGGGATTAGCGGCTCCGCAGGAGACAGGGCACAAAAATAAAGCTTTAGGATCAGGTGGTGTGCACTGGCTCCTCCCCCTATGACCCTCCTCCAAGCCTCAGTTAGGTTTTTGTGCCCGTCCGAGCAGGGTGCAATCTAGGTGGCTCTCCTAAAGAGCTGCTTAGAAAAAGTTTTTAGGTTTTTTATTTTACAGTGAGTCCTGCTGGCAACAGGCTCACTGCAACGAGGGACTTAGGGGAGAAGAAGTGAACTCACCTGCGTGCAGGATGGATTGGCTTCTTAGGCTACTGGACACCATTAGCTCCAGAGGGATCGAACACAGGCCCAGCCATGGAGTCCGGTCCCGGAGCCGCGCCGCCGACCCCCTTGCAGATGCCGAAAAGTGAAGAGGCCCAGAAACCGGCGGCAGAAGACTTTTCAGTCTTCATGAGGTAGCGCACAGCACTGCAGCTGTGCGCCATTGTTGTCACACACTTCACACCAGCGGTCACGGAGGGTGCAGGGCGCTGCGGGGGGCGCCCTGGGCAGCAATGAGAATACCTTGTTCTGGCTAAAAAATACATCACATATAGCCCCTGGGGCTATATGGATGTATTTAACCCCTGCCAGGTCTCACAAACACCGGAGAAGAGCCCGCCGAAATAGGGGGCGGGGCCTATCTCCTCAGCACACAGCGCCATTTTCCTGCTCAGCTCCGCTGCGAGGAAGGCTCCCAGGACTCTCCCCTGCACTGCACTACAGAAACAGGGTAAAACAGAGAAAGGGGGGCACTTTTTTGGCGTTTTTTGATATATTAAGCTGCTATAAGGGAGACAACACTTCTATAGGGTTGTTCCTATATATTTATAGCGCTTGGGTGTGTGCTGGCAAACTCTCCCTCTGTCTCCCCAAAGGGCTAGTGGGGTCCTGTCTTCGATAAGAGCATTCCCTGTGTGTCTGCTGTGTGTCGGTACGTGTGTGTCGACATGTATGAGGACGATGTTGGTGTGGAGGCGGAGCAATTGCCGGTAATGGTGATGTCACCCCCTAGGGAGTCGACACCGGAATGGATGGCTTTGTTTATGGAATTACGTGATAATGTCAGCACATTACAAAAATCAGTTGACGACATGAGACGGCCGGCAAACCAGTTAGTACCTGTCCAGGCGTCTCAGACACCGTCAAGGGCTGTAAAACGCCCTTTACCTCAGTCGGTCGACACAGACCCAGACACGGACACCGAATCTAGTGTCGACGGTGAAGAAACAAACGTATTTTCCAGTAAAGGGCCACACGTTATATGATCACGGCAATGAAGGAGGCTTTGCATATCTCTGATACTGCATGTACCACAAAAAGGGGTATTATGTGGGGTCTGAAAAAACTACCTGTAGTTTTTCCTGAATCAGACGAATTGAATGAAGTGTGTGATGAAGCGTGGGTTAACCCCGATAGAAAACTGCTAATTTCAAAGAAGTTATTGGCATTATATCCTTTCCCGCCAGAGGTTAGGGCGCGCTGGGAAACACCCCCTAGGGTGGATAAGGCGCTCACACGCTTATCAAAACAAGTGGCGTTACCGTCTCCTGAAACGGCCGCCCTCAAGGATCCAGCGGATAGGAGGCTGGAAACTACCCTGAAAAGTATATACACTCATACTGGTGTTATACTGCGACCAGCCATCGCCTCTGCATGGATGTGCAGTGCTGGGGTGGTTTGGTCGGATTCCCTGACTGAAAATATTGATACCCTAGATAGGGACAGTATTTTATTGACTTTAGAGCAATTAAAGGATGCTTTTCTTTATATGCGAGATGCTCAGAGGGATATTTGCACTCTGGCATCGAGAGTAAGTGCGATGTCCATATCTGCCAGAAGAAGTTTATGGACGCGACAATGGTCAGGTGATGCGGATTCCAAACGGCATATGGAAGTATTGCCGTATAAGGGGGAGGAATTATTCGGGGTCGGTCTATCGGATTTGGTGGCCACGGCAACAGCCGGGAAATCCACCTTTTTACCTCCGGTCCCCTCCCAACAGAAAAAGACACCGTCTTTTCAGCCGCAGTCCTTTCGTTCCTATAGGAACAAGCGGGCGAAAGGACAGTCATATTTGCCCCGAGGCAAAGGAAAGGGTAAGAGAGTGCACCAAGCAGCTTCTTCCCAGGAGCAGAAGCCCCCCCCGGCTTCTGCAAAGCCCTCAGCATGACGTTGGGGCTTTACAAGCGGACTCAGGGGCGGTGGGGGGTCGACTCAAGAATTTCAGCGCACAGTGGGCTCACTCACAGGTGGACCCCTGGATCCTGCAGATAGTATCTCAGGGTTACAGGTTGGAATTCGAGAAGTCTCCCCCTCGCCGGTTCCTAAAGTCTGCTCTGCCAACGTCTCCCTCAGACAGGGCGACGGTATTGGAAGCCATTCACAAGCTGTATTCTCAGCAGGTGATAGTCAAGGTACCCCTCCTACAACAGGGAAAGGGGTATTATTCCACACTATTTGTGGTACCGAAGCCGGACGGCTCGGTAAGACCTATTCTAAATCTGAAATCTTTGAACCTGTACATACAAAAATTCAAGTTCAAGATGGAGTCACTCAGAGCAGTGATAGCGAATCTGGAAGAAGGGGACTTTATGGTGTCCCTGGACATCAAGGATGCTTACCTGCATGTCCCAATTTGCCCTTCACATCAAGGGTACCTCAGGTTCGTGGTACAAAACTGTCATTATCAGTTTCTGACGCTGCCGTTTGGATTGTCCACGGCACCTCGGGTCTTTACCAAGGTAATGGCCGAAATGATGTTTCTTCTGCGAAGAAAAGGCGTATTAATTATCCCTTACTTGGACGATCTCCTGATAAGGGCAAGGTCCAGGGAACAGCTGGGGGACGTAGTAGCACTAACCCAAGTAGTGCTGCAACAGCACGGGTGGATTCTGAATTTTCCAAAATCTCAATTGACCCCGACGACACGTCTGCTGTTCCTGGGAATGATTCTGGACACGGTTCAGGAAAAGGTGTTTCTTCCGGAGGAGAAAGCCAGGGAGTTATCTGAACTTGTCAGGAACCTCCTAAAACCAGGGAAAGTGTCTGTGCATCAATGCACAAGAGTCCTGGGAAAGATGGTGGCTTCTTACGAAGCGATTCCATTCGGCAGATTCCACGCACGAACTTTTCAGTGGGATCTGCTGGACAAATGGTCCGGATCGCATCTGCAGATGCATCAGCGGATAACCTTATCGCCACGGACAAGGGTGTCTCTTCTGTGGTGGTTGCAGAGTGCTCATCTGTTAGAGGGCCGCAGATTCGGCATACAGGACTGGGTCCTGGTGACCACGGATGCCAGTCTGAGAGGCTGGGGAGCGGTCACACAGGGAAGATACTTCCAGGGAGTATGGTCAAGCCTGGAGATGTCTCTTCACATAAATATACTGGAGCTAAGAGCGATTTACAATGCTCTAAGCCTGGCAAAACCCCTGCTTCAGGGTCAGCCGGTGTTGATCCAGTCGGACAACATCACGGCAGTCGCCCACGTAAACAGACAGGGCGGCACAAGAAGCAGGAGAGCAATGGCAGAAGCTGCAAGGATTCTTCCCTGGGCGGAAGATCATGTGATAGCACTGTCAGCAGTGTTCATTCCGGGAGTGGACAACTGGGAAGCAGACTTCCTCAGCAGACACGATCTACACCCGGGAGAGTGGGGACTTCATCCAGAAGTCTTCCACATGATTGTGAACCGTTGGGAAAAACCAAAGGTGGATATGATGGCGTCTCGCCTCAACAAAAAACTGGACAGGTATTGCGCCAGGTCAAGAGACCCTCAGGCAATAGCTGTGGACGCTCTGGTAACACCGTGGGTGTTCCAGTCAGTGTATGTGTTTCCTCCTCTGCCTCTCATACCAAAAGTACTGAGAATTATACGGCAAAGGGGAGTAAGAACGATACTCGTGGCTCCGGATTGGCCAAGAAGAACTTGGTACCCGGAACTTCAGGAGATGCTCACGGAAGATCCGTGGCCTCTACCTCTAAGACGGGACCTGCTTCAGCAGGGACCGTGTCTATTCCAAGACTTACCGCGGCTGCGTTTGACGGCATGGCGGTTGAACGCCGAATTCTAAGGGAAAAAGGCATTCCGGAAGAGGTCATTCCTACACTGGTAAAAGCCAGGAAGGAGGTGACTGCACAACATTATCACCGCATTTGGAGAAAATATGTTGCGTGGTGTGAGGCCAGGAAGGCCCCCACGGAGGAATTTCAATTGGGTCGATTCCTACATTTCCTGCAAACAGGATTGTCTATGGGCCTCAAATTGGGGTCCATTAAGGTTCAAATTTCGGCCCTGTCGATTTTCTTCCAGAAAGAATTGGCTTCAGTTCCTGAAGTCCAGACTTTTGTAAAAGGAGTACTACATATACAGCCCCCGGTTGTGCCCCCAGTGGCTCCGTGGGACCTTAATGTAGTTTTGGATTTTCTCAAATCCCATTGGTTTGAGCCACTCAAATCGGTGGATTTGAAATATCTTACATGGAAAGTAACCATGCTACTGGCCCTGGCTTCAGCCAGGAGAGTGTCAGAATTGGCGGCTTTATCGTATAAAAGCCCATATCTGATTTTCCATTCGAACAGGGCAGAACTGCGGACGCGTCCTCAGTTTCTGCCTAAGGTGGTGTCAGCGTTTCACCTGAACCAGCCTATTGTGGTGCCTGCGGCTAATAGCGATTTGGAGGATTCCAAGTTGCTGGACGTTGTCAGGGCATTGAAAATATATATTTCAAGGACGGCTGGAGTCAGAAAATCTGACTCGCTGTTTATACTGTATGCACCCAACAAGCTGGGTGCTCCTGCTTCTAAGCAGACGATTGCTCGTTGGATTTGTAGCACAATTCAACTTGCACATTCTGTGGCAGGCCTGCCACAGCCTAAATCTGTCAAGGCCCATTCCACAAGGAAGGTGGGCTCATCCTGGGCGGCTGCCCGAGGGGTCTCGGCATTACAACTCTGCCGAGCAGCTACGTGGTCGGGGGAGAACACGTTTGTAAAATTCTACAAATTTGATACCCTGGCTAAAGAGGACCTGGAGTTCTCTCATTCGGTGCTGCAGAGTCATCCGCACTCTCCCGCCCGTTTGGGAGCTTTGGTATAATCCCCATGGTCCTGACGGAGTCCCCAGCATCCACTAGGACGTCAGAGAAAATAAGATTTTACTTACCGATAAATCTATTTCTCGTAGTCCGTAGTGGATGCTGGGCGCCCATCCCAAGTGCGGATTGTCTGCAATACTTGTACATAGTTATTGTTACAAAAAAATCGGGTTGTTATTGTTGTGAGCCGTCTGTTCAGAGGCTCCTACGTTTGTCATACTGTTAACTGGGTTCAGATCACAAGTTGTACGGTGTGATTGGTGTGGCTGGTATGAGTCTTACCCGGGATTCAAAATCCTTCCTTATTGTGTACGCTCGTCCGGGCACAGTATCCTAACTGAGGCTTGGAGGAGGGTCATAGGGGGAGGAGCCAGTGCACACCACCTGATCCTAAAGCTTTATTTTTGTGCCCTGTCTCCTGCGGAGCCGCTAATCCCCATGGTCCTGACGGAGTCCCCAGCATCCACTACGGACTACGAGAAATAGATTTATCGGTAAGTAAAATCTTATTTTCATGTGCTCTGGGTCTCATTTTATTCTAAGGGATTCTTTAGGATCACTATAGGATATACTACAGTACAGGACATATTAGAGGGAATTCTTGTATAAGGTTAGCTCTCTATAGGACTACTGTGATTTCTTTCTTTTCTTTTGTTTTTCTCTTTGATAGTTATACTTGCTGATAGGTTTAACAATGACCAGTAAGCCAGACCAAGACTGCTAAAGGGAAAGCAGGTTCAGCTGTTTATTTTGCTTGTTCTCAGTGTGGCTCCAAACTTTCAAAGGGTAGCACGGATCCGGGTCCTCTCTGCACGGCGTGCTCCATTACACCTGACGTAGAGCAGCCTAGTGTGTCTACAGACCAGTCTGTCCCTCTATGGGCCAAAAGCATGGCCGAGGCTATTGCTGATTTGCGCCAATCGCAGTCAAGTACTGATTCTAGTCAATCTAATGTGGAACCTCCATGGGCAAGAAATACGGGCAAGAGTCTTTCAGACTTAGCACAGTCTATTAACAAGTTTGTCGCTTCTTCAGGTCCCGTGGCTAGTAAACGACAGCATCAGCTTCCCGCTATCACATTCCCAGGAGAGGAATTAGATCAGGTAGCCACCCCCCTGGAAGAAGGCGAATTGGATTCTGAGTGGGAGGATGCTTCCGGTTGGGAAGAAGAATTGTCTTCCTGTTTAGGTGTCAGGTTATTGTTAGAGGCCATCCGTCAGACTCTTAATCTTCAGGATGCGGTGGAGGCGGAGACTTCGTCAGGCTTCTTCAAACGCCAGGAAAGACATGTAACGGTCTTTCCTTCATATACACATTTTGCAGAGATTTTAAAAGAGCCTTGGCTTAAGCCGGACTCGCGCTTTCAGGCTCCTAAAAAACTAAGATTTTTATATCCATTTGCAGAGGAAGATACAAAGTTCTGGGAAACTGCACCAAAGGTGGATGCTCCTATCTCTCATTTGGCAAAGGCTACGGTAATCCCTTCGGTACAATCTGTGACGTTGAAGGATTCGACGGATCAGAAGATTGAAGCGATTCTTAAGTCCGTTTTTACCTTATCAGGTATTTCTCTGCGTCCAATGTTAGGTAGTAGCCTGGGTCCTTAAGGGAGTTGATGACTGGCTAGCTCAAGTAATTTCTGGTATGCAGTCAGATGATCTGTCAGAGGCTATTCAACTAGCTGAACAAATTTCTGAAGCTCTCGCTTATGTTGGAGAAGCCTTGTTGGACTCTGCCTCGTTACAATCACGGGTATCTGCTCTGGCGGTTATGGCGAGGCGTTCACTATGGCTTCGTGTTTGACAGCCGTTCCGCTTGAGGGTGAATTTCTTGTTGGCCCGGAACTTAAAAAGATTATTTCTCTTACGTCCTAGAGGATGCTGGGGACTCCGTAAGGACCATGGGGTATAGACGGGCTCCACAGGAGATAGGGCACCTAAAAGAACTTTGACTATGGGTGTGCACTGGCTCCTCCCCCTGTGCCCCTCCTCCAGACCTCAGTTACATTCTGTGCCCAGAGGAGAAAGTGTACAAAGCAGTGAGCTCTTAAGAGTTTGCTGTTTTAAAGAATTTTGTTAGGTTTTTTATTTTCAGGGAGTCCTGTTGGCGACAGGCTCCCTGCATCGTGGGACCGAGGAGAGAGAAGCAGTGCTGGCTTGTAAGGTTGGGCACTGCTTCTAGGCTACTGGACACCATTCGCTCCAGAGGGAGTCGGAACACAGGTCTCACCTGGGGTTCGTCCCAGAGCCGCGCCGCCGTCCTCCTCACAGATGCCGAAGATAGAAGCCGGGTGAGTATTGAGGAAAAGACTTCAGGCGGCAGAAGACATCAGATCTTCATGAGGTAAGCGCACAGCGGTAAGCTGTGCGCCATTGCTCCCAGTCACACACACACACAAGAGGCACTGTAGGGTGCAGGGCGCAGGGGGGGCGCCCTGGGCAGCAATAAACCTAAATACGGGCATAAATATGTTGGATTAGGCTGTGGGACAGTAAATACACGGACCCCCGCCATTTTCTTACAATATCATGAGGGGACCGAAGCCCGCCGTCGGGTGGGCGGGGCTTGATCCTCGGCACTAACCAGCGCCATTTTCTCCACAGAGGCTGCATGAGAAAACGCTGGCTCCCTGTTCTCTCCCCTGCTGAGCTTCACAGGCTGGAAAAAAGAGGAGGGGGGCACATTGGCGTCGCAGTGAGTGGAGATTAACATTATAAATATATAAAAGCGCTATCTGGTCATATATTCCAGTGTTTGGGTGCTGGGTGTGTGCTGGCATTCTCTCTCTCTCTCTCTCTGTCTCCCCTAAGGGCCTGGTTTGGGTTTTGTCCCCTTATAGGTAACTCCCTGTGTGTGTGGGGTGTCGGTAACTGTGTGTCGACATGTCTGAAGCGGAAGGCTTCTCCAAGGAGGAGGTGGAGCAAATGAGTGGTGTGTCCCCGTCGCTGGTGCCGACTCAGGATTGGATGAGCATGTGGCATAGGTTAAATGCAAGTGTGACATCTTTACATGAAAGGCTTGATAAGGCTGAATTAAGGGGAACATCAGGGGGTCAATCCTCGGATTGGACCGATTCACAGGGCCCGTCGGGGTCTCAAAAACGTCCCTTAACACAAGACACTACTACCGACACGGACTCTGATACCAGTGTCGACTATGACGATGTAAAATTGCACCCTAGGGTGACTAAAACCATTCAGTGTATGATTGTGGCAATAAGGGATGTTGCATATTGTGGATGAACCCTCAGTCCCCGACACAAGGGTACACATGTTTAAGGAAAAGAAACAGATTATTAATTTTCCCACATCTCATGAATTAAATGAGTTCTTTGGAAAAGCTTGGGAGACTCCGGATAAGAGACCGCAGATCCCCAAAAGATTTTTTTTTGGCATACCCTTTCCCTAAGCAGGACAGGGAGATTTGGGAATTACCCCCCACTGTGGACAAGGCTCTGACGCGCTTATCCAAGAAAGTGTCGCTACCATCTCCGGACACAGCGGCCCTTAAAGACCCAGCAGATCGCAGGCAAGAAACTACCTTAAAGGGTATTTATTCTCATATGGGTGCTGTGCTAAGACCGACTATTGCGTCGGCATGGGTGTGTAGCGCAATTGCAGCTTGGACAGATGAGCTGACAGATCAATTTGATACTATGGATAAGGATTCTATATTCCTAACTCTAGCCCATATAAAAGACGCAGTCTTATTTATGAGGGATGCTCAAAGAGACATTGGATTGCTGGCTTCTAGGGCCAATGCCATGTCGATCTCACGAGACGATCCTTATGGACTCGCCAATGGACGGGTGATGCGGATTCCAAAAAGCCTATAAGGGTGATGTATTGTTTGGGGATGGGCTGACGGACCTGGTTTCCACAGCTACAGCAGGTAAATCAAATTTTTTTCCATATATTCCCCCAACAGCAAAAGAAAATGCCACCCTATCAGATGCAGTCCTTTTGGTCGCGCAAGTCCAGAAGAGGTCGGGGAACCTCCTTCCTTGCCAGAGGTAAGGGCAGAGGCAAAAGAGCACCTGCTTCGGCAGGCGCCCAGGAACAAAAGTCCTCCCTGGCTACTCCAAAACCCACAGCATGACACCAGGACTCCCCTGAGGGAGTCCGCACCGGTGGGCGCACGTCTTCGACTTTTCAGCCAGGTCTGGGTCAGCTCAGACCTGAATCCCTGGGTGTTAGAAATAGTTTCCCAGGGTTACAAACTGGAATTCGAAGAGGTGCCCCGCGCCGATTTTTCAAGTCGGCCCTACCAGTTTCCACGTCGGAACGGGATGTAGTGTTAGCTGCAATTCAAACGCTGTGTATACAGCAAGTGATAATCAGGGTTCCCATGAACCAGCAAGGAAGAGGTTACTACTCAACCCTCTTTGTGGTCCCTAAACCGGACGGTTCGGTCAGACCTATCTTGAATCTGAAATCCCTAAACCTGTACATAAAAAGATTCAAATTCAAAATGGAATCGCTCAGAGCGATAATAGCCAATATGGAGGAGGGGGAGTTTATGGTGTCTCTGGACATAAAGGATGCGTACCTTCATGTCCCCATATATCCCCCCCCATCAAGAATTCATGAGATTCGCTGTACAGGATTGTCATTACCAATTTCAGACGTTGCCGTTTGGACTTTCCACGGCCCCGAGGATTTTCACCAAGATAATGTCGGAAATGATGGTGGTCCTGCGCAAGCATGGAGTCACAATTATCCCATACTTGGACGATCTCCTGATAAAAGCGAGATCAAGGGAGAAATTGCTGAGCAGTGTGGCGCTCTCTCTGAGAGTGCTCCAGCAACACGGTTGGATTCTAAATCGACCGAAGTCACAGTTGATTCCGACAACTCGACTACCGTTCCTAGGTATGATACTGGATACGGAACAAATGAAGGTCTTCCTTCCAATGGAGACAGCCCAGGACATCCAGAACATGGTCAGAGACCTGCTGAAACCGAAAAGGGTGTCTGTTCACCAGTGCACTCGAGTTCTGGGAAAGATGGTGGCGGCCTACGAGGCCATCCCATTCGGAAGGTTCCATGCAAGGACTTTTCAATGGGACCTTCTGGACAAGTGGTCCGGGTACCATCTACACTTACATCGAAAAATTACTCTGTCCCCAGGGGCCAGGGTATCTCTCCTGTGGTGGTTGCAAAGTGCTCACCTACTGGAGGGTCGCAGATTCGGAATTCAGGATTGGATCCTGGTTACCACGGACGCGAGCCTCCGAGGATGGGGAGCAGTCACACAAGGAAGAAATTTTCAGGGACTTTGGTCAGACCAGGAGTCATGTCTACACATCAATGTGTTGGAACTCAGGGCCATATACAACGGCCTTCGACAAGCGGAGAGTCTTCTTCGAAACCTACCGGTTCTGATTCAGTCAGACAATGTCACAGCAGTGGCTCATGTGAACCGCCAAGGCGGGACAAGAAGCAGAGTCGCGATGGCGGAAGCCACCAGGATTCTTCGCTGGGCGGAAAATCACGTGAGCGCTCTGTCGGCTGTCTTCATTCCGGGAGTGGACAACTGGAAAGCAGACTTCCTCAGCAAACACGATCTGCATCCAGGAGAGTGGGGACTTCATTAAGAAGTCTTTGCAGACATAATACGTCTTTGGGGAACTCCTCAAATAGACATGATGGCGTCACGCCTCAACAAAAAACTTCGGAGGTATTGTGCCAGGTCTCGGGACCCTCAGGCAGTAGCAGTAGACGCTCTGATAACACCGTGGATGTTCAAATCGGTCTACGTGTTTCCTCCTCTTCCTCTCATCACAAAAGTGTTGAGGATCATAAGACGAAGAAGAGTACAGACGATACTCGTTGTCACAGACTGGCCTCGAAGGGCCTGGTACTCAGATCTACAAGAGATGCTCACAGGAGATCCCTGGCCTCTTCCGCTGAGGGAAGACCTGTTGCAACAGGGGCCCTGTATATTTCAAGACTTACCGCGGTTACGTTTGACGGCATGGCGGTTGAACGCAGAATCCTAGCAAAAAAGGGGATTCCGGAAGAGGTCATCCCTACTTTAATAAAGGCTAGGAAGGAGGTGACGGTTAAGCATTATCACCGTATCTGGCGAAAGTATGTGTCTTGGTGTGAGACCAAGAATGCACCTACGGAAGATTTTCATCTGGGTCGTTTTCTCCACTTCCTACAAACAGGAGTGGATATGGGCCCTCATTCCGAGTTGTTCGCTCGCAAGCTGCTTTTAGCAGCTTTGCACACGCTAAGCTGCCGCCTACTGGGAGTGAATCTTAGCTTATCAAAATTGCGAACGAAAGATTAGCAAAATTGCGAATAGACACTTCTTAGCAGTTTCTGAGTAGCTCCATACTTACTCGGCATCTGCGATCAGTTCAGTGCTTGTCGTTCCTGGTTTGACGTCACAAACGCACCCAGCGTTCGCCCAGCCACTCCCCCGTTTCTCCAGCCACTCCCCCGTTTCTCCAGCCACTCCCCCGTTTCTCCAGCCACTCCCCCGTTTCTCCAGCCACTCCCCCGTTTCTCCAGCCACTCCCCCGTTTTTCCCCAGAAACTGTAGCGTTTTTTCACACACTCCCATAAAACGGCCAGTTTCCGCCCAGAAACGCCCACTTCCTGTCAATCACATTACGATCATCAGAACGAAGAAAAAACCTTGTAATGCCGTGAGTAAAATACCTAACTGCATAGCAAATTTACTTGGCGCAGTTGCACTGCGGACATTGCGCATGCGCATTAGCGACTAATCGCTCCGTTGCGGGAAAAAAAATAACGAGCGAACAACTCGGAATGACCCCCATGGGCCTGAAATTAGGCTCTGTTAAGGTTCAGATTTCGGCCCTCTCGATTTTCTTTCAGAAGGAATTGGCTTCTCTTCCAGAAGTCCAGACGTTTGTAAAGGGAGTGCTGCACATCCAGCCCCCTTTTGTGCCTCCAGTGGCACCATGGGACCTGAACGTGGTGTTGCAGTTCCTAAAATCACACTGGTTTGAACCGTTTAACAAGGTTGAGTTGAAATTTCTTACTTGGAAGGTGGTCATGTTGTTGGCCTTGGCATCGGCAAGGCGAGTATCAGAATTGGCGGCTTTGTCACACAAAAGCCCCTACTTGATTTTTCATGTGGATCGAGCTGAATTGAGGACACGTCCGCAATTTTTGCCTAAGGTGGTTTCTTCATTCCATGTGAATCAACCTATTGTGGTGCCTGTGGCTACAAGGGACCTGGAGGATTCCAGATCCCTGGACGTAGTCAGGGCCTTAAAGATTTATGTAGCTAGGACGGCTAGAATTAGGAAACCAGAGGCTCTGTTTGTCCTGTATGCGGCCAATAAGATTGGCGCACCTGCTTCAAGGCAGACTATTGCTCGCTGGATCTGTAATACGATTCAGCAGGCTCACTCTACGGTTGGATTGCCGGTACCAAATTCGGTTAAGCCCCATTCCACTAGGAAGGTGGGCTCTTCTTGGGCGGCTGCCCGAGGCGCCTCGGCATTACAACTTTGCCGAGCGGCGACTTGGTCGGGGTCAAACACTTTTGCTAAATTCTACAAGTTTGATACCCTGGCTGATGAGGACCTAGCGTTTGCTCAGTCAGTGCTGTAGAGTCATACGCACTCCCCCGCCCGATTGGATGCTTTGGTATAAACCCCATGCTCCTTACGGAGTCCCCAGCATCCTCTAGGACGTAAGAGAAAATAAGATTTTAAACCTACCGGTAAATCTATTTCTCCTAGTCCGTAGAGGATGCTGGGCGCCCGTCCCAGTGCGGAAACTCTGCAAGACTTGTGTATAGTTGTTGATTACATAAGGGTTATGTTACAGTTGGAATCGGTCTTGGACCGTTGCTGTTTTTGTTCATACGGTTAACTGGTTATGTATGATCCAGGTTACATGGTATGATTGGTGTGGGCTGGTATGAATCTTGCCCTTGGATTGCTAAAATCCTGCCTTGTAGTGTCCATCTCCTCTGGGCACAGTTCTCTAACTGAGGTCTGGAGGAGGGGCATAGAGGGAGGAGCCAGTGCACACCCAAAGTCAAAGTTCTTTTAGGTGCCCTATCCTGCGGAGCCCGTCTATACCCCATGGTCCTTACGGAGTCCCCATCATCCTCTTCGGACTAGGAGAAATAGATTTACCGGTAGGTTTAATATCTTATTTTCCGACACTACGGGTGGCAAGAGCCCGTTTCTTCCAAGTGCCTCTCAAAAATCAAAGCCAAAGAAATTTCGGTCCTTTCGTACTCAAAGCATGGGTGGTGTCCAGTCCTTTCGAGCCTTCTCACGATTTCTACGCAGAGGTGCATACCGTGGTAGAGGCGCACAGGCACCTCGTAGACCGGCAGCCAAGCCTACCGATAAACCTGCCGCATGACTCTGGGAGCAATCAGGAGGGATCCTTGGTGGTGGGAGCACGATTACTACAGTTCAAAGACAAGTGGCTTCTGTCACATCCAGATCAAAGGGTGACAGGGGTCTTAACTCGGGGTTACATTTTGGACCTCGATGAACCTCCTCTCCCACGCGATCCCTTCAGAAGACAAGCACTCATTCAGGCTACTTACACACTTTTTCAGCAAGGAGTAATTTCTTCAGTTCCCAGGTCTCAAGAGGGTCAGGGATTTTACTCTAGTCTTTTTCTGGTAAACAAACCGGACGGTTCATTTCGTCCCATTTTAAACCTAAAATGCCTCAATCCTTATCTTTCCACTCACAAATTCAAGATGGAGTCGATACGTCGATCATCGCGGCCATGGAACCGGAGGAGTATTTGGCATCTATCGACATAAAAGACGCATACCTTCATATTCCAATTTGGTCAGATCATCAACAACTGTTGAGGTTCGCACTAGGCCCTTGGCATTTCCAGTTTCGAGCTATTCCTTTCGGTCTATCCACTGCCCCTCGGGTATTTACAAAAATATTGGGTCACGTGGTGGCCATCCTCAGGTGTCAGGGGGTCAACATTACTCCTTACCTGGACGATTTGTTGATAAAGGCTCCGTCACCGGACCTTCTTCAACAACATCTACAACACACCACGGACACTCTCCAATCCTTCGGATGGATTGTGAATTTCCGGAAGTCTTCCTTGATTCCCTCTCAGATGATTTTCCTAGGTCTCCTGTTCGACACGAGACGTCAGAAGGTTTTTCTTCCTCAGGACAGACTTCAGGATCTGCAATCCAGAGTCCGCTCCCTGATACAATTACCAAGGGTCTTGGTCCTCTGATGTATGCAGGTGTTGGGCAAGATGGTGGCGACGTTCGAAGCAGTACCATTTGCCAGATTCCATGCTCTGGCCCTTCAGGCTCAGATTCTGGGGTCTTGGGATCTAACGAGCCCACATCTGGACTTGCAATTGTGCCGGCTGTCGGTTTGGACTCGACAGTCTATCCATTGGTGGCTTCACAGTCCCAATTTGACCAGGGGGCACCGTTCACTGTTTGGTCTTGGATGATGGTCACCACGGACGCCAGCCTAGTCGCTTGGGGGGGCGGTGTTTCAATCTCAGCACTTCCAGGGTCTCTGGAACGATCAAGAATCGAGGTTACCGATCAACATTCTCGAGCTAAGAGCAATTCGTTATGCTCTACTTCAGGTACAAAACGAAGTCCAAGGTCGACCAGTGCGCATTCAATCGGACAACGCCACGGCGGTGGCCTACATAGACAAACAGGGCGGAACTTGCAGTTGGAGAGCCATGCAGGAGGTCGCCCATATCCTACAGTGGGCAGAACGGTGGGTTCCGACCATCTCCGCAATTCACATTCCAGGAGTGGACAACTGGGAAGCGGATTTCTTGAGCCGTCACGCGATTCATCCGGGAGAATGGGAACTTCATCAGGAGGTCTTTCTAGCCCTAGTGTCTATGTGGGGAACACCCGACATCGATCTCATGGCATCCCGTCTAAACCGAAAGCTACCTCAGTACGGATCGCGAACTCAGGACCCTCAAGCAACACTAATCGATGCATTAACAGCTCCGTGGCAATTTCGCCTGGGATGTGTTTCCACCAATTCCCTTGATACCACGTCTATTTCAACGTATCCGGAGAGAGGGTCTTCCGGTCATTCTTATAGCACCAAACTGGCCTCGTCGTCGGTGGTACACTCTTCTCCGCAGCATGGTGACCAAGGAACCGTTCCATCTGCCCCTGCAACCCGATCTCCTGCTACAAGGTTCTTGTCTCCGCCACGATTTAAATCGTCTGGCTTTGACGGCTTGGTTCTTGAATACAGCATTTTAAGAGCAAAAGGGTTATCTCGGTGTGTGGTGAAGACTGCTTCAGGCTAGGAAGCCGGTCACTTCTCGTATTTATCACAGAGTATGGGGTATTTACATTGCTTGGTGTGAAAAGCGGGGGTTGTCACCACAACTCTTTCGTTTACCTCGTCTATTGTCTTTCCTACAGGATGGTCTGACTAAAGGACTTCGTTTGTCTTCCCTTAAGGGGCAGGTTTCGGCATTGTCTGTTCTCTTTCAGAAAAGATTGGCTATTATTCCGGAGGTTCAAACGTTATTTCAAGGTGTGGTCAGGTTTCAGCCTCCTTTTGTTCCTCCGGTCCCACCGTGGGATTTAAATCTGGTTCTTCGGGCACTCCAGCAGCCGCTGGACTCTGTTGAGCTTCGCTATCTTACTCTAAAGGTGGTTTTTCTTTTGGCCATTGCTTCGGCCAGGCGTGTTTCCGAGTTAGCGGCGCTTTCTTGCAAACCGCCCTTGTTGGTCTTTCATGAAAAGAGTGGTCTTACGTACAAAGCCTTCCTTCTTGCCAAAGGTTGTGTCGGCTTTCCATATGAATCAGGACATAGTCCTTCCAGCATTTGTTCCAGAGTCTTCTGGACAGAATTGTCTTTTAGAGTTATTAGATGTTGTTCGAGCCTTACGAATTTATTTGTCCCGTACTAAGGATATTCGTCGTACGGATACCTTGTTGGTTTTGATCGCTGCTCCCAAGCGAGGCTGGCCAGCCTCTAAGCATACGGTGGCACGCTGGGTTACATCTGCTATTCGGCAGGCTTATATTTCTTCGGCGTTGCCTGTTCCTGACTCATTGAGGACTCATTCGACTAGGGCTGTGGGAGCTTCCTGGGCTGTTCACGGTGGTGTTTCTGTCGAGCAGCTGTGGAGGGCGGCGACCTGGTCGTCCGTGCATACCATTACTAAGTTTTACCGTTTTCATACTTTCGGTTTGGAGACTGCCTCTGTTGGGCGTCTTAGCTTGCTTTGGGAAATCCCATCAGTAAGTGTGCAGCGTCCCCCAGATGGATGAAAGAGAAAAGGGGATTTTTATTACTTACCATAAAATCTTTCTCTGATTCCATCTGGGGGGCGCTGCGATCCCTCCCGTAGTTTTGTCTGGAATTATTGGTTATGTTCTGTTCTGTCTCTTCCGGCTTTGCTAAACGTAAACTGAGGTGATCTGCTAGTCAGGCTGGAGATGGGAGGGGTTAGAGGGGGGAGGAGTTAGTTTCTGTAGGTTCTGTGCCAAACTCCCCATCCCACACACTCTAACCCATCAGTAAGTGCGCAGCGTCCCCCAGATGGAATCGGAGAGAGATTTTACGGTAAGTAACAAAAATCCCCTTTTTGTACTTACCAGATAAATCCTTTTCTTTGAATCCATATTGACACTGGACGCCCGCCCAGGGCAGTTTCACCTGTCTTGTGGTAAGTTCAGTTTATCTTATGGAACACATTATCACTTGCTTGTTTTGAATGTTTAGGTGATTATCTGTTGTCGTTTCAGTTTTCTAGTTGTGCGGTATCTTATAATATTATATGTAATTCTCTATTGTTCATCCACTCTGTCGCTCCTGTTCGGCTCATCAAAAAACACTGAGGCATCTTGGGAGTATGGAGGGGGGAGAGGGTTACTAATTTAAATATTTAAATGTGCCTATCCCGGCTAACGCCCCGTCCATATCCCAAGAGTACTTCAGTGACCCCTATGGATTCAAAGAAAAGGATTTATCTGGTAAGTACCAAAATCCAATTTTTTTTCTGTACTCTTGGCCTGTACTTTGACACATAAGTTTCTAGCAGGCAATAAAGGGAGGCGCTTCTGCTGGTAAATTTAAAGTAACCAAGCTCCATATCACCGTACTTTTATACACCTGGAAACCCCAATGGGCTACACAAAAAAAGAATTTAACAAAAGAAAAACATTTCACATTTTACCATGACATGATCTTTTTACCTCTTTCGTCATGGCTTCTTTGTCAAAAAAAACAGCCTACATTAGGTTTTGGAATACTAGTCTGGACTGATCGGACTCATCAAATGATTTCATGGTGCATCATGCCAATCAGATCATATGTAAGTGATGGTCACTCTATACTACTAGGACATTATTTTCAGAGTCTCCAATTTATTAACAAAATGACTAGCAGACACTTGACAATTAAAATGCATTGAGGTACTATTGTTTAAGATTCATATAACACTTGTAACTACCAGTTCAGCTTACACAGTTTTGCAATGTAAGTGTAAAATTCCTGTATGCAGTCACCATGTCTCACACAAGTTTAACACGATGGTTGCATTAGTTAGGACACTATCTGCCTGATTTGAAAATGATGTGCGACACATGAGTTCTGCATAACCGTAGACTAAAGCAGTGATGCAAAAGTCAGATCTGTGTGATGGCTACAATAAGAAACTATTGTAGGTGCTTGTTAGCTGAAATGGCTTCAACCCTTGCTGACACTGGATGATGGCACTTGCATGTAGAAACAGATGACTCTTGCTGACTTCTCTGATTCTCAGACCTCCATTGTGCTACCCACAGGGCTTTTTTTGTTTTGATTCATGATTTTGAAAGGCACCTGTATTAACACCCTAAGCTCCCCTGGTCTCCCTTATTGTGCCAAATAGAGAACATTTGATTCCGAACAGTAAGGCAACATCTCCCAACTAGTAACGGTCTACAAACTAAGCCTTGGGGAGAGAGAAAGTGGATGGATATAAAGTACCAACCAACCAGCTGCTTTTTCAGAAACAAGGTGGTAACCAATTACCAAAGAGTGTTTCGCGGAACAAAAAATGTGCTGCTATCGTGAATCTTGTTGATGCTCATTATCTGGCTATCCAATTAGTATTTTTTTTGTTTGTTTGTTTTTTTACAAGAAAAGCAACCCATTTTCGCATGGAAACACCACAGGACCCATGTGTTTTCGCAACCACGAAAACTGGTTATTAGGAATTTTATTCTCCTGCCTTTGGAAGGTGGAATAAAATCCCAGATAACGGTCCGTTTTCGGGCCTAATTGGTTAGCCCTGGGGGGGAGGGGTGGTGCGTTAATTAATGGCAGTAAATGACCTCAGCTAATGGGATACTGCCTACATGGCAGTTAGTAGCTGGTTGGCAGGGATTTTTATCTCCTTCCACTTGATCTCTCTCCTAGGCTTAGTACTGTACATAGATCCCTAACAGCATCTTGATAAGTGGGAGTTAGGCCCTGCCTGTTTACCATTCAGTGCTGGCAACCAAGCTTTCTTACTTCTCAGTAAATTGGTTAGTAAGCAGACCTGTCATCTGACCAGCAACTGCTCTGTGGCCGCTGGACTCTATCTCACTCTTTGTCGGCTGTCAGAATCCTGACCGTGATATCCCGCCACTGTAGAGTGGTAGCCTGTGGGCGGGCTCACCCACAGGCTAACCCTCCCCTTAGCGCCTGAACCTAAACATTCCCCCTCACCTACCCCCCGTGCATAAAACTAACTATGCGCCCCACGCCCCCTACCCCTGCGCAGCTTACCACTTCTTTGCATGATTGTTTAGGTTTCTGCCACCAGGCTTGTGACCCTATTCAGGGTGCATGTGTCGACATTCACTAACACTAACTAAAAATAAAAAAAAAAGTTTGTGGGGACGTAAAATGCTGTTATATGTAGTGAGCTCTTACTGAAACCATACATTTCTCTGACGTCCTAGTGGATGCTGGGACTCCGTCAGGACCATGGGGATTAGCGGCTCTGCAGGAGACAGGGCACAAAAATAAAAGCTTTAGGACTAGGTGGTGTGCACTGGCTCCTCCCCCTATGACCCTCCTCCAAGCCTCAGTTAGGTTTTTGTGCCCGTCCGAGCAGGGTGCAATCTAGGTGGCTCTCCTAAAGAGCTGCTTAGAAAAAGTTATTAGGTTTTTTATTTTCAGTGAGTCCTGCTGGCAACAGGCTCACTGCAACGAGGGACTTAGGGGAGAAGAAGTGAACTCACCTGCGTGCAGGATGGATTGGCTTCTTAGGCTACTGGACACCATTAGCTCCAGAGGGATCGAACACAGGCCCAGCCATGGAGTCCGGTCCCGGAGCCGCGCCGCCGACCCCCTTGCAGATGCCGAAAAGTGAAGAGGCCCAGAAACCGGCGGCAGAAGACTTTTCAGTCTTCATGAGGTAGCGCACAGCACTGCAGCTGTGCGCCATTGTTGTCAGCACACTTCACACCAGCGGTCACTGAGGGTGCAGGGCGCTGGGGGGGGGCGCCCTGGGCAGCAATGATAATACCTTGTTCTGGCTAAAAATACATCACATATAGCCCCTGGGGCTATATGGATGTATTTAACCCCTGCCAGGTCTCACAAACACCGGGAGAAGAGCCCGCCGAAATAGGGGGCGGGGCCTATCTCCTCAGCACACAGCGCCATTTTCCTGCACAGCTCCGCTGCGAGGAAGGCTCCCAGGACTCTCCCCTGCACTGCACTACAGAAACAGGGTAAAAAAAACAGAGAGGGGGGGCACTTTTTTGGCGATATTGATATATTAAGCTGCTATAAAGGAAACAACACTTCTGTAGGGTTGTTCCTATATATTTATAGCGCTTGGGTGTGTGCTGGCAAACTCTCCCTCTGTCTCCCCAAAGGGCTAGTGGGGTCCTGTCTTCGATAAGAGCATTCCCTGTGTGTCTGCTGTGTGTCGGTACGTGTGTGTCGACATGTATGAGGACGATGTTGGTGTGGAGGCGGAGCAATTGCCGGTAATGGTGATGTCACCCCCTAGGGAGTCGACACAGGAATGGATGGCTTTGTTTATGGAATTACGTGATAATGTCAGCACGTTACAAAAATCAGTTGACGACATGAGACGGCCGGCAAACCAGTTAGTACCTGTCCAGGCGTCTCAGACACCGTCAGGGGCTGTAAAACGCCCTTTACCTCAGTCGGTCGACACAGACCCAGACACGGACACCGAATCTAGTGTCGACGGTGAAGAAACAAACGTATTTTCCAGTAGGGCCACACGTTATATGATCACGGCAATGAAGGAGGCTTTGCATATCTCTGATACTGCAAGTACCACAAAAAGGGGTATTATGTGGGGTCTGAAAAAACTACCTGTAGTTTTTCCTGAATCAGAGGAATTGAATGAGTGTGTGATGAAGCGTGGGTTAACCCCGATAGAAAACTGCTAATTTCAAAGAAGTTATTGGCATTATATCCTTTCCCGCCAGAGGTTAGGGCGCGCTGGGAAACACCCCCTAGGGTGGATAAGGCACTCACACGCTTATCAAAACAAGTGGCGTTACCGTCTCCTGAAACGGCCGCCCTCAAGGATCCAGCTGATAGGAGGCTGGAAACTACCCTGAAAAGTATATACACTCATACTGGTGTTATACTGCGACCAGCCATCGCCTCAGCATGGATGTGCAGTGCTGGGGTGGTTTGGTCGGATTCCCTGACTGAAAATATTGATACCCTGGATAGGGACAGTATTTTATTGACTATAGAGCAATTAAAGGATGCTTTTCTTTATATGTGAGATGCTCAGAGGGATATTTGCACTCTGGCATCGAGAGTAAGTGCGATGTCCATATCTGCCAGAAGAAGTTTATGGACGCGACAGTGGTCAGGTGAGGCGGATTCCAAACGGCATATGGAAGTATTGCCGTATAAAGGGGAGGAATTATTTGGGGTCGGTCTATCGGATTTGGTGGCCACGGCAACAGCCGGGAAATCCACCTTTTTACCTCAGGTCCCCTCCCAACAGAAAAAGACACAGTCTTTTCAGCCGCAGTCCTTTCGTTCCTATAAGAACAAGCGGGCAAAAGGACAGTCATATCTGCCCCGAGGCAAAGGAAAGGGTAAGAGAGTGCACCAAGCAGCTCCCTCCCAGGAGCAGAAGCCCTCCCCGGCTTCTGCAAAGCCCTCAGCATGACGTTGGGGCTTTACAAGCGGACTCAGGGGCGGTGGGGGGTCGACTCAAGAATTTCAGCGCACAGTGGGCTCACTCACAGGTGGACCCCTGGATCCTACAGGTAGTATCTCAGGGTTACAGGTTGGAATTCGAGAAGTCTCCCCCTCGCCGGTTCCTAAAGTCTGCTCTGCCAACGTCTCCCTCAGACAGGGCGATGGTATTGGAAGCCATTCACAAGCTGTATTCTCAGCAGGTGATAGTCAAGGTACCCCTCCTACAACAGGGAAAGGGGTATTATTCCACACTATTTGTGGTACTGAAGCCGGACGGCTCGGTAAGACCTATTCTAAATCTGAAATCTTTGAACCTGTACATACAAAAATTCAAGTTCAAGATGGAGTCACTCAGAGCAGTGATAGCGAATCTGGAAGAAGGGGACTTTATGGTGTCCCTGGACATCAAGGATGCTTACCTGCATGTCCCAATTTGCCCTTCACATCAAGGGTACCTCAGGTTCGTGGTGCAAAACTGTCATTATCAGTTTCAGACGCTGCCGTTTGGATTGTCCACGGCACCTCGGGTCTTTACCAAGGTAATGGCCGAAATGATGTTTCTTCTGCGAAGAAAAGGCGTATTAATTATCCCTTACTTGGACGATCTCCTGATAAGGGCAAGGTCCAGAGAACAGCTGGAGGACGTAGTAGCACTAACCCAAGTAGTGCTGCAACAGCACGGGTGGATTCTGAATTTTCCAAAATCTCAATTGACCCCGACGACACGTCTGCTGTTCCTGGGAATGATTCTGGACACGGTTCAGAAAAAGGTGTTTCTTCCGGAGGAGAAAGCCAGGGAGTTATCCGAACTTGTCAGGAACCTCCTAAAACCAGGAAAAGTGTCTGTGCATCAATGCACAAGAGTCCTGGGAAAAATGGTGGCTTCTTACGAAGCGATTCCATTCGGCAGATTCCACGCACGAACTTTTCAGTGGGATCTGCTGGACAAATGGTCCGGATTGCATCTGCAGATGCATCAGCGGATAACTTTGTCTCCACGGACAAGGGTGTCTCTTCTGTGGTGGTTGCAGAGTGCTCATCTGTTAGAGGGCCGCAGATTCGGCATACAGGACTGGGTCCTGGTGACCACGGATGCCAGTCTGAGAGGCTGGGGAGCGGTCACACAGGGAAAAAACTTCCAGGGAGTGTGGTCAAGCCTGGAGATGTCTCTTCACATAAATATTTTGGAGCTAAGAGCGATTTACAATGCTCTAAGCCTGGCAAAACCCCTGCTTCAGGGTCAGCCGGTGTTGATCCAGTCAGACAACATCACGGCAGTCGCCCACGTAAACAGACAGGGCGGCACAAGAAGCAGGAGGGCAATGGCAGAAGCTGCAAGGATTCTTCGCTGGGCGGAAGATCATGTGATAGCACTGTCAGCAGTGTTCATTCCGGGAGTGGACAACTGGGAAGCGGACTTCCTCAGCAGACACGATCTACACCCGGGAGAGTGGGGACTTCATCCAGAAGTCTTCCACATGATTGTAAACCGTTGGGAAAAACCAAAGGTGGACATGATGGCGTCCCGCCTAAACAAAAAATTGGACAGGTATTGCGCCAGGTCAAGGGACCCTCAGGCAATAGCTGTGGACGCTCTGGTAACACCGTGGGTGTATCAGTCAGTGTATGTGTTCCCTCCTCTTCCTCTCATACCAAAAACACTGAGAATTATAAGACGGAGGGGAGTAAGAACTATACTCGTGGCTCCGGATTGGCCAAGAAGGACTTGGTACCCGGAACTTCAAGAGATGCTCACGGATGACCCGTGGCCTCTACCTCTAAGAAGGGACCTGCTCCAGCAAGGACCCTGTCTATTCCAAGACTTACCGCGGCTGCGTTTGACGGCAGGGCGGTTGAACGCCGGATCCTGAAGGAAAAAGGCATTCCGGATGAAGTCATCCCTACCCTGATCAAGCCAGGAAGGATGTAACCGCAAAGCATTATCACCGCATTTGGCGAAAATATGTTGCGTGGTGCGAGGCCAGTAAGGCCCCGATGGAGGAATTTCAACTAGGTCGATTCCTGCATTTCCTGTAAACAGGAGTGTCTATGGGCCTAAAATTGGGGTCCATTAAGGTTCAAATTTCGGCCCTGTCAATTTTCTTCCAGAAAGAACTAGCTTCAGTTCCTGAAGTTCAGACGTTTGTAAAAGGGGTACTGCATATACAGCCTCCTTTTGTGCCTCCAGTGGCACTTTGGGATCTCAATGTAGTTTTGGGGTTCCTAAAGTCACATTGGTTTGAACCACTTGAATCTGTGGAGTTAAAATATCTCACATGGAAAGTGGTCATGTTGTTGGCCCTGGCCTCGGCCAGGCGCGTGTCAGAATTGGCGGGCTTTATCCTGTAAAAGCCCTTATCTGATCTTCCATTCAGACAGGGCGGAATTGAGGACTCGTCCTCATTTTCTCCCTAAGGTGGTTTCAGTGTTTCATCTGAACCAACCTATTGTGGTACCTGCGGCTACTAGTGACTTGGAGGACTCCCAAGTTGTTGGACGTAGTCAGGGCCTTGAAAATATGTTTCCAGGATGGCTGGAGTCAGAAAATCTGACTCGCTGTTTATCCTGTATGCACCCAACAAGCTGGGTGCTCCTGCTTCTAAGCAGACTATTGCTCGTTGGATTTGTAATACAATTCAGCTTGCACATTCTGTGGCAGGCCTGCCACAGCCAAAATCTGTAAAAGCCCATTCCACAAGGAAGGTGGGCTCATCTTGGGCGGCTGCCCGAGGGGTCTCGGCTTTACTACTTTGCCGAGCAGCTACTTGGTCAGGGGAAAACACGTTTGCTAAATTCTACAAATTTGATACCCTGGCTGAGGAGGACCTGGAGTTCTCTCATTCGGTGCTGCAGAGTCATCCGCACTCTCCCGCCCGTTTGGGAGCTTTGGTATAATCCCCATGGTCCTTACGGAGTTCCCAGCATCCACTAGGACGTCGGAGAAAATAAGAATTTACTTACCGATAATTCTATTTCTCGTAGTCCGTAGTGGATGCTGGGCGCCCATCCCAAGTGCGGATTGTCTGCAATACTTGTACATAGTTATTGTTAACTAAATCGGGTTATTGTTGTGAGCCATCTATCCAGAGGCTCCTCTGTTATCATGCTGTTAACTGGGTTCAGATCACAAGTTGTACGGTGTGATTGGTGTGGCTGGTATGAGTCTTACCTGGGATTCATAAATCCTTCCTTATTGTGTACGCTCGTCCGGGCACAGTATCCTAACTGAGGCTTGGAGGAGGGTCATGGGGGGAGGAGCCAGTGCACACCAGGTAGTCCTAAAGCTTTACTTTTGTGCCCAGTCTCCTGCGGAGCCGCTATTCCCCATGGTCCTTATGGAGTTCCCAGCATCCACTACGGACTACGAGAAATAGAATTATCGGTAAGTAAATTCTTATTTTGTCATCCTTCCTGATCTGTTATTTAATGGCTGTTGGTCGGCATTCTCTAGTTCCTTGGCTGCTTGTAGGCAGTGGTCTGAAGAAGTTTTTCGTGCCCTTCAGCAACACCTTTTATTTGTTT
This sequence comes from Pseudophryne corroboree, assembly GCF_028390025.1. Classification (NCBI taxonomy): domain Eukaryota; kingdom Metazoa; phylum Chordata; class Amphibia; order Anura; family Myobatrachidae; genus Pseudophryne; species Pseudophryne corroboree. The sequence goes on along the minus strand of NC_086446.1, from coordinate 408,236,276 downwards.
TAACTATTTTTTTTTTTTTTTTTTGCATACATTTCAGAAAGGAAAACATTGTACATACTAAAAATGTTCTTCTCTAAAACTCTTGTGTAAAACAGCAAAGCTACATGCTTCAGATGACTGTGATGAGGATCTCCCTTGCATTATCAGTTCACTGTGTGACTATTACGATGGACTTACAGTGGAAGCCAAAGGAATTAAAGAGCATTACTTCAAACCCTACATCTCCAAGCTGTATGATAAAAAGGTATTTTGTCTCAGAGACTTAGGAAATAAAAAATCTGTCACTTTTAACAGTTAAGGTACTCCTTAACTGTGTGTGTGTATATATGTATGATGAAGTCAGAGTGACGAAACGCATTGGGTGTGCCCCATATGACTCTCCACATAAAGATGAGCAGCATTCTCTTATCTCAGAGTTTTTTATTCATATTTATCTGTTTTGTGGGGGTTTTTTTTTTAATGGTACTAGCCGATTCTTACTTAGTATTTGTGAGTACTTTTACCCTCTGTTTAGTCTATTTTTCTCTAACGTCCTAGTGGATGCTGGGGACTCCGTAAGGACCATGGGGAATAGACGGGCTCCGCTGGAGACTGGGCACTCTAAAGAAAGATTCAGTACTATCTGGTGTGCACTGGCTCCTCCCTCTATGCCCCTCCTCCAGACCTCAGTTAGAATCTGTGCCCGGCCAGAGCTGGGTGCTCCTAGTGGGCTCTCCTGAGCTTGCTAGAAAAGAAAGTATTTTGTCAGGTTTTTTATTTTCAGAGAGCTTCTGCTGGCAACAGACTCTCTGCTACGTGGGACTGAGGGGAGAGAAGCAAACTTACTCAGTGCAGCTAGGTTGCGCTTCTTAGGCTACTGGACACCATTAGCTCCAGAGGGATCGAACACAGGTACCTAACCTTGATCGTCCGTTCCCGGAGCCGCGCCGCCGTCCCCCTCGCAGAGACAGAAGAACTGAAGCAGCAGAAGCAAGAAGACATCGAAAGCGGCGGCAGAAGACTCCACTTAAGGTAGCGCACAGCACTGCAGCTGTGCGCCATTGCTCCCACAGCACACCGCACACTCCGGTCACTGTAGGGGACTGTATATATGCCCGAGCCCCCGCCATGTTTTACACATGAAAGCGGGACAGAAGCCCGCCGCTAAAGGGGCGGGGCCTTCTTCCTCAGCACTAACCAGCGCCATTTCTCTTCACAGCTCCGCTGGAAGCAGCTCCCCAGGCTCTCCCCTGCACTATCCAGGTACAAGAAGGGAAAAAAGAGAGGGGGGGCACATAAATTTAGGCGCAAAAACGTTATAATCGGCAGCTTACTGGGTGGACACTAATTACAGTGTAAATCCCTGAGTTATATAGCGCTGTGGTGTGTGCTGGCATACTCTCTCTCTGTCTCCCCAAAAGCCTTTGTGGGACCCTGTCCTCAGTCAGAGCATTCCCTGTGTGTGTGCAGTGTGTCGGTACGTCAGTGTCGACATGTTTGATGAGGAGGGTTACGTGGAGGCGGAACAAGTGCAGATGAATGTGGTGTCGCAGCCGTCGGGGCCGACACCGGATTGGATGGATATGTGTAAGGTCTTAAATGATAATGTAAGCTCCTTACATAGAAGATTGGATAAGGCTGAAGCCTTGGGACAGTCAGGGTCTCAACCCATGTCTGCTCCTGCAGCTCAGAGGCCGTCAGGGTCTCATAAGCGCCCACTATCTCAGCTGGTTGACACAGATGTCGACACGGAGTCTGACTCCAGTGTCGATGATGATGAGGCAAAATTACAGCCTAAAATGACCAAGGCCATCCGCTACATGATTATTGCAATGAAGGAGGTATTGCACATTGTAGAGGAAAACCCTGTCCCTGACAAGAGGGTTTATATATTTGGGGAGAAAAGACAAGAAGTGACTTTTCCCCCTTCACATGAGTTAAATGAATTATGTGAAGAAGCGTGGGGTTCCCCTGATAAGAGAGTGGTGATTTCCAAAAAGCTACTGATGGCGTATCCTTTCCCGCCAACGGACAGGTTACGCTGGGAATCCTCCCCTAGGGTAGACAAAGCGCTGACACGCTTATCTAAGAAGGTGGCCCTGCCGTCACAGGATACGGCCGCCCTAAAGGATCCTGCTGGTAGGAAGCAGGAAGGTATCCTGAAGTCTGTTTATACACATTCTGGTACTCTACTGAGGCCAGCCATTGCTTCGGCCTGGATGTGTAGTGCTGTAGCAGCATGGACAGATACTCTGTCTGAGGAGATAGATACCCTGGACAGGGAGACTATTTTACTGACCCTAGGGCATATCAAAGACGCCGTCCTATATATGCGGGATACCCAGAGGGACATTTGCCTGCTGGGCTCGAGAATAAATGCAATGTCCATTTCTGCCAGAAGGGTCTTATGGACTCGGCAATGGACAGGGCATGCCGACTCTAAAAAACACATGGAGGTTTTGCCTTACAAGGGTGAGGAATTATTTGGGGACGGTCTTTCGGACCTTGTGGCCACAGCTGGGAAGTCAAATTTCTTGCCTTACGTTCCCTCACAGCCAAATGAAAGCACCGTATTACCAAATGCAGTCCTTTCGTTCTCAAAAAAAGCAAGAAAGTCAGAGGTGCATCTTTTCTTGCCAGGGGCAGGGGTAGAGGAAAGAAGCTGCACCAGGCAGCTAGTTCCCAGGAACAAAAGTCCTCCCCGGCTTCCACTAAATCCACCGCATGACGCTGGGGCTCCACGACTGGAGCCAGGAGTGGTGGGGGCGCGTCTCAGAAATTTCAGCCACCAGCGGGTTCGCTCACGGGTGGATCCTTGGGCTATACAAGTTGTGTCTCAAGGATACAAGCTGGAATTCGAAGTGACGCCCCCTCACCGTTTCCTAAAGTCGGCCTTGCCAGCTTCCCCCATGGAAAGGGAGGTAGTGCTGGCGGCAATTCACAAGCTGTACATCCAGCAGGTGATAATAGAGGTTCCCCTCCTTCAACAAAGAAGGGGTTACTATTCCACGATGTTTGTGGTACCGAAACCGGACGGATCGGTAAGGCCCATCTTGAGTTTAAAATCCCTGAACATTTATCTGAAGAAATTCAAGTTCAAAATGGAATCGCTCAGAGCGGTCATTGCAAGCCTGGAGGAGGGGGATTCTATGGTTTCTCTGGACATCAAGGATGCTTACTTGCATGTCCCCATTTATCCACCTCATCAGGAGTACCTCAGGTTTGTGGTACAGGACTGTCATTACCAATTCCAGACGCTGCCGTTTGGCCTGTCCACGGCACCGAGAATATTTACCAAGGTGATGGCGGAAATGATGGTGCTCCTTCGGAAGCAAGGAGTTACAATTATCCCATACTTGGACGAACTCCTCATAAAGGCGAGGTCCAGGGAGCAGTGGCTGATCGACGTAGCACACTCTCAGGAAGTGTTGCGTCAGCACGGCTGGATTCCGAATATTCCAAAGTCGCAGCTGATTCCTACGACGCGTCTGCCCTTCTTGGGCATGATTCTGGACACAGACCAGAAGGAAGGTGTTTCTCCCGGAGGAAAAGGCTCAGGAGCTCGTGACTCTGGTCAGAGACCTACTAAAACCAAAACGGGTATCTGTGCATCACTGCACGCGAGTCCTGGGAAAGATGGTGGCGTCATACGAAGCCATTCCCTTCGGCAGGTTCCATGCGAGGATCTTTCAGTGGGATCTGCTGGACAAATGGTCCGGATCGCATCTTCAGATGCATCGGCTGATCACCCTGTCTCCCAGGGTCAGGGTGTCTCTTCTGTGGTGGCTGCAGAGTGCCACCCGGGAGAGTGGGGACTTCATCAAGAAGTCTTCAAGCAGATTGCAAATCGGTGGGAACTGCCACAGGTGGACATGATGGCGTCCCGCCTCAACAAAAAGCTAAACAGGTATTGCGCCAGGTCAAGGGACCCTCAGGCGATAGCTGTGGACGCACTGGTAACACCGTGGGTGTTCCAGTCGGTCTATGTGTTTCCTCCTCTTCCTCTCATACCCAAGGTACTGAGAATCGTAAGAAAAAGAAGAGTGAAAACAATACTCATTGTTCCGGACTGGCCAAGAAGAACTTGGTACCCGGAACTGCAAGAAATGCTCACAGAGGAACCATGGCCTCTGCCTCTCAGACAGGACCTGTTGCAACAGGGGCCCTGTCTGTTCCAAGACTTACCGCGGCTGCGTTTGACGGCATGGCGTTTGAACGCCGGATCCTAGCAGAAAAGGGCATTCCGGATGAAGTTATTCCTACGCTGATAAAGGCTAGGAAGGACGTGACAGCAAAGCATTATCACCGTATATGGCGAAAATATGTTGCTTGGTGTGAGGCCAGGAAGGCCCCTACAGAGGAATTCCAGCTGGGTCGATTCCTGCACTTCCTACAGTCAGGTGTGACTATGGGCCTAAAATTAGGGTCCATAAAGGTCCAGATTTCGGCCCTATCCATCTTCTTTCAAAAAGAACTGGCTTCACTGCCTGAGGTTCAGACGTTTTTTAAGGGAGTGCTGCATATTTAGCCCCCTTTTGTGGCACCTCGGGATCTTAACGTGGTGTTGGGTTTCCTGAAATCCCACTGGTTTGAGCCACTTAAGACCGTGGAACTAAAGTATCTCACGTGGAAAGTGGTCATGCTGTTGGCTTTAGCTTCAGCTAGACGTTTGTCAGAATTGGCGGCTTTGTCATGTAAAAGCCCCTATCTGGTTTTCCATATGGACAGGGCAGAATTGCGGACTCGTCCGCAGTTTCAGCCAAAGGTGGTGTCATCTTTTCATTTGAACCAACCTATTGTGGTGCCTGCGGCTACTCGAGACTTGGAGGACTCCAAGTTGCTGGACGTAGTCCGGGCTTTGAAGATTTATGTAACCAGAACGGCTGGAGTCAGAATGACTGTATGCATCCAACAAGCTGGTTGCTCCTGCTTTAAAGCAAACTATTGCTCGCGGGATCTGTAACACGATTCAGCAGGCTCATTCTGCGGCCGGATTGCCGCAGACGAAATCCGTGAAAGCCCATTCCACAAGGAAAGTGGGCTCTTCTTGGGCAGCTGCCCGAGGGGTCTCGGTATTACAGCTTTGCCGAGCTGCTACTTGGTCGGGTTCAAACACTTTTGCAAAATTCTACAGGTTTGATACCCTGGCTGAGGAGGACCTGGTGTTTGCCCATTCGGTGCTGCAGAGTCATCCGCACTCTCCCGCCCGTTTGGGAGCTTTGGTATAATCCCCATGGTCCTTACGGAGTCCCCAGCATCCACTAGGACGTTAGAGAAAATAAGAATTTACTCACCGGTAATTCTATTTCTCGTAGTTCGTAGTGGATGCTGGGCACCCGTCCCAAGTGCGGACTTTCTGCAATACGTGTATATAGTTATTGCTTAACAAAGGGTTATGGATATGTGGCATCGGTTGAGTGATGCTCAGTTGTTGTTCATACTGTTAACTGGGTAAGTTTATCACAAGTTGCACAGTGTGATTGGTGTGGCTGGTATGAGTCTTACCCTGGATTCCAAAATCCTTTCCTTGTAATGTCAGCTCTTCCGGGCACAGTTTCCTTAACTGAGGTCTGGAGGAGGGGCATAGAGGGAGGAGCCAGTGCACACCAGATAGTTCTGAATCTTTCTTTAGAGTGCCCAGTCTCCTGCGGAGCCAGTCTATTCCCCATGGTCCTTACGGAGTCCCCAGCATCCACTACGGACTACGAGAAATAGAATTACCGGTGAGTAAATTCTTATTTTAAACTTTATATAAAATAAATGTACTATTTGTGGAGGGTTGTGTAAAAGAAAAACAGAATTTGGGGTTGGGGGATAAATGCACCTGAGCAGACATTCCCCTTTATCTTTCATCCTCTTTGGGAACATTACTGACCTTGACTCTGGTGCTGGTGTAGGTACTAAATGTAAACTGCAAGCTTGTTTGTATTCTGGCTCCTTCGATCTATACCTCTCCACTAATCTATTGGAGCATCTTCTTTTCTCTTACGTCCTAGAGGATGCTGGGGACTCCGTAAGGACCATGGGGTATAGTCAGGTTCCGCAGGAGATAGGGCACCTAAAAAGAACTTTGACTATGGGGTTTGCACTGGCTCCTCCCTCTATGCCCCTCCTCCAGACCTTAGTTAGATCTTGTGCCCAGAGGAGAATGGGTGCACTGGCGAGAGCTCTCCAGAGTTTTCTGTGGTAACAGAATTTTGTTAGGTTTTTTATTTTCAGGGAGTCCTGTTGGCAACAGGCTCCCTGCATCGTGGGACAGAGGAGAGAGAAGCAGAGCTGGCTTGTCAAGTTAGGCACTGCTTCTAATGCTACTGGACACCATTAGCTCCAGAGGGAGTCGGAACACAGGTCTCACCTGGGGTTCGTCCCGGAGCCGCGCCACCGTCCTCCTCACAGATGCCGAAGATAGAAGCCGGATAGAGAAGGCAGAAGACATCAGATCTTCATGAGGTACCGCTGCGCGCCATTGCTCCCAGTCGCTCTCTCTCTCTCTCTCACTCACACACACACACACACACACACACACACACGCACACACACGCACACACACACACACACACACACACACCAGCACTGAAGGGTGCAGGGGGGGTGCGCCCTGGGCAGCAATAAACTTCACATTTTGGCACAAATACAGTTGGATTAGACTGCGGAGGCAGTAAATCTATTATCCCCCGCCATTTTATTGAAAAATCACTGGGACCGAAGCCCGCCGTCGGGTGGGCGGGGCTTGATCCTCAGCACTAACCAGCGCCATTTTCTCCACAGAAGCTGCATGAGGAAAACGCTGGCTCCCTAGTCTCTCCCCTGCTGAACTCACAGGCTGGAAAAAAGAGGAGGGGGGTACATTAGCGACGCAGTGAGTGAGAATTGGAAATATATATATATATATATATATATATATATATATATATATATATATATATTAAAAACGCAATCTGGACATATTTTTTCCAGTGTTTTTAAGCGCTGGTGTGTGCTGGCATACTCTCTCTGTCTCTCCTTAGGACCTGGTTGGGGTTTTGTCCCCTTATAGGTTAATCCCTGTGTGTGTGTGTGGGGTGTGTGTGTCGGCATGTCTGAGGCGGAAGGCTTCTCCAAGGAGGAGGTGGAGCAAATGAGTGGTGTGTCCCCGTCGGTTGTGCCGACTCCAGATTGGATGGACATGTGGTATATGTCGAATGCAAGTGTGGCATCTTTACATAAAAGGCTTGATAAGGCTGATTTAGGGGGGACATCAGGGGGTCAATCCTCAGATTGGACTGTCTCACAGGGCCCGTCGGGGTCTCAAAAGCGTCCCTTAACACAAGACACTACTACCGACACGGATTCTGATTCCAGTGTCGACTATGACGAAGTATAATTGCACCCTAGGGTGACTAAAACCATTCAGTGTATGATTGTGGCAATAAGGGATGTGTTGCATATTGTGGATGAACCCTCGGTCCCCGACACAAGGGTACACATGTTTAAGGAAAAGAAACAGATTATTAACTTTCCCACATCTCATGAATTAAATGAATTCTTTGGAAAAGCTTGGGAGTATCCGGATAAGAGACCGCAGATCCCCAAAAGAATTTATATGGCATACCCTTTCCCTAAGCAGGACAGGGAGATTTGGGAATCATCCCCCACTGGACGCGCTTGTCAAAGAAAGTGGCGCTACCGTCTCCTGACACAGCGGCCCTTAAGGACCCTGCAGATCGCAGGCAAAAACTACCTTAAAGTGTATTTATTCTCATACGGGTGCTGTGCTAAGACCGACAATTGCGTCGGCATGGGTGTGTAGCGCTATTGCAGCTTGGACAGATGAGCTGATAGATCAATTTGATACTATGGATAAGGATACTATATTCCGAACTCTAGCCCATATTAAAGACGCAGTCTTATTTATGAGGGATGCTCAAAGGGACATTGGATTGCTAGTTTCTAGGGCCAATGCCATGTCTGTCTCAGCGAGAAGATCCTTATGGACTCGCCAATGGACGGGTGATGCGGATTCCAAGAAACATATGGAAGTACTACCCTATAAGGGTGATGTATTGTGTGGGGATGGGCTGACTGACCTGGTTTCCACAGCTACAGCAGGTAAATCACATTTTTTACCATATATTCCCCAACAGCAAAAGAAAGTAACACCCTATCAGATGCAGTCCTTTCGGTCGCACAAGTCCAAAAGAGGTCGGGGATCCTCTTTCCTCGCCAGAGGTAAGGGCAGAGGCAAGAGAGCACCTGCTTTGGCAGGTGCCCAGGAACAAAAGTCCTCCCCGGCTGCTCCAAAAACCACAGCATGACGCTGGGGCTCCCCTGAGGTAATCCGCACCGGTGGAGGCACGTCTTCGACTTTTCAGTCAGGCCTGAGTCAGTTCGGACCTGAATCCCTGGGTGTTGGAAATAGTTTCCCAGGGTTACAAATTGGAATTCGAGGAGGTGCCCCAAGCCGATTTTTCAAAACGGCCCTACCAGCTTACACATCGGAAAGGGATGTAGTGTTAGCTGCAATTCAAACGCTGTGTATACAGCAAGTGATAATCAAGGTTCCCCTGCACCAGCAGGGAAGAGGTTACTATTCAACCCTCTTTGTGGTCCCGAAACCGGACGGTTCGGTCAGACCTATTTTGAATCTGAAATCCCTAAACCTGTACATAAAAAGATTCAAATTCAAAATGGAATCTCTCAGAGCGATAATAGCCAACATAGAGGAGGGGGAGTTTATGGTGTCTCTGGACATAAAGGATGCGTATCTTCATGTCCCCATATAGACCCCCCATAAGGAATACCTGAGATTCGCTGTACAGGATTGTCATTACCAATTTCAGATGTTGCTGTTTGGACTCTCCACGGCCCCGAGGATTTTCACCAAGATAATGTCGGAAATGATGGTGGTCCTGCGCAAGCATGGAGTCACAATTATCCCATACTTGGACGATCTCCTGATAAAAGCGAGATCAAGGGAGAAATTGCTGAGCAGTGTGGCGCTCTCTCTGAGAGTGCTCCAGCAACACTGTTGGATTCTAAATCTACCGAAGTCACAGTTGATTCCGACAACTCGACTACCGTTCCTAGGTATGATACTGGATACGGAACAAATGAAGGTCTTCCTCCCAATAGAGAGAGCCCAAGACATCCAGAACATTGTCAGAGACCTGCTAAAACCGAAAAGGGTGTCAGTTCACCAATGCACTCGAGTTCTGGGGAAAATGGTGGCGGCCTACGAGGCCATTCCCTTCGGAAGGTTCCATGCAAGGACTTTTCAATGGGACCTTCTGGACAAGTGGTCCGGGTACCATCTGCACTTACATCGGAAAATAACTCTGTTCCCAGGGACCAGAGTGTCCCTCCTGTGGTGGTTGCAAAGTGCTCACCTCCTGGAGGGTCGCAGGTTCGGAATTCAGGATTGGATCCTGGTTACCACGGACGCGAGCCTCCGAGGATGGGGAGCGGTCACACAGGGAAAAAATTTTCAGGGTCTTTGGTCAGACCAAGAGTCCAGTCTAAACATCAATGTGTTGGAACTCAGGGCCATTTCCAACGGCCTTCGACAAGCGGAGAGTTTTCTTCGAAACCTACCGGTTCTGATTAAATCAGACAATGTCACAGCAGTGGCTCATGTGAACCGCCAAGGCGGGACAAGAAGCAGAGTCGCGATGGCGGAAGCAACCAAGATTCTTCGCTGGACGGAAAATCACGTAAGCACTCTGTCGGCTGTCTTCATTCCGGGAGTGGACAACTGGGAAGCAGACTTCCTCAGCAAACACGATCTCCATCCAGTAGAGTGGGGACTTCATCAAGAAGTCTTTGCAGACGTAACACGTCTTTGGGGAACTCCTCAAATAGACATGATGGCGTCACGCCTCAACAAAAAACTTCGGAGGTATTGCGACAGGTCTCGGGACCCTCAGGCAGTAGCAGTAGACGCTCTGATAACACCGTGGATGTTCAAATCGGTCTACGTGTTTCCTCCTCTTCCTCTCATCACAAAAGTGTTGAGGATCATAAGACGAAGAAGAGTACAGACGATATTCGTTGCCCAGACTGGCCTCGAAGTGCCTGGTACTCGGATCTACAAGAGATGCTCACAGGAGATCCCTGGCCTTTTCCTCTGAGGGAAGACCTTGTTGCAGCAGGGTCCTTGTGTATTTCAAGACTTACCGCGGTTAGGTTTGACGGCATGGCAGTTGAACGCCAAATCCTAGCGAAAAAGGGGATTCCGGAAGAGGTCATCCCTACTTTAATAAAGGCTAGGAAGGAGGTGACTGTAAAACATTATCACCGTATCTGGCGAAAGTATGTGTCTTGGTGTGAGACAAAGAATGCACCTACGGAAGATTTTCATCTGGGTCGTCTTCTCCACTTCCTACAGACAGGAGTGGATATGGGCCTGAAATTAGGCTCTGTTAAGGTACAGATTTCGGCCCCCTCGATTTTCTTTCAGAAGGAATTGGCTTCTCTTCCAGAAGTCCAGACGTTTGTAAAGGGAGTGCTGCACATCCAGCCCCCCTTTGTGCCTCCAGTGGCACCATGGGACCTGAACGTGGTGTTACAGTTCCTAAAATCACACTGGTTTGAACCGCTTAACAAGGTTGAGTTGAAATTTCTTACCTGGAAGGTGGTCATGTTGTTGGCCTTAGCATGAGCAAGGCGAGTGGCAGAATTGGCGGCTTTGTCACACAAGAGCCCTACTTGATTTTTCATGTGGATCGAGCTGAATTGAGGACACGTACTCAATTTTTGCCTAAAGTGGTTTCTTCGTTAATGTAGCCAGGACGGCTAGAATTAGGAAAACAGAGGCTCTGTTTGTCCTGTATGCGGCCAATAAGATTGGCGCTCCTGCTTCGAAGCAGACTATTGCTCGCTGGATATGTAATACGATTCAGCAGGCTCACTCTACGGCTGGATTGCCGGTACCAAATTCGGTTAAGGCCCATTCCACTAGGAAGGTGGGCTCTTCTTGGGCGGCTGCCCGAGGCGTCTCGGCATTACAACTTTGCCGAGCGGCGACTTGGTCGGGGTTAAACACTTTTTTGCTAAATTCTACAAGTTTGATACCCTGGCTGATGAGGACCTAGCGTTTGCTCAGTCGGTGCTGCAGAGTCATACGCACTCTCCCGCACGATTGGATGCTTTGTTATAAACCCCATGGTCCTTACGGAGTCCCCAGCATCCTCTAGGACGTAAGAGAAAATAAGATTTTAAACCTACCGGTAAATCTATTTCTTCTAGTCCGTAGAGGATGCTGGGCGCCCGTCCCAGTGCGGAAACTCTGCAAGACTTGTACATAGTTGTTGCTCACATAAGGGTTATGTTACAGTTGACATCGGTCTTGAACCGTTACTGTCGTTTTGTTCATACTGTTAACTGGTTATGTATGTTCCAGGTTACTTGGTATGATTGGTGTGGGCTGGTATGAATCTTGCCCTTGGGATTGCTAAATCCTGCCTTGTATTGTCCATCTCCTCTGGGCACAGTTCTCTAACTGAGGTATGGAGGGGCATAGAGGGAGGAGCCAGTGCACACCCATAGTCGAAGTTCTTTTTAGGTGCCCTATCTCCTGCGGAGCCAGTCTATACCCCATGGTCCTTACGGAGTCCGCAGCATCCTCTACGGACTAGGAGAAATAGATTTACCGGTTGGTTTAAAATCTTTTTTTTGTTTGTTTTTTTTGTTTTTTTGTTATGGCTGCAAAGAAAATAAATTAAAAATAAAACTTATTTATAGAAGTGGTGTCTGAGGACATCACTCTATGGAGAGGGTGCATAAGCACCATTACAGCTCTACTCTGTTTGTACTATCTCAATATTGCACTCCTCCTAGTGTAGTCATAACTGTAATGCTGGGTACATACGGTCAGAGCGGCTAAGCATACACACTTGCCAATCGGCCTCTTAATATGTCAGGCCAGACCTCACAACTGGTTGGGCATTTCAATTTGCCCGTTCAGCTGTGATGTCATTTGTTGCAGCCAGTGTATGGGCAGTCGGCGGGTCGCCCATACACAGCAAGGCATACAGATTTATCTGCATCAGCTGTGCTGTGGGGCCAACCCGATATTCTGTGAATGACCCGACTGCCAGCTACATATATATCGTTTGTCAATCCAATGATATCTGTGTTGTTTGTACCCAGCATAAGATAGTGACTGGGTACCCAGTGACTGTACTATGCAGGTGCAGCACCAGACTACATTATGGGAGCTCTGACAGTGACCAGCTCTGATCTCTTCTTGGCAGCTAGTCTACAGGACAATTTATTACAAAGATTCTAGAGGTGATTAAAGCAGTGTGGTCATTTGAGGTGTGCATAAGGTAAGCCTTGCACTAGGCATAAGCAGGACTACGGGGAATATGTCCCTAAGGATGGTGCCAAATTTGTACTGGGACACAGATTTATCTGTAGTGGCAAAATCACCATGGTCGGCTTTTGGAAATCTGGTCTACTTGATCTATGAATGTGATGCCTTTTTGTCTTTACTACTGTCCGGTCTGTACTCTCACTTTTTTATTAATGTAGAGTACTGATTTAATTTAGCTACAGTGTTCTGTAACTAAGCTCTGCTTTATTGATCAGTACTGACCCTATTTAGCTACTGTATGTTGTTCTGTTACTGCACTCCATTTTCAAAAATGTTAAGGACGGACACGCTATGTATTCCATATAAGAAAAAGTCTTGGCAAAATTTCCATTTGGGTATTTAGAACCAGATATGTAGTGTGCGGCTTTGGACACTGATCCAAGGTCCACATCAGTCAGCGGTGTGGGGTCTCTACAAAGTGGGTAGAGTAGACCTGTTCCAAGTCAATGCTTAGTTCTTCGCAGAACTGACTTGATGTGCTGAGCTGTGGAGGCAAATGAACCTCCTCCTATTTCTTGCCCCTTTACCCAGGGTACTCCCTAGAAGATTTACATTCTCTCAGGAAAAGAGTGATAGTTGATAAACAGTAGGAGACTCAATCAGCTGAGGACCTGGTGTTTTCCTTTTGGCAAATTTAGTCTAACCTGAGATTAGTTTCCTTGTTCACATCAGGATAAAGAAACGAGCTAATGACTGTCCTCACAGTTGACAAACTCTTTTTGGGTGACGCCTGGTATAAAATGGATAAGGATAATGCAGATTCTTTTAGGAAGGTATGGGTTAATGGTAGTTTTCATTTCACATGGATGTCCCTATCCACCACTGTTCCTATTCCAATTGCTGCATTCAGGGATAGATATAAAATGTGAAGGAATATTTCAATCTCTTTATCACAGTAGATGCGTTTTCTGGTCCCCACTGGAAAATTACGTGATAAGTCTAGGCTGAGCAATGATTTGTAGACAGAGGCAACAACCTGTCTTGGTTCCTGGGAGGATTTGGTTGCCTCACCAAGGAAGTTTGGTAGTAGTAGGGTCCAAAGCGTACTATAAAACAGACCATGAATGAGTTCTGTCCACCCAGATAATCTATGGTGGGATCCCATCTGTTGCCATTTCAGCATCATGGGATCGGATTTTCTTCTGTTTGTTGGACAAAGGGGATCATAGAAAAAGGTTATGCCGTGTATCTCTTACGGACTACACCCACACAGGTTTTTGTGTGGTTTTTTTTTTCTCTCTTATGTCCTAGAGGATGCTGGGGTCCACATTAGTACCATGGGGGTATAGATGGTCCACTAGGAGCCATTGGCATTTTAAGAGTTTGAGAGTGTGGGCTGGCTCCTCCCTCTATGCCCCTCCTACCAGACACAGTTTAGAAAATGTGCCCGGAGGTGCTGGTCACAGCTATGGGAGCTCCATAGGAGTTTCTCTGGTTTTATTATTTTCTTAGAGTTTAGGCACAGGGAGGTAGCAGGCTACAGCCTCCCTGCTTCGTGGGACTTAAGGGGGAGGGGGAGTAGTGTCTGCCCTGCGGGGTTCGAGCCACTATCTCCACAGACAGGACACTGAGCTCCTGAGGGTGATGATCGTTAGCCGCCCCACGCGACCGCTCACTCCCGCAGCACTGCCACCACCCCCTAACAGAGCCAGAAGATTCCGGTGGTGAGTGAGTCACCGCTCCCCATAGCAAGCAGGGAGCCGGTGTGAAGATGGCGTCAACAGGGTGGGAGCGCAGTACATAGTGCGGCACTGTAAGGGGCGCCCTGAGCCAGTGCCTATACCCTACACTGGTCAACCAAGGCTGTAAAGCTGCCAGCACCATTTCTCAGGCCAGTATAAAGATGTGAAGAGCGGCAAGCAGCGCCATGTTAAGGGGGCGGAGCTTCTCAGAGTGGACCCAGCAGTGTTCAGCGCCATTTCCCCTCCTGCAGATCCTGTACAGAGATGTTGACAGGGAGAGCTGTCCCTCTAAACAACTCCAGCTATCCTGTGCGGTACCAGGGGATTGTAGAAGGGGGGGGAGGCGGTGAATTTACTGTGTAGTCTATTAAGGTACACAGTCAGCGCCTGGTAGTTATATTATAACTATCTAGGGAAGCGATGTGTGTGTTCTGGCTCCAAGCTCTGTCTTTCTTTGTGGTGGGGGGGGGGACGACGACACTGTGTCTTACATTTTCATGTGTGGGTGTTTGTTGTCTCACATAGCCATGTCTAGGGACTCTGTGTCTTATGCTGCAGAGGACATTCCTCTCAGGAGGAATCCATTCCATGTACACAGGAATGTAATGCCTTGTCTCAGATCCCCGTTAATAAGCCTGAGTGGTAAACCTCTATTAAGGGAATGATCTCTCTGATCTCTACTAGGGTAGCGCATACTGAGACTGAAACGCAGGTTTTAAAGACATCTATGGCAGTTTTGGTCAGGTTCTGTACCTATTCCTTCAAAATCTCCTAGCATATACCCACAGAAACGTGCACTTGCCCAGATTATGCAAGACGACACGGATACTGACACGGCAGACGGTTATGGGGATGTGCTGAGGGGGGCGGTATCCCTTGCAAAGGGGGTGCAGCTCATGATTGAGACCATTAGAGATGTGCTAAATATTACTGACACACAACCTGAGCAGGTTGAGGAGGCTTGCTTCACAGGCAATAAGAGAGCGTCGCTAACCTTCCCTGCGTCTAAAGAATTAAACGCTTTATTTGAACAATCCTGGTAAAACCCAGAGAAAAAATTCCAGATTCCCAAAAGGATTCTAGTTGCTATTCCTTTCCCTGAGGAAGATAGAAGAAAATGTGAAAACCCACCCATAGTTGACGCATCTGTTTCCAGACTGTCGAAAAAGGTGGTTTTACCTGTCCCTGGGTCTACCGCGTTGAAAGAACTCGCTGATCGTAAGATTGACGCTACGCTCAAATCCATATACACTGCTTCAGGGGTGGCGCTGAGGCCTACTTTTGCCTGCGCATGGATCTCTAAAGCTATAGTAAAGTGGTCAGGCACGTTACTAGAGGATTTGGATGCAATGGATAGAAGTGACGTTCAATTATTTTTACGTAACATACAGGATTCTGCGGGGTTCATGGTGGAATCCATGAAGGACCTGGGTACGCTGACTGCAAGGATATCTTCCATGTCTGTCTCAGCTCGAGGGGACTCTGGCTATGCCAATGGTCTGCAGACGCGGAATCCAGGAAAAGTGTGGAGAACCTACCCTACACAGGTCAGGCTCTATTTGGGGAAGTATTGGATGCGTGGATATCCACGGCAACCGCGGGTAAGTCACCTTTTCTTCCCTCAGCTACACCCTCTACGAAGAAAACCCTTCTCTTACGTCCTAGAGGATGATGGGGACTCCGTAAGGACCATGGGGTATAGACGGGCTCCGCAGGAGACATGGGCACTATAAAGAACTTTTAGTATGGGTGTGCACTGGCTCCCCCCTCTATGCCCCTCCTCCAGACCTCAGTTAGATCTTGTGCCTAGAGGAGCTAGGGTGCATTACAGGGGAGCTCTCCCGAGTTTCTCTGAAAAAGAATTTTGTTAGGTTTTTTATTTTCAGGGAGCACTGCTGCAACAGGCTCCCTGCATCGTGGGACTGAGGAGAGAGAGAGAAGCAGACCTACTTAAGTGATAGGCTCTGCTTCTTAGGCTACTGGACACCATTAGCTCCAGAGGGAGGTGGGGTTGTGTCGGTACGTGTGTGTCGGCTTGTCTGAAGCGGAAGGCTCATCTACGGAGGAGGTGGAGCAGATGATTGTGGTGTCTGTCGGCAATTCCGACACCTGATTGGTTTAGATATGTGGAATGTTTTAAATGCAAATGTAAATTTATTACATAAGAGAGTGGACAAAGCAGAGTCCAAGGATTTGACTGTCACAGGGCCCTTCAGGGCCTCAAAAACGTCCCCTGTCCTAAATAGTAGACCCTGATACCGACACGGATTCTGACTCCATTGTCGACTATGATGATGTAAGGTTACACCCAAGAGTGGCAAAAAGTATTCATTATTTGATTATTGCAATAAAAGATGTTTTGCATATCACAGATAACTCCCGTCTCTGACACGAGGGTACACAGGTTTACGGTAAAGAAACCTGAGGTAACGTTTCCCCCATCTTATGAGCTGAACGCATTATTTGAAAAAGCTTGGGAAACTCCAGACAAAAAATTGCAGATTCTCAAAAGAATTATTATGGCGTATCCTTTCCCCTCAAAGGACAGGTTACGGTGGGAATCATTATCCACGGTCGACAAGGCCTTAACACGCTTGTCCAAAAAGGTGGCCCTACCGTCCCCGGACACGGCGACACTAAAAGGTCCTGCGGATCGCAGGCATGAAACTAACTTAAAATCAATTTATACACATACGGGGGCTTTGCTCAGACCAGCAATAGTATCGGCTTGGGTTTGTAGCGCGGTAGCAGCTTGGACAGATACCTTGTCAGCTGATATTGATACCCTAGATAGGGATACCATTTTATTGACCTTAGGTCACATCAAAGACGCAGTCTTATATATGCTGTGGACCCGCCAATGGACTGGTGATGCCGACTCAAGGAGGCATATGGAAATTTTGCCTTACAGGGGTGAGCTTTTAACTGGGGAAGGTCTCGCGGACCTGGTTTCAACAGCTACCGCGGTTAAATCTACCTTTTTTGCCTTATGTTCCCCCACAGCAAAAGAAAACGCTGCAGTATCAGCTGCACTCCTCTCGGTCGCGCAAGTCCAGAAGAGGTCGGGGCTCTTCCTTCCTCGCCAGAGGTAAAGGTAGAGGGAAAAAGAATGCCTGCTACGGCCAGTTCCCAGGAACAGAAGTCCTGCCCGGCTTCTACTAAATCCACCGCATGACGCTGGGGCTCCACTGTCTTTGACTCCTCAGCCAAGTCTAGGTTCAGTCGGATGTGGATCCTTGGGCGATGGAAATTGTGTCCCAAGGTTACAAGCTGGAATTAAGATGTGCCTCCCCGCCGATTCTTCAAATCGGCTTTACCAACGTATCCCCCGGAGAGGGAGATAGTGTGGGCTGCAATTCGAAAGCTGTGTCTACAGCAAGTGATTATCATGGTTCCCTTAATGTAACAGGGAAAAGGGGTACTATTCAACCCTATTTGGGGCAACTGAAACCGGATGGCTCGGTCAGACCCATTCTCAACTTAAAATCCCTGAACCTGTACTTAAAAAGGTTCAAGTTCAAGATGGGATCACTCAGGGCAGTGATCTACAGCCTGGTAGGGGGGGATTTTTTGGTGTCACTAGACATAAAGGATGCATACCTTCATGTCCCCATTTATCCTCCTCATCAAGCGTACCTGAGATTCGCTGTACAGGCCTGTCATTTCCAATTTCAGACGTTGCCGTTTGGGCTTTACACGGCCCCAAGGGTTTTCACCAGGGTAATGGCGGAAGTGATGGTACTCCTGCGCAGGCAAGGAGTCACAATTATCCCTTACTTGGACGATCTGCTGATAAAAGCGAGATCAAAGGAACAGTTGCAGAAAAGCGTGTCGTTCTCCCTGAGAGTGCTGCAGCAACATGGCTGGATTCTAAATCTACCAAAGTCACAGTTGGTTTCAACAACTCGGCTGTCTTTCTTAGGCAATGATTCTGGACACAGAACAGAAGAGTGTTTCTTTATCATCCACTAGGGGTCACTGGAGTACTCTTGGGATATGGACGGGCGTAGCCGAACAAAGGCACTGAATATTCAAATTTAGGACCCTCCCCCCCCCTCCATATCCCCAAGTACCTCAGTGTACTTTGCCAGTGTTTTTTCGGTGCTCACAGATGAACATCGGCTTGTGGCAATGGCCACTTTTCAGAAGATTTTTATTTTTATTTTTAATTTTTACACTTCCCGTCCCAGTTTCTGGAAAAACTTGGGTCCGGGATGGTGCCGCTGCAAGGCAGCGTATGGCGTGTCGGTCCTCACAAAGAGCACCCTCACAGCCACAGGCGCTATAGGGCAGCGCATGGCGTGTCGGTCCTCACAAAGAGCACCCTCACAGCCACAGGCAGCCACTGTCTCCTGCAAGCTGAACGGAGCTTACAGAAAGAAGATCCGTTACAGCCAGGATGTGACAAAGAGCTGGAAGAAGGACTGAAACGGAGCTTACAGAGAGCTCGTCACAGCCAGGATGGAGCAAGGTATGGGTGTCAGGGCGGTCAGCTCACGCTGCCGCCCTGCTGTGTGAGTGTTATACTGTACAGGGAGCTGGCCGCCGCTGAGCACGCCGCTGACGGGTCCCGCTGAAGTAGTAAGGACCACTTCTTATATATGAAGTTCCACCTCACTCGTACATGACTCTCCCTGCGCTGAACTAAGCAGAGCGGCCGCACGTCACTCAGACGCCGGCCGCTCTTACTGCTCTGATGGCCCGGCACCGCTACATAAGCAGAGCGGCCGCACGTCACTCAGACGCCGGCCGCTCTCACTGCCCTGATGCGGCACCGCTACACGCCGCCGACACTCTCCGGGCGCTGAACTAAGCAGAGCGGCCGCACGTCACTCAGACGCCGGCCGCTCTCACTGCTCGGATGGCCCGGCACCGCTACACGCCGCCGAGACTCTCCTGGGTACTAAAGAGTGGCCGCACGTCACTCAAGGACGCCGGCCACTCTCCCAGTGAAACACCGCAGACACAGGGAGACTGTGTACTGCTGTAGGAAGGAGCTTCCGGTCAGCTCCCCGGCGCTACATTCAGGCTCTCCTGCTCTCCCTGCACCCGATCCCCGTACATGGGGATGCAGGGGGGGGAGGGGGAATAATACCCATAGCAGCAGCAATGGCTGCATGGGTTCAAAATAAACAAGCAGCGCAGCACTTTAAACAATGTACATGTGTACTGTGATATATGTTTCAGCACGTTTTATATATATAATATATAATGAAGCTTTTGCTGGCAGAACTGTCTATAATATCAGCATGAACTGTGATTATATGTGTAAACACTTTGTATATATATATAATATATATAGGAGGCTTTGGCTGGCCATGGGTTAGCAGTGGCATAACCTATTGCACGTTTAACCATGTTTTCTGTTATTTTTGGTTAAGGTTGCAAGATAAATACACTGCAGGCAGTGCTCATATTAATTGACTAAATGCATATATTTTACTGTATCCTACACCTGGGTTATCACTGTATAATAGGCTATTAAGCATAGTAACTGTATAATAGGCTATTAAGCCTATATTAAAACTGCAGCAAGTAACCTGTACTGTGATTTTCTGTGAAAGCATGGCATGACGGCCATTTTAATCATTGCTGGTTTTCCAGTTATAATTCCAGACCATACACCTCTACTCCACAAGGAGGCGCAGGGGTGTTAGTGGGAATTTTTTACTTCAGGATAATCTAGAACATTCCTGCCCTACATCTTTAAGCCACCAGAAGGCGCAGGGGTGTTAGTAGGAATTTGGTTCGGGTTTCATGCCTATGTGAACTGCTTTTCACATAAAGAACACTTTAGTTTCCTAATAAATATGCTGTTCAGCAATAACATATATATATAGATATATATGCCATATAATAATGTTATTAAGTCGTGCAAGTGTCTGTCTGTTGCCTATTATGATGTCTGTCTACATAGCAAATAAGGCTCTAGTGCAGACTAAAAATGTTAACATTGGCAATTCAAATTAAAACAGCGGTAATCGGAGTCTCAGAATAACTCCGCCAGCGCTAACAAAAGACAATCTTTCCAAAGTGACAATTTTCCTTTGGGTACCAGAGTGTTTATTTCACTAGTCTTATAATTTAATGCACGATTCTATGTCAAATCTCACACCGATAACTACAAGTGAGAAGGGTACATTAGTCCAGCATTCAGATAGTGCGGGGTTTTGGACAACCATACATAATCGTTTCCAAAAGGACGCGATCCGCCATTGGTATATGTGTTTCTGTCAAACATTATAAAAACCACAGATACATTTGGGTCACTAGAATCTATGTATGAAACCATGCCGATCACGGTTCAAAAAAGCTGCAGAGTATATCTGTAAAGCTTCTGCTAACGCCGGTTATTTTCATTGTCTCTAGTTAAGCGCGACAAGGCCAGAGCTTGTTTGCGCCTGAATTTGATATATGTGTAACGGCATTTTATCCCTATAGGATATTCTGCCATTAGCGCATACAGTATACTTGTAACGGTGTTTTATTCCTTTATAAGAAACAGTCACGCCTTGTAACGACAGGACGTTACAGTCAGCAAGCCAGTGGTTTGATGACCTCTTTTACAATTGTGGAAGTGCGTCTTTTCATGTTACATTTGCGAGGTTTCATGACTTCAACTCATATATGTCTCAGCTATTTACAGCTTAGAGTACAAAACTGCTTCTGGCGAACGGTTTGGCAGGTTGTCATTTAGTCTTTGCTGGTTTATAAACCAGGCAATAGTACGCCAACAGAGTCAAAGTTACTTATTCCCCTCTGTTTGAGCAAAATCAAACAGCTCCGTTGCAATATCAATCAGCAAGTCATTTACTACAGTTAGAAAATGGATTTTCTGCAGTTAGTTTTTGCTTATTGCAGCCACAAAATTGTATAATTGCATTTGATCTTCACAATGCGTATTTACCCAGTCCGGTTTCTTCATCATAGGTTCTAGCGTTTGAAAATCGCCACAACCATTAACCATTTCATTTATACCGTTGCTTATCGCTTCCGGTATTTACCAAAGTGATGTTGGAATAATAGCTCATCTCACATAAGAACTATGTATCAACAAAGTTCCTCTATCTTGCGCTACTAAGTTATACTGCGGTAGCAGATTAAGTTCGAAAACAATCACATCTAAGTCTGTCTAAACGATGTCAATTCCTAGGTAAGTTTATAAATACGGTAAATCAAAGACTTTTACCTACTACACCAACTAGAACAAAAGTACACGCACACTAGCGGTACATTGGTGTATTCAATTATTAAGAATAAAGATGTGTTTTCAATTTAGTGCACCACCCTTCAATCGCGTTTCCCACAGAGGGACAAGGGTGCGTATACTCTGGACGACAGTCACAGAGAGTCAGGATTTGTAGTTAAAATCAACGCAAAGGTTCTAAAACACGACAGATTCCTGTCGATAAAGGTACTAGAACTCTGTGCATTTTACAATGCAATAGATAAATGTCCTACATCTCTGTGCATTTTACAATGCAATAAATGATTCGCTTTCAGTCTGACCAGGGATAGACTCTGGTTTCTCTTCATAACAAATAAATCTTTCGTTTTTTACTAAAGATTTCTGTGGAGAGGAACAACCGTGAGTTTCATGTAATTTTGTTTTTTTTTTTCATGCCTGGCTCACGCTGCCCTTAAGCAGTCAAACAAAGCAAAGGCAGTTGCATACTCAACAACCAGTGAGAACCAATAAGCCGCATGGCAAGGCGGTAGGTAACTCAAATCTTCAATGGCTCAGAACGCTATTATGTGAAAATGTCAAGACATCAATCCGTGAGTGGACATCTGTTAGACAGGCGATCTCAACCGTCAGGGTTTGGATCTTAAAAACTGGACATTAAATCCAGAGGTGTTTCATATGTGAGTCCACAGAAGGGGGTTACCCTCAGGTATACATGAGGGCATCTCGCCACAATTACAAAAGCTCAGTATGTGTACATCACATTCATGGGGTCATTCAGCATCGTGTATCTGGCTCCACCATTGTCCGCTTCTTTCTTCGTTGCCAAAACGGATCAGAAGACAGTTCGTCACAGTCATACTGGTGGTATCTCATGGGTTTCAGAGAAGTTTGCTTCTCGAATTTTCAAGGAATACTTGCACACGATCTTGGCCCGCTCATAATACGTCCAACCTGTTACATCAGGGAACGTTCTTTTACCCATAGTTACCTATGTACCTATTATCTATGTACCGCAGCTGCGGTTGACGGGGTGAGGGTTCAGACCGCCCTCTTAAAAAAATAGAGCATTACAGTATCGGTTATACCAACCATGTCACGAAATACTAAGCCGCTTAAGGCAGCTCATGACTAAAAAAAAAAAAAAAAAAAAAAAAAAATTTCGTGTGCTTACATAGGGTGTAAACCTCGGAAGTTTCCAACATCATACTTCAAGTACCCGTATTCTGTTAAACAGGATGGGATGGCAAACTGCGTTCATCTGCACTAAGAGGGCAGGTATCTGTGTGGTAAACTTATTTTCAAAGCGTTTGCCTCTATTTGCGTCTGTCAACATCTTTCTACAAGGTGTCACCAAAGTTCAGACTCTATTTATCCCACCTACAGCGCCAGGCGATTTGAGGTTGGGTTTAGATTTTCTTACAGTTTCATATTTTGGAACCCTTTCAACAAATGGGGATTAAGTTTCTCACTTTGGAAAACATTTTTCTTCTAGCCTTGCCTTCGGCAATGGTGCTTCGACAAGGGGTTTGTTTTCATATTTGGGTGCCTTGTATTCCAAGCCACCGTATTTGAGTTTTCTCATGACAAAGCAGATCTTCGGACGAAATCCGCTTTCGTATTCTTCACATCAATATACCAATAGTGGTTCCTGTGTGGACAGCACATTCTAACATTCTGAATGTGGTACACGCGTTACGCGTTTATATATGTACCGAACGTCTACAGTACGTGATATGAATACGTTGTTGTTATATATGATACTGTAAACTGGGGTTAGCCAGTTTCTCAGCAGACATTATCCAGTTGAATAATAATGACTACAAGTCAGGCTTACTTTAAGGCTAAGTTACAATCGCCTACGTCAGTAATAGTTCATTCCACAGGTTCTGTGGGAATGTCAGACCCAGCGGGTCGTGGAGAGTCTACGACGCGGCTACATAGCCTTCAGTGCACCACGTTTGTGCACGTTTACACGTTATAAATGGTGGCGCCATCAGCATTTAGCTTTGGCTGCCTACTGTTACAAGTATCAAACAGCTCTCCCGCCCACGAGGGAAGCTTTGGTACGTCCCAAGAGTACTCCAGTGACCCCTAGTGGATGATAAAGAAAATAGGATTTTGGTACTTACCAGGTAAATCCTTTTCTTTGAATCCATAGGGGGCACTGGACGCCCACCCAGAGCAGTTTTACCTGGGTTGTTTTAAGCTCAAGGGAGCTTAGTGAACAAATTTAACTTGGATGGTATTAAGCTCAAAGGAGCTTATGGTAACACATTTTCACCGGTTGGTTCAAATTATAAGTTCTATCGGTTAAGCTGTCAACTTTTTAGTTGACAATAAGGTTACGAGTCAACTTTGTGGTTGTCCGTTATGTTATAGGGATTCTCCATTGTCAACCTCTCTATATCCTGTTCGCTCAGTAAAAAACACTGGCAAAGTACACTGAGGTACTTGGGGATATGGAGGGGGGGGAGGGTCCTAAATTTGAATATTCAGTGCCTTTGTTCGGCTACGCCCGTCCATATCCCAAGAGTACTCCAGTGCCCCCTATGGATTCAAAGAAAAGGATTTACCTGGTAAGTACCAAAATCCTATTTTTTCTCCCAATGGAAAAAGCCCAGTAACTCCAGAACAGGGTCAGAGACCTGTTAAAACAAAAAAGCGTTTCAGTCCATCAATGCACTCGAGTACTGGAAAAAATGGTGGCGACCTACGAGGCCATCCCCTTCGGCAGGTTTCAGGCGAGGACTTTTCAGGGGGACCTTCTGGACAAGTGGTCCGGGTCTCACCTTCCAATACATCAGAAGATAACCCTGTCCCCCAGGGCCAGGGTCTCTCTCTTGTGGTGGCTGCAGAGTGCTCATCTTCTAGAAGGTTGCAGGTTCGGCATTCAGGACTGGGTCCTGGTGATTACGGACGCGAGCCTCCGAGGATGGGGAGCAGTCACACAAGGAAGGAATTTTCAGGGACTGTGGTCAAGCCAGGAAGCTTGCCTGCACATCTACAGACTGGAATTAAGGGCCGGTTACAACGGCCTACGACAAGCGGAGAATCTTCTTCGCGACCTGGTGGTTCTGATTCAATCACAGCGTCACAGCTGTGGATCATGTAAACTGCCAAGGCGGGACAAAGTGCAGAGTGGCAATGGCGGAAGCCACCAGGTTTCTGCGGTGGGCAGAAAGTCACGTAAGCGCTCTGTCAGCGATATTCATTCCGGGAGTGGACAACTAGGAAGCGGTCTCCCTCAGCAGACACGATCTCCATCCAGGAGAGTGGGGACTTCATCAAGAAGTTTTTGCAGAGATAACGTATCGTTGGGAGCTTCCTCAAATAGACATGAGGGCATTACGCCTCAACAAGAAGCTTTGGCGGTATTGCGCCAGGTCAAGGGACCCTCAGGCAGTAGCGGTGGAACCCTGGTGACACCATGGGTGTTTCAGTTGGTCTATGTGTTTCCTCCTCTTCCTCTCATCTCAAAAATATTGGGAATCATTAGACGGAAAAGAGTACGGACAATACTCATTGTTCCAGATTGGCCTCGAAGGGCCTGGTATTCAGATCTTCAGGGTATGCCCACAGAAGATCCATGGCCTCTTCCTCTCAGAGAGGACCTGTTGCAGCAGGGGCCCTGCGTGTTCCAAGACTTAGCGCGATTACGTTTGACGGCATGGCGGTTGAACACCGAATCCTAGCGGAGAAGGGTATTCCGGAAGAAGTTATACCTACTCTGATAAAGGCTAGGAAGTGACGGTGAAACATTATCACCGTATCTGGAGAAAGTTTGTATCTTGGTGTGAAGCCAAGAATGATCCTATGGAAGGTTTCCACTTGGGCGTTTTCTCTACTTTCTACGGACAGGAGTGGATATGGGCCTAAAGTTAGGCTCCATTGAGGTACAGATTTCGTCCCTGTCTATATTTTTCCAGAAGGTATTGGCTTCTCTCCCAGAAGTCCAAACTTTTGTAAGGGGAGTGCTACACATCCAGCCTTCTTTTGTGCCCCCGGTGGCACCATGGGACCTTAACGTAGTGTTACAGTTCCTTAAATCACACTGCTTTGAGCCTTTTCAAACAGTTGAATTGAAATTTCTCACTTGGAAAGTGGTCATGTTATTGGCCTTGGCATCTGCAAGGCGGGTGTCCGTATTGGCGGCTTTGTCTCACAAGATCCCCTATCTGATTTTCCAGTTGGATAGAGCGGAATGGAGGACTCGTCCTCAATTTCTACCTAAGGTGGTTTCGTCTTTTCATATGAACCAACCTATTGGGGTGCCTGTGGCTACGGGGGACTTGGAGGACTCCCAAGTCCCTGGATGTAGTCAGGGCCTTGAAAATTTATGTAGCCAGGACGGCTTGGGTTAGGAAAACAGAGGTTCTGTTTGTCCTGTATGCAGCCAACAAGGTTGGCGCTTCTGCTTCTAAGCAGACTATTGCTCGCTGGATCTGTAACTCGATTCAGCAGGTTCATTCTACGACTGGATTGCCGTTACCAAATTCGGTAAAGGCCCATTCCGTTAAAAAGGTGGGCTCTTCTGGGGCGGCTGTCCGAGGCGTCTCGGCATTACAGCTTTGCCGAGCAGCTACTTGGTCGGGTTCAAACACTTTTGCAAATTTCTACAAGTTTGATACCCTGGCTGATGAGGACCTAGTGTTTGCTCAGTCGGTGCTGCAGAGTCATCCGCACTCTCCCGCCCGTTTGGGAGCTTTGGTATAAACCCCATGGTCCTTACGGAGTCCCCAGTATCCTCTAGGACGTAAGAGAAAATAAGATTTTAAACCTACCGGTAAATCTTTTTGTCCTAGTCCGTAGAGGATGCTGGGCGCCCGTCCCAGTGCGGACTAAATCTGCAAGACTTGTATATAGTTGTTGCTTACATAAGGGTTATGTTTCAGTTGGGATCGGTCTTTGACTGATACTGTTTTTTGTTCATACTGTTAACTGGTTGCGTATATTACAGGTTATATGGTAGGATTAGTGTGGGCTGGTATGAATCTTGCCCTTAGATTAACAAAATCCTTTCCTCATATTGTCCATCTCCTCTGGGCACAGTTCTCTAACTGAGGTCTGGAGGAGGGGCATAGAGGGAGGAGCCAGTGCACACCCATACTAAAAGTTCTTTATAGTGCCCATGTCTCCTGTGGAGCCCGTCTATACCCCATGGTCCTTACGGAGTCCCCAGCATCCTCTACGGACTAGGAGAAAAAGATTTACCGGTAGGTTTAAAATCTTATTTCTCTGACGTCCTAGTGGATGCTGGGTACTCCGTAAGGACCATGGGGAATAGACGGGCTCCGCAGGAGACTGGGCACTCTTAAAAGAAAGATTAGGTACTACATCTGGTGTGCACTGGCTCCTCCCTCTATGCCCCTCCTCCAGACCTCAGTTAGAATCTGTGCCCGGCCAGAGCTGGATGCACCCTAGGGGCTCTCCTGAGCTTCCTAGAAAAGAAAGTATTTGTTAGGTTTTTTATTTTCAGTGAGATCTGCTGGCAACAGACTCACTGCTACGAGGGACTTAGGGGAGAGAAGCAAACCTACCTGCTTGCAGCTAGCTTGTGCTTCTAAGGCTACTGGACACCATTAGCTCCAGAGGGATCGGACACAGGGCCCGACCTCGATCGTCCGTTCCCGGAGCCGCGCCGCCGTCCCCCTTGCAGAGCCAGAAGACAATCGGCGGCTGAAGACTCCGGTCTTCAATAAGGTAGCGCACAGCACTGCAGCTGTGCGCCATTGCTCCCACAGCACACCACACGCTCCGGTCACTGGTGGGTGCAGGGCGCTGGGGGGGGGGGCGCCCTGGGCTGCAATATGTATACCTTTGTTGGCAAAATGCACATAATACAGTTATAAACTGTATATGTGCCTAATCCCCCGCCATAAATATTATCTAAAAAGCGGGAGAAGCCCGCCGCTGAAGGGGCGGGGCTATCTTCCTCAGCACAGCCAGCGCCATTTTCTCTTCACATCTCCGCTGGAAGGACGCTCCCCAGGCTCTCCCCTGCAGTATACACTACGGAAAGGGTAAAAAAGAGAGGGGGGGCACATAAATTTAGGCGCAAAAAGGTGATATAAGCAGCTATTGGGGGAAAATTTTGTATTGGTGTAAATCCCTCTGTTATATAGCGCTGTGGTGTGTGCTGGCATACTCTCTCTCTGTCTCCCCAAAGGACTTTGTGGGGTCCTGTCCTCAGTCAGAGCATTCCCTGTGTGTGCGGTGTGTCGGTACGGCTGTGTCGACATGTTTGATGAGGACGCTTACGTGGAGGCAGAGCAGGAGCCGATATGTGTGATGTCGCCCCCTGCGGGGCCGACACCAGAGTGGATGGATATGTGGAAGGTATTAACCGACAGTGTCAACTCCTTGCATAAAAGGTTGGATGACGTAGCAGCTTTGGGACAGCCGGCATCTCAGCCCGCGCCTGCCCAGGCGTCTCAGAGGCCATCAGGGGCTCAAAAACGCCCGCTACCTTAGATGGCAGACACAGATGTCGACACGGAGTCTGACTCCAGTGTAGACGAGGATGAGACAAATGTACAGTCCACAAGGGCCATCCGATGCATGATTACGGCAATGAAAAATGTGTTGCACATTTCTGACATTAACCCGATTACCACAAAAAAGGCTATTATGTTTGGGGAGAAAAAGCAGCCAGTGACTTTTCCCCCATCTGATGAGTTAAATGATTTGTGTGAAGAAGCGTGGTGTTCCCCAGATAAGAAATTAGTGATTTCTAAGAGGTTACTAATGGCGTACCCTTTCCCGCCAATGGACAGGTTACGTTGGGAAACATCCCCTAGGGTGGACAAGGCGCTCACACGCTTATCAAAAAAGGTGGCACTGCCGTCCCAGGATACGGCCGCCTTAAAGGAGCCTGCGGATAGAAAGCAGGAGGCTATCCTGAAGTCTGTGTATGCACACTCTGGTACTATACTGAGACCTGCAATTGCTTCAGCATGGATGTGTAGTGCTGCAGCTGCTTGGTCTGACATCCTGTCAGATAACATTGATTCCCTTGACAGGGATACTATTTTGCTAACCATAGAGCATATTAAAGACGTAGTCTTATATATGAGGGATGCACAGAGGGACATTTGCCGGCTGGCATCTAGAATTAATGCAATGTCCATTTCTGCCAGGAGAGTATTATGGACTCGGCAGTGGACAGGTGATGCTGATTCTAAAAGGCACATGGAGGTTTTGCTTTATAAGGGTGAGGAATTGTTTGGGGACGGTCTCTCGGACCTCGTATCCACAGCAACAGCTGGGAAGTCGACTTTTTTACCTCAGGTTCCCTCACAGCCTAAGAAAGCACCGTATTATCAAGTACAGTCCTTTCGGCCTCAGAAAGGCAAGCGGGTCAGAGGCGCATCCTTTCTGCCCAGAGGCAGGGGTAGAGGGAAAAAGCTGCACCAGACAGCCAGTTCCCAGGAACAAAAGTCCTCCCCTGCTTCTACTAAGTCCACCGCATGACGCTGGGGCTCCACAGGTGGAGCCAGGTGCGGTGGGGGCGCGTCTCCGGAGCTTCAGCAACCAGTGGGTTCGCTCGCAGGTGGATTCCTGGATTCTACAAGTGGTATCTCAGGGATACAAGCTGGAGTACGAGGCGTCTCCCCCTCGCCGTTACCTCAAATCAGCCTTGCCAGCTACTCCCAAGGAAAGGGAGGTAGTACTGGCGGCAGTTCACAAGCTGTACCTTCAGCAGGTGATAATCAAAGTTCCCCTCCTTCAACAGGGACGGGGTTACTATTCCACAATGTTTGTGGTACCGAAACCAGACTGTTCGGTGAGACCCATTCTAAATTTGAAATCTTTGAACACTTATATAAGGAAGTTCAAGTTCAAAATGGAATCGCTCTGGGCGGTTATTGCAAGCCTGGAAGAGGGGGATTTTATGGTGTCACTGGACATCAAGGATGTTTACCTGCATGTCCCCATTTACCCTCCTCACCAGGAGTACCTCAGGTTTGTGGTACAGGACTGTCATTACAAATTCCAGACGTTGCCGTTTGGTCTGTCCACGGCACCAAGGGTATTTACCAAGGTAATGGCCGAAATGATGATACTCCTTCGAAAGAAGGGAGTTATAATTATCCCGTACTTGGACGATCTCCTTATAAAGGCGAGGTCCAAGGAGCAGTTGTTAGTCGGAGTAGCACTATATCGGGAAGTGCTACAACAGCACGGCTGGATTCTGAATATCCCAAAGTCGCAGCTGATTCCTACGACGCGTCTGCTGTTCTTGGGCATGATTCTGGACACAGAACACAGAAGAGGGTGTTTCTCCCGGAGGAGAAGGCCCAGGAGTTGTCATCTCTGGTCAGAGACCTCCTGGAACCAAAACAGGCGTCTGTGCATCACTGCACGCGAGTCCTGGGAAAGATGGTAGCTTCTTACGAAGCAATTCCCTTCGGCAGGTTCCATGAAAGGATCTTTCAGTGGGATCTGTTAGACAAGTGGTCCGGATCGCATCTTCAGATGCATCGGTTGATCACCCTGTCCCCGAGGGCCAGGGTGTCTCTGCTGTGGTGGATGCAGAGTGCTCATCTTCTCGAGGGCCGCAGATTCGGCATTCAGGACTGGGTCCTGGTGACCACGGATGCAAGCCTCCGAGGTTGGGGGGCAGTCACTCAGGGAAGAAACTTCCAAGGACAGTGATCGAGTCAGGAGACTTCCCTACACATAAATATTCTGGAACTAAGGGCCATTTACAATGCCCTAAGTCAAGCAGAACCCCTGCTTCAAAACCAGCCGGTGCTGATTCAGTCAGATGGGCGGAGAATCACGTGCTAGCACTGTCAGCGGTGTTCATTCCGGGAGTGGACAACTGGGAAGCAGACTTCCTCAGCAGGCACGACCTCCACCCGGGAGAGTGGGGACTTCATCCAGAAGTCTTCCAGCTGATTGTAAATCGTTGGGAAAGGCCACAGGTGGACATGATGGCGTCCCGCCTCAACAAAAAGCTAAAAAGATATTGCGCCAGGTCAAGGGACCCTCAGGCGATAGCTGTGGACGCTCTAGTGACACCGTGGGTGTACAAGTCGGTTTGTGTTCCCTCCTCTTCCTCTCATACCCAAGGTACTGAGGATAATAAGAAAGAGAGGAGTAAGAACTATACTCATAGTTCCGGACTGGCCAAGAAGAACTTGGTACCCAGAACTACAAGACATGATCTCAGAGGACCCATGGCCCCTGCCGCTCCGACAGGACCTGCTCCAGCAGGGGCCCTGTCTGTTCCAAGACTTACCGCGGCTGCGTTTGACGGCATGGCGGTTGAACGCCGGATCCTAATGGAAAAAGGCATTCCGGATGAAGTCATTCCTACGCTGATAAAGGCTAGGAAGGAAGGATGTGACAGCAAAACATTATCACCGCATATGGCGAAAATATGTTGCTTGGTGTGAGGCCAGGAAGGCCCCAACAGAGGAATTTCAGCTGGGTCGATTTCTGCACTTCCTACAGTCAGGAGTGACTATGGGCCTAAAATTAGGATCCATTAAAGTCCAGATTTCGGCCCTGTCTATTTTCTTTAAAAAAGAACTGGCTTCACTGCCTGAAGTTCAGACGTTTGTTAAGGGAGTGCTGCATATTCAGCCCCCTTTTGTGCCTCCAGTGGCACCTTGGGATCTCAACGTCGTGTTGAATTTCCTAAAATCACATTGGTTTGAGCCACTTAAGACTGTGGAGCTAAAATATCTCACGTGGAAGGTGGTCATGCTGTTGGCCTTGGCTTCGGCCAGCCGTGTGTCAGAATTGGCAGCTTTGTCATGTAAAAGCCCATATCTGATTTTCCATATGGACCGGGCAGAATTGAGGACTCGTCCCCAATTTCTTCCTAAGGTGGTATCAGCGTTTCATTTGAACCAACCAATTGTGGTGCCTGCGGCTACTAGGGACTTGGAGTATTCCAAGTTGCTGGACGTAGTTTCCAGGACGGCTAGAGTCAGAAAAACTGACTCGCTATTTATCCTGCATGCACCCAACAAGCTGGGTGCTCCTGCTTCAAAGCAGACTATTGCTCGCTGGATCTGTAGCACGATTCAGCTTGCACATTCTGCGGCTGGACTGCCGCATCCTAAATCCGTAAAAGCCCATTCCACGAGGAATGTGGGCTCTTCTTGGGCGGCTGCCCGAGGGGTCTCGGCTTTACAACTTTGCCGAGCTGCTACTTGGTCGGGTTCAAACACTTTTGCAAAATTCTACAAGTTTGATACCCTGGCTGAGGAGGACCTTGAGTTTGCTCATTCGGTGCTGCAGAGTCATCCGCACTCTCCCGCCCGTTTGGGAGCTTTGGTATAATCCCCATGGTATGCAAAAAAATGTCTATACAGCTGGAGATGATTTCTCAAACTGTATAACCTGGCGCTTTATATGATTAGATTAATAAATTAAAAATTTTTTCAAAAAAGTATAAAAGCTAAGGAGCTGCTGAGCAAAAACAGCTGGTTAGACTGAAAGAATATAAATACAACAAAAGAGAGATATGCTCTGCGCTCCAAATTTATTGGTAATTAATTAAATAATAAATTAATTAATCAAGTGCAGTCTAGCAGGGTGAATAATTGACTCAATGCAACTATTTTATGTCACAAAAGTTTATATCAAATTGTCAAACTCAACGAATACAAAGAATCGGTTTACATAGAAAACCTATTAAAAGGACACATATATCCTATCTTTATAATGTGCACATTAAAGAATAATAATGTGTCTAGCCTAAAAATGTGCTGATTCTAACAGCAGACTGTAAAATCACTGTTAATTTAAACAGGGAAAAAGCTCTTTGTGGTATCAACTTCTAAAAACACTGGCGTCCCAGTGTGATTATAGATGGTATAACTCCGCAATAGGTTAAAGTTACTTTAGGTATGTATGCCGTAATAATTACCACCGTGCTGGTTCCTGAGTGATGCTGCAGGGTCCTGTGTGAAATTACACGGGGTGAGACATGGTGCTGCAATTGGTGTCTCTGATGATCAATGTGAAACTGACCCGCTTGTGATAAATTGTAACTAAATTCAGGGCCGTCAGTCCTCAACAGAATGTGGCTGACTCCAGAAAATTCACAGCGGAGGACGTCACCCGTATGATAGATGATTCGGTGAATGGCTGTGTGGCTACCACTTAGCCGGCACTGACTCGACCTCACTGCGGGGGTCCGTGTATGAGTGGCAGTGTAGCTCCACTTTGCCAGCGCTGACTCAACCTCACTGCGGGGGTCCGTGGATAGATGGCTGTATAGCTCCACTTAGCCGGCACTGACTCGACCTCACTGCGGGGGTCCGTGGGTGTCCGTCTCGCGGGTCTGTTTATCCAGAGGCAGCTGCGGCTATGGCTTTGCCCAGTTGGAATGGCTATACTGAAGGTAACCAGCGGAGTGCGGGAATTTCAAACACAAGGAGCTGATCCGTGCTGTGTGAGTGTTCAATCAATCACACTCAGATGTGAGAAAGGGGCGTCAACGCGTTTCGTCTCCTAGCAACCGGAGACTTCCTCAAGACGAATGCCTTCCTGTTGAAAGCTGGGTTATTTATACCCAACTAATTACTTAAATGAAATCCGGTGTATCAATTAAAAATTAAAATGTTGTTTAGGCACATAATACTCAAAAACTATGAAATGAGTGTATTTAGGATATCCGTCATTTAACTATAATGCATACATGATTTAAGGAACATTGAGTCAATCATTATTTTATTTTCTAATCACAGAATTAAACATCTAATAAAGTATTTTAGATTTATTCGCCAATAATTAAAGCTTTAAAGAGTGAGCAGAGAAAAAAGGGTGGTGGAAACTTAACCCTCTCTAATCCGCAAAACAGTGGATATAGAGTTTATACTTATAACCAATACTTAAACAGTTTAATTTGCTGTATTTTGTTTTATGTTTATATTTTATATATTAACCAGTATCGATCACTGCACAATGTTATATAATACATAAGAAAACTATAAAAAAATATATATATAAAAAAACTGTAAGATGTATATGAAATATATAAAGAAATAATATAAAGAAATCTACAAAAATATAATAACAAATATGTTTATATATCTGGACAATTTCTTATTGGTTTAATTTTACTGACAAAATATTACCAACACTAACTATATGTAAAAGAATCTCCATCTAAAAATGAATATGTATCTGATACACATTCTTTATAACCCTGTATACACTGGTATAGGACAATTTCAACTCAAATAACAAGACAAAATTAAGAAAATGTTGTTTTTTTTTTTTTTTCTAATTCTCTATATATTATTAATTTGATGCTACCAATAAAGCAGCGCAAATAGTTTTCTTATGTATTAGTATATAACATTGTGCAGTGATCGATACTGGTTAATATATAAAATATAAACATAAAACAAAATACAGCAAATTAAACTGTTTAAGTATTGGTTATAAGTATAAACTCTATGGGGTATATGCAATAGCGGGCGAAATCGCGGCAATTATCGCCGTTTTTTCAATTCGACCAAATTCGCCAGGTGAATTCCGGAAGGTGGCTTCCGGAATTCACCATATGCAATGAAAAACGGATTCGCCAGAGTCGCGGGCGAAAATCGGCCGATTTTGCGGATTTTACCGCGATTTTAAAAAACGGGAAAAAACGGGGAAAAACCCGAAAAAAAAATGGCGTGGGGTCCCCCCTCCAAAGCATAACCAGCCTCGGGCTCATTGAGCTGGTCCTGGTTCTAAAAATGCGGGGAAAAAATTGACAGGGGATCCCCCGTATTTTTAAAACCAGCACCGGGCTCTGCGCCTGATGCTGGTGCCAAAAATACGGGGGACAAAACGAGTAGGGGTCCCCCGTATTTTTAACACCAGCATCGGGCTCCACTAGCTGGACAGATAATGCCACAGCCGGGGGTCACTTTTATACAGTGCCCTGCGGCCGTGGCATCAAATATCCAACTAGTCACCCCTGGCCGGGGAACCCTGGGGGAATGGGGACCCCTTCAATCAAGGGGTCCCCCCCCCCCAGCCACCCAAGGGCCAGGGGTGAAGCCCGAGGCTGTCCCCCCCCATCCAATGGGCTGCGGATGGGGGGGCTGATAGCCTTTGTGTTCAAAAAAAAAAGATATTGTTTTTTCCATTAGTACTACAAGTCCCAGCAAGCCTCCCCTGCAAGCTGGTACTTGGAGAACCACAAGTACCAGCATGCGGGAGAAAAACGGGCCCGCTGGTACCTGTAGTTCTAATGGAAAAAAAATACCCAAATAAAAACAGGACACAGACACCGTCGACAGTAAAACTTTATTACACACTGCCGACACACACATACTTACCTATGTTCACACGCCGACATCGGTCCTCTTCTCCATGTAGAATCCCGGGGTACCTGAAAATAAAAGATCAATTATACTCACCTCAACAGGCTCCAGAGATAAATCCACGGACTTGGCAAAAAAAGAAAACGAACAACCGGACCTGCGGACCGAAAGGGGTCCCATGCTGACACATGGGACCCCTCTCCCCGAATGCCGGGACATCACGTGACTCCTGTCACTGATGTCCCTTCAGCCAATCAGGAAGCGCTACTGCCGTGGCGCTCATCTGATTGGCTGGACGCCGTCTGTACTCTGACAGCGCCTCGCACAGCTCCCTCCATTACTTTCAATGGTGGGAACTTAGCGGCTAGCGGTGGGGTCACCCGCCGGTCACCGCTGACCGGCGGGTGACCTCACCGCTAGCCGCTAAGTTCCCACCATTGAATATAATGGAGGGAGCTGTGCGATGCGCTGTCACAGCGATCAGCCAATCAGGTTAGCGCAACGAAGTTGCGCTTCCTGATTGGCTTAGAGACCTGTCAGTGACAACTGTCACTGACAGATCTTAATCGTGGATAGGTGTCCCATGTGTCAGCATGGGACACCTTTCAGTCCGTTTTTGGTGCGGGTAAATGCGCTTTCTTTTTTTGCCAAGTCCGTGGATTTATCTCTGGAGCCTGTTGAGGTGAGTATAATTGATCTTTTATTTTCAGGTACCCCGGGATTCTACATGGAGAAGAGGACCGATGTCGGCGTGTGAACATAGGTAAGTATGTGTGTCGGCAGTGTGTAATAAAGTTTTACTGTCGACGGTGTCTGTGTCCTGTTTTTATTTGGGTATTTTTTTTCCATTAGAACTACAGGTACCAGCGGGCCCGTTTTTCTCCCGCATGCTGGTACTTGTGGTTCTCCAAGTACCAGCTTGCAGGGGAGGCTTGCTGGGACTTGTAGTACTAATGGAAAAAACAATATCTTTTTTTTTTGAACACAAAGGCTATCAGCCCCCCCATCCGCAGCCCATTGGATGGGGGGGGGACAGCCTCGGGCTTCACCCCTGGCCCTTGGGTGGCTGGGGGGGGGGGACCCCTTGATTGAAGGGGTCCCCATTCCCCCAGGGTTCCCCGGCCAGGGGTGACTAGTTGGATATTTGATGCCACGGCCGCAGGGCACTGTATAAAAGTGACCCCCGGCTGTGGCATTATCTGTCCAGCTAGTGGAGCCCGATGCTGGTGTTAAAAATACGGGGGACCCCTACTCGTTTTGTCCCCCGTATTTTTGGCACCAGCATCAGGCGCAGAGCCCGGTGCTGGTTTTAAAAATACGGGGGATCCCCTGTCAATTTTTTCCCCGCATTTTTAGAACCAGGACCAGCTCAATGAGCCCGAGGCTGGTTATGCTTTGGAGGGGGGACCCCACGCCATTTTTTCCCCGGATTTTACCGTTCCAGCAATAAAAAAAATAAAAAAATAAAAATATTATTTTAAAAAATATATAAATAATATTTGTGCCTCCCCCAAAAAAAAAAAAAAAAACCTAATCCCTTCTAATATAAATAGATCTGCTATTCCTAAAAAAAAAAACACAAAAAAAAACATGTTTAAAAATGTTTTATTTGTTTTCACCCTCCAAAGTGTGGCGGAGTGAAAATCGCGAATTTGCTGTCTAAAAGCACTGCAGGCGAATTTCCAAACTTGAATTGAATATGCTGGAGGCGAATTGCAGCATCTGTACCATTGCAGAAAAGGCGAATTCGGAAAAAGGCGAATTGAGAAAAGGCGAATTTTGACGGGCCGTTTTTTTGCGAAAAATGACTGCACTGCATAGGCGAATTGATTTTTGGAGGCGAAAACGGCCCGGAATTCGCCTATTTTGCCAATTCGCCCGCTATTGCATATACCCCTATATCCACTGTTTTGCGGATTAGAGAGGGTTAAGTTTCCACCACCCTTTTTTCTCTGCTCACTCTTTAAAGCTTTAATTATTGGCGAATAAATCTAAAATACTTTATTAGATGTTTAATTCTGTGATTAGAAAATAAAATAATGATTGACTCAATGTTCCTTAAATCATGTATGCATTATAGTTAAATGACGGATATCCTAAATACACTCATTTCATAGTTTTTGAGTATTATGTGCCTAAACAACATTTTAATTTTTAATTGATACACCGGATTTCATTTAAGTAATTAGTTGGGTATAAATAACCCAGCTTTCAACAGGAAGGCATTCGTCTTGAGGAAGTCTCCGGTTGCTAGGAGACGAAACGCGTTGACGCCCCTTTCTCACATCTGAGTGTGATTGATTGAACACTCACACAGCACGGATCAGCTCCTTGTGTTTGAAATTCCCGCACTCCGCTGGTTACCTTCAGTATAGCCATTCCAACTGGGCAAAGCCATAGCCGCAGCTGCCTCTGGATAAACAGACCCGCGAGACGGACACCCACGGACCCCCGCAGTGAGGTCGAGTCAGTGCCGGCTAAGTGGAGCTATACAGCCATCTATCCACGGACCCCCGCAGTGAGGTTGAGTCAGCGCTGGCAAAGTGGAGCTACACAGCCACTCATACACGGACCCCCGCAGTGAGGTCGAGTCAGTGCCGGCTAAGTGGTAGCCACACAGCCATTCACCGAATCATCTATCATACGGGTGACGTCCTCCGCTGTGAATTTTCTGGAGTCAGCCACATTCTGTTGAGGACTGACGGCCCTGAATTTAGTTACAATTTATCACAAGCGGGTCAGTTTCACATTGATCATCAGAGACACCAATTGCAGCACCATGTCTCACCCCGTGTAATTTCACACAGGACCCTGCAGCATCACTCAGGAACCAGCACGGTGGTAATTATTACGGCATACATACCTAAAGTAACTTTAACCTATTGCGGAGTTATACCATCTATAATCACACTGGGACGCCAGTGTTTTTAGAAGTTGATACCACAAAGAGCTTTTTCCCTGTTTAAATTAACAGTGATTTTACAGTCTGCTGTTAGAATCAGCACATTTTTAGGCTAGACACATTATTATTCTTTAATGTGCACATTATAAAGATAGGATATATGTGTCCTTTTAATATGTTTTCTATGTAAACCGATTCTTTGTATTCGTTGAGTTTGACAATTTGATATAAACTTTTGTGACATAAAATAGTTGCATTGAGTCAATTATTCACCCTGCTAGACTGCACTTGATTAATTAATTTATTATTTAATTAATTACCAATAAATTTGGAGCGCAGAGCATATCTCTCTTTTGTTATAATCCCCATGGTCCTTACGGAGTACCCAGCATCCACTAGGACGTCAGAGAAAATAAGAATTTACTCACTGGTAATTCTATTTCTCGTAGTCCGTAGTGGATGCTGGGAGCCCGTCCCAAGTGCGGACTCTCTGCAATACATGTATATAGTTATTGCTTAACTAAAGGGTTATTGTTATGAGCCATCTGTTGAATGCGGCTCAGTTGTTGTTCATACTGTTAACTGGGTATAGTTATCACAAGTTGTACGGTGTGATTGGTGTGGCTGGTATGAGTCTTACCCTGGATTCCAAATCCTTTCCTAGTAATGTCAGCTCTTCCGGGCACAGTTTCCCTAACTGAGGTCTGGAGGAGGGGCATAGAGGGAGGAGCCAGTGCACACCAGATGTAGTACCTAATCTTTCTTTTAAGAGTGCCCAGTCTCCTGCGGAGCCCGTCTATTCCCCATGGTCCTTATGGAGTACCCAGCATCCACTACGGACTACGAGAAATAGAATTACCGGTGAGTAAATTCTTATTTTCTCTAAAGTTCTAGTGGATGCTGGGGACTCCGTAAGGACAATGGGGAATAGACGGGCTCCACAGGAGACTGGGCACTCTAAAGAAATATTTAGTACTACCTGGTGTGCACTGGCTCCTCCCTCTATGCCCCTCCTCCAGACCTCAGTTAGAATCTGTGCCCGGCTAGAGCTGGGTGCTTTTAGTGGGCTCTCCTGAGCTTGCTAATAAGAAAGTATTTTAGTTAGGTTTTTTATTTTCAGAGAGCTTCTGCTGGCAACAGACTCTCTGCTACGAGGGACTGAGGGGAGAGAAGCAAACCTACTAACTGCGGCTAGGTTGCGCTTCTTAGGCTACTGGACACCATTAGCTCCAGAGGGTTCGAACACAGGATCTTAACCTTGGTCGTCCGTTCCCGGAGCCGCGCCGCCGTCCCCCTCGCAGAGCCAGAAGCAGAAGCCGGCAGAAGCAAGAAGACATCGAAATCGGCGGCAGAAGACTCCTGTCTTCACATGAGGTAGCGCACAGCACTGCAGCTGTGCGCCATTGCGCCCACACTACCCACACACTCCAGTCACTGTAGGGTGCAGGGCGCAGGGGGGGCACCCTGGGCAGCAATTAGGATACCTCTTGGCAAAAAGACACATATATGCAGCCGGTATATATGTACGAGCCCCCGCCATTTTATTTACACAGACCCGGGACAGAAGCCCGCCGCTGAGGAGGCGGAGCCTTCTTCCTCAGCACTAACCAGCGGCATTTTCTCTCCACAGCTCCGCTGAGAGGAAGCTCCCCAGGCTCTCCCCTGCAGTATCCAGGTAGAAAAAGGGTGAAAAAGAGAGGGGGGGCACATAAATTTAGGCGCAAATTGTCATAAACAGCAGCTACTGGGTAAACACTAAGTTACTGTGTAATCCCTGGGTTATATAGCGCTGCGGTGTGTGCTGGCATACTCTCTCTCTGTCTCCCCAAAAGGCCTTTGTGGGGGTCCTGTCCTCAAGTGAGCATTCCCTGGGTGTGTGCGGTGTGTCGGTACGTTTGTGTCAACATGTTTGACGAGGAAGGATACGTGGAGGCAGAACAAGTGCAGATGAATGTGGGGTCGGCGCCGACACCTGATTGGATGGATATGTGGAAGGTGTTAAATGATAACGTAAGCTCCTTGCATAAGAGGTTGGATAAAGCTGAAGCCTTGGGACAGTCAGGGTCTCAACCCATGTCTGCTCCTACAGCTCAGAGGCCGTCAGGGTCTCAAAAGCGCCCACTATCCCAGATTGTTGACACAGATATCGACACGGATCCTGACTCCAGTGTCGATGACGACGATGCTAAGTTGCAGCCTAAAATGACTAAGGCCATCCGCTGCATGATTATAGCAATGAAGGATGTATTGCACATATCAGAGGAAAACCCTGTCCCTGACAAGAGGGTTTATATGTATGGAGAGAAAAAGCAAGAAGTGACTTTTCCCCCTTAACATGAATTAAATTATGTGAAAAAGCTTG
Source organism: Pseudophryne corroboree (assembly GCF_028390025.1). NCBI lineage: Eukaryota > Metazoa > Chordata > Amphibia > Anura > Myobatrachidae > Pseudophryne > Pseudophryne corroboree. The sequence continues at coordinate 408,196,530 of NC_086446.1, read as the reverse complement.
GGATTCTCCTGATAAGAAAGTACTGATTTCCAAAAGATTGCTTATGGCGTACCCTTTCCCGCCAACGGACAGGTTACGCTGGGAATCCTCCTCTAGGGTAGATAAGGCGTTGACATGCTTATCTAAGAAGGTGGCCCTGCCGTCACAGGATACGGCCGCCCTAAAGGATCCTGCGGATAGGAAGCAGGAAGGTATCCTGAAGTCTGTTTATACACATTCTGGTACTCTACTGAGGCCAGCAATTGCTTCGGCCTGGATGTGTAGTGCTGTAGTAGCATGGACAGATACTGTCTGAGGGGATAGATACCCTGGACAGGGAGACTGTTTTACTGACCCTGGGGCATATCAAAGACACTGTCTTATATATGAGGGATGCCCAGAGGGATATTTGCCTACTGGGCTCTAGAGTAAACGCAATGTCGATTTCTGCCAGAAGGGTCCTGTGGACTCTGCAGTGGACTGGTGATGCCGACTCTAAAAAACAGATGGAGGTTTTGCCTTACAAGGGTGAGGAATTGTTTGGGGACGGTCTCTCGGACCTGGTTTCCACGGCAACGGCTGGGAAGTCGAATTTTTTGCCATATGTTCCCTCACAGCCAAGAAAAGCACCGTATTACCAAATGCAGTCCTTTCGTTCACAAAAAAGCAAGAAAGTCTGAGGTGCATCTTTTCTTGCCAGAGACAGGGGTAGAGGAAAGAAGCTGCACCATGCAGCTAGTTCCCAGGAACAAAAGTCCTCCCCGGCCTCCACTAAATCCACCGCATGACGCTGGGGCTCCACAGGTGGAGCCAGGAGCGGTGGGGGGCGCGTCTCCGAAATTTCAGCCACCAGTGGGTTCGCTCACGGGTGGATCCTTGGGCTATACAAATTGTGTCTCAGGGATACAAGCTGGAATTCGAAGTGACGCCCCCTCATCGTTACCTAAAATCGGCCCTGCCGGCTTCTCCCATGGAAAGGGAGGTAGTGTTGGCGGCGATTCAAAAGTTATATCTCCAGCAGGTGGTGGTGAAGGTTCCCCTTCTTCAACAGGGAAGGGGCTACTATTTCCACATTGTTTGTGGTGCCGAAACCGGACGGTTCGGTCAGACCCATTTTGAATTTAAAATCCCTGAACATTTATCTGAAGAAATTCAAGTTCAAAATGGAATCGCTCAGAGCGGTCATTGCGAGCCTGGAAGAGGGGGATTTTATGGTGTCTCTGGACATCAAGGATGCTTACTTGCATGTCCCCATTTTCTCTAACGTCCTAGTGGATGCTGGGAACTCCGAAAGGACCATGGGGAATAGCGGGCTCCGAAGGAGGCTGGGCACTCTAGAAAGATTTATGACTACCTGGTGTGCACTGGCTCCTCCCACTATGACCCTCCTCCAAGCCTCAGTTAGATCTTGTGCCCGGCCGAGGTTGGATGCACACTAAGGGCTCTCCTGAGCTCTTAGAAAGAAAGATAGACTTAGGTTTTTTATTTTCAGTGAGACCTGCTGGCAACAGGCTCACTGCAGCGAGGGACTAAGGGGAGAAGAAGCGAACTCGCCTGCTTGCAGCCGGATTGGGCTTCTTAGGCTACTTGTCACCATTAGCTCCAGAGGGATCGACCGCAGGCCCAGCCTTGATGATCGGTCCCGGAGCCGCGCCGCTGTCCCCCTTACAGAGCCAGAAGCAAGAAGATGGTCCGGAAAATCGGCGGCATGAAGACATCAGTCTTCACCAAGGTAGCGCACAGCACTGCAGCTGTGCGCCATTGCTCCTCTCACACTTCACACTCCGGTCACTGAGGGTGCAGGGCGCTTGGGGGGGGGCGCCCTGAGGCAGCAATAAAAACACCTTGGCTGGCAAAAATACCTCAATATATAGCCCCAGGGGCTATATATGAGGTAAATACCCCTGCCAGATTCCATAAAAAAGCGGGAGAATAGGCTGCGGAAAAGGGGCGGAGCTATCTCCCTCAGCACACTGGCGCCATTTTTCCCTCACCGCTCCGCTGGAAGGAAGCTCCCTGGCTCTCCCCTGCAGTCTACACTACAGAAAAGGGTTAAAAAAGAGAGGGGGGGCACTAAATTTAGGCGCAGTATATATATTATATAAAAACAGCAGCTATAGGGGACATAACTCAGTTAGTCCCTGCATTATATAGCGCTCTGGTGTGTGCTGGCATACTCTCACTCTGTCCCCCCAAAGGGCTTTTGTGGGTCCTGTCCTCGTTTAGAGCATTCCCTGTGTGTCTGCGGTGTGTCGGTACGGCTGTGTCGACATGTTGAATGAGGAGGCTTATATGGTGACGGAGCAGAGGCCGATATATGTGATGTCGCCCCCTGGGGGGCCGACACCAGAGTGGATGGATAGGTGAAAGGTATTAACCGACAGTGTCAACTCCTTACATAAAAGGGTGGATGACGTAACAGCTGTGGGACAGCCGGCTTCTCAGCCCGCACCTGCCAGGCGTCTCAAAGGCCATCAGGGGCTCAAAAACGCCCGCTCTCTCAGATGGCAGACACAGAGGTCGACACGGAGTCTGACTCCAGTGTCGACAAGGTTGAGACATATACACAATCCACTAGGAACATCCGTGACTTGATCCCGGCAATAAAAAATGTGTTATACATTTCTGACATTAACCCAAGCACCTCTAAAAATGGGTTTTAGGTTTGGGGAGAAAAAACAGGCAGTGTTTTGTTCCCCCATCAGATGAATAAATGAAGTGTGTGAAAAGCGTGGGTTCCCCCCGATAAGAATCTGGTAATTTCTAAAAAGTTACTGATGGCGTACCCTTTCCCACCAGGAGGATAAGTTACGCTGGGAGATATCCCCTAGGGTGGATAAGGCGCTCACACTGTTGTCAAAAAAGGTGGCACTGCCGTTTTAGGAACGGCCACTTTGAAGGTACCCGTTGATAAAAAGCAGGAGGCTATCCTGAAGTCTGTATTTACACACTCAGGTACTAGACTGAGACCTGCAGATCGTGCTGCTGCAGCGTGGTCGGTGACCCTGTCAAGCATACTAGTTTACTAATATGAGAACATATTAAAGACGTCGTCTTATATATGAGGGATGCACAGAGGGATATTTTGCCGGCTGGCATCCAAAATGAATGTAATGTCCATTCTGTCAGGAGGGTATTAGAGACCTGTCACTGGACAGGTGATGCTGACTTAAAAGGCGCATAGAGATTCTGCCTTATAAGGGTGAGGAATTATTTGGGGATGGTCTGTGGGACCTCGTATCCACAGCAACTGCTGGGAAGAAATATTTTTACCTCAGGTTTCCTCACAGACTAAGAAAGCACTGTATTATCAGGTACAGTCCTTTCGCCTTCAGAAAAGCAAGCGGGTCAAAGGCGCTTTCTTTTCTGTACAGAGACAAGGGAAGAGGGAAAAAGCTGCACCAGTCAGCCTGTTCCCAGAATCAAAATTCTTCCCCCGCTTCCTGTGAGTCCACAGCATGACGCGGGTGCTCCACAGGTGTAGCCAGGTACGGTGGGGGGCCGTATCAAAAATTTCAGCAATTAGTGGGCTCGCTCACAGGTGGATCCCTGTTTCTTTCAAGTAGTATTTCAGGGGTACATGCTGGAATTCGAGATGTCTCCCCCCAGCCGTTTCCTCAAATATGCCTTGCCGACAACTCCCTCAGGCAGGGAGGCTGTGCTAGAGGCAATTAATAGGCGGTATTCCCAGCAGGTAATACTCAAGGTGCCCCTACTTCAACAAGGACGGGGTTACTATTCCACACGGTTTGGGATACCGAAACCGCATGGTTCGGTGTGACCCATTTTTATATTTAAAATCCTTGAACACATACATAAAAAAATTCAAGTTCAAGATGGAATCGCTCAGGGCGGTTATTGCAAGCCTGGACGAGGGGGATTACATGGTACCCCGGGACATCAAGGATGCTTACCTGCTTGTCCCCATTTACCATCCTCGCCAGGAGTACCTCAGATTTGTGGTACAGGTATGCCATTACCAGGTCCAGACACGGCCGTTTGGACTGTACATGGCACCGAGGGTGTTTACCAAGGGTAATGGCCGAAATGATGATACTCCTTCGAAAAAAGGGAGTTTTAATTATCCCGTATTTGGACGATCTCCTAATAAAGGCACGGTCCAAGGAACAGTGTTGGTGGGAGTAGCACTATCTCAGGAAGTGCTGCGCCAGCACGGCTGGATTCTGAATATCCCAAAGTCACAGCTGGTTCCGACTACACATCTAATGTTCCTGGGTATGATTCTGGACACAGTCCAGAAAAAAGTGTTTCTCCCGGAGGAGAAAGCCAGGGAGTTGTCTTCTTTAGTCAGAGACCTCCTGAAACCAAAACAGGTATCGGTGCATCACTGCACGCGGGTCCTGGGAAATATGGTAGCTTCTTACGAGGCAATTCCATTCGGCAGGTTCCATGCCAGAAACTTTCAGTGGGACCTGTTAGACAAGTGGTCCGGATCGCATATTCAGATGCATCGTTTAATAACCCTGTCTCCAAGAACCAGGGTGTCTCTTCTGTGGTGGCTGCACAGTGCTCATCTTCTGGAGGGCCGCAGATTCGGCATACAGGACTGGGTCCTGGTGACCACGGATGCCGGCCTTCGAGGCTGGGGGGCAGTCGCAAGGGGAAGAAACTTCCAAGGACTATGGTCAAGTCAGGAGACTTCCCTTCACATAAATATTCTGGAACTAAGGGCCATGTACAATGCCCTAAGTCAAGCAAAATCCCTGCTCCTACACCAGCCGGTGCTGATCCAGTCAGACAAAATCACGGCAGTTGCCCATGTGAATCGACAGGGCGGCACAAGAAGCAGGATGGCAATGGCAGTAGCCACAAGAATTCTCCGATGGGCGGAAAATCATCTACTAGCACTGTCAGCAGTGTTCATTCCGGGAGTGGACAACTGGGAAGCAGACTTTCTCAGCAGGCACGACCTCCACCCGGGAGAGTGGGGACTTCATCCAGAAGTCTTCCAAATGATTGTAAATCAGTGGGATTGTCCACTGGTGGACATGATGGCGTCCCGCCTAAACAAAAAACTAGAGAGGTATTGCGCCAGGTCAAGAGACCCTCAGGCAATAGCTGTGGACGCTCTAGTGACACCGGGGGTGTAGTGTTTCCTCCTCTGCCTCTCATACCAAAGGTATTGAGAATAATAAGAAGGCGAGGAGTAAACACAATTTTTCGTGGTTCCGGATTGGCCAAGACTAGCGTGGTACCCGGAACTTCAAGAGATGATCTCAGAGGACCCGTGGCCTCTGCCGCTCAGACAAGACCTGCTACAGCAAGGGCCCTGTCTGTTCCAAGACTTACCGTGGCTGCGTTTGACGGCATGGCGGTTGAACGCCGGATCCTAAAGGAAAAGGACATTCCGGAAGAAGTCATTCCTACGCTTATTGAAGCCAGGAAAGAGGTTACAGCAAATCATTATCACCGCATATGGCGGAAATATGTTGCATGGTGTGAGGCCGAAAGTGCCCCAACAGAGGAATTTCAACTAGGTCGATTTCTGCATTCCTGCAAGCAGGAGTGAATATGGGCCTAAAATTAGGTTCCATTAAGGTACAGATCTCTGCTCTGTCGATTTTCTTTCACAAAGAACTAGCTTCAGTACCTGAAGTTCAGACATTTGTAAAAGGAGTGCTGCATATTCAGCCCCCATTTGTGCCTCCTGTGGCACCTTGGGATCTCAACGTGGTGTTGAGTTTCTTAAAATCGCATTGGTTTGAGCCACTAAAGACCGTGGATCTGAAAGATCTCACGTGGGAAGTGGTCATGTTATTGGCCTTGGCTTCGGCCAGGCGAGTATCGGAATTGGCGGCTTTATCATGTAAAAGCCCTTATCTAATTTTCCATACGGATAGGGCAGAATTGAGGACTCGTCCCCAGTTTCTCCCTAAGGTGGTGTCAGCGTTTCACCTGAACCAGCCTATTGTGGTGCCTACGGCTACTAAGGACTTGGAGGACTCCAAGTTGCTAGACGTTGTCAGGGCCCTGAAAATATGTTTCCAGGACAGCTGGAGTCAGAAAATCTGACTCGCTGTCTATTTTATATGCACCCAACAAGCTGGGTGCTCCTGCTTCTAAGCAGACTATTGCTCGTTGGATTTGTAGTACAATTCAGCTTGCACATTCTGTGGCAGGCCTGCCACAGCCAAAATCTGTCAATGCCCATTCCACAAGGAAGGTGGGCTCATCTTGGGCGGCTGCCCGAGGGGTCTCGGCTTTACAACTTTGCCGAGCTGCTACTTGGTCAGGAGCAAACACGTTTACAAATTTGATACCCTGGCTAAGGAGGACCTGGAGTTCTCTCATTCGGTGCTGCAGAGTCATCCGCACTCTCCCGCCCGTTTGGGAGCTTTGGTATAATCCCCATGGTCCTTTCGGAGTTCCCAGCATCCACTAGGACGTCAGAGAAAATAAGAATTTACTCACCGGTAATTCTATTTCTCGTAGTCCGTAGTGGATGCTGGGCGCCCATCCCAAGTGCGGTTTATCTGCAATACTTGTACATAGTTATTGTTAACTAAATCGGGTTATTGTTGAGCCATCTGTTGAGAGGCTCAATTGTTTCATACTGTTAACTGGGTATAATATTACGAGTTATACGGTGTGATTGGTGTGGCTGGTATGAGTCTTACCCGGGATTCAAAATCCTTCCTTATTGTGTACGCTCGTCCGGGCACTGTGTCCTAACTGAGGCTTGGAGGAGGGTCATAGTGGGAGGAGCCAGTGCACACCAGGTAGTCATAAATCTTTCTAGAGTGCCCAGCCTCCTTCGGAGCCCGCTATTTCCCATGGTCCTTTCGGAGTTCCCAGCATCCACTACGGACTACGAGAAATAGAATTACCGGTGAGTAAATTCTTATTTATCCACCTCATCAGGAGTACCTCAGGTTTGTGGTACAGGACTGTCATTACCAATTCCAGACGTTGCCGTTTGGCCTGTCCACGGCACCGAGAATATTTACCAAGGTAATGGCGGAGATGATGGTACTCCTTCGAAATCAAGGAATTACAATTATCCCATACTTGGACGATCTCCTCATATAGGCGAGGTCCAGGGAGCAGTTGCTGATCAGCGTAGCACACTCTCAGGAAGTGTTGCAACAGCACGGCTGGATTCTGAATATTCCAAAGTCGCAGCTGATTCCTACGACGCGTCTGCCCTTCCTGGGCATGATTCTGGACACAGACCAGAAGAAGGTGTTTCTCCCGACGGAGAAGGCTCAGGAGTTCGTGACTCTGGTCAGAGACCTCCTAAAACCAAAACAGGTGTCGGTGCATCACTGCACGCGAGTCCTGGGAAAGATGGTAGCGTCATACGAAGCCATTCCCTTCGTCAGGTTCCATGCGAGGATCTTTCAGTGGGATCTGCTGGACAAGTGGTCCGGATCGCATCTTCAGATGCATCGGCTGATCACCCTGTTCCCCAGGGCCAGGGTGTCTCTTCTGTGGTGGCTGCAAAGTGCTCACCTCCTCGAAGGCCGCAGGTTCGGCATACAGGACTGGGTCCTGGTGACCACGGATGCAAGCCTTCGAGGATGGGGGGCAGTCACTCAGGGAAGAAACTTCCAAGGGCTGTGGTCAAGTCGGGAGACTTGTCTGCACATCAATATCCTGGAACTAAGGGCCATATACAACGCCCTGAGTCAAGCGGAGCCTCTGCTTCGATACCAACCAGTGCTGATTCAGTCAGACAACATCACTGCAGTAGCCCATGTAAACCGCCAGGGCGGCACAAGACGCAGGGTGGCAATGGCAGAAGCCACCAGGATTCTTCGTTGGGCGGAGAATCACGTACAAGCATGGTCAACAGTGTTCATTCCGGGAGTGGACAACTGGGAAGCAGACTTCCTCAGCAGGCACAACCTCCACCCGGGAGAGTGGGGACTTCATCAAGAAGTCTTCACGCAGATTGCAAATCGATGGGAACTGCCACAGGTGGACATGATGGCGTCCCGCCTCAACAAAAAGCTAAAAAGGTATTGCGCCAGGTCAAGGGACCCTCAGGCGATAGCTGTCGACGCACTAGTAACACCGTGGGTGTTCCAGTCGGTCTATGTGTTTCCTCCTCTTCCTCTCATACCAAAGGTGCTGAGAATTGAATGTAAAAGAGGAGTGAGAACAATACTCATTGTTCCGGATTGGCCAAGAAGGACTTGGTACCTGGAACTGCAAGAAATGCTCACAGAGGACCCATGGCCTCTGCCTCTCAGACAGGACCTGTTGCAACAAGGGCCCTGTCTGTTCCAAGACTTACCGCGGCTGCGTTTGACGGCATGGCGGTTGAACGCCGGCACATAGCGGAAAAAGGCATTCCGGATGAAGTTATTCCTACGCTGATAAAGGCTAGGAAGGACGTGACAGCGAAGCATTATCACCGTATATGGCGAAAATATGTTGCTTGGTGTGAGGCCAGGCAGGCCCCTACAGAGGAGTTCCAGCTGGGTCGATTCCTGCACTTCCTACAGTCTGGAGTGTCTATGGGCCTAAAATTAGGGTCTATAAAGGTCCAGATTTCGGCCCTATCCATTTTCTTTCAAAAAGAACTGGCTTCACTGCCTGAGGTTCAGACGTTTGTTAAGGGAGTGCTGCATATTCAGCCCCCTTTTGTGGCACCTTGGGATCTTAACGTGGTGTTGGGTTTCCTGAAATCCCACTGGTTTGAGCCACTTAAAACTGTGGAGCTAAAGTATCTCACATGGAAAGTGGTCATGCTGTTGGCCTTAGCTTCGGCTAGGCGTGTCAGAATTAGCGGCTTTGTCATGTAAAAAAGCCCCTATCTGGTTTTCCATATGGACAGGGCAGAATTGCGGACTCGTCCGCAATTTCAGCCAAAGGTGGTGTCATCTTTTCATTTGAACCAACCTATTGTGGTGCCTGCGGCTACTCGTGATTTGGAGGATTCCAAGTTGCTTGACGTAGTCCGGGCTTTGAAGATATATGTAACCAGAACGGCTGGAGTCAGGAAGCCTGACTCGCTGTTTGTCCTGTATGCATCCAACAAGCTGGGTGCTCCTGCTTCAAAGCAAACTATTGCTCGCTGGATCTGTAACACGATTCAGCAGGCTCATTCTGCGGCTGGATTGCCGCATCCAAAATCAGTGAAAGCCCATTCCACAAGGAAGGTGGGCTCTTCTTGGGCGGCTGCCCGAGGGGTCTCTGCATTACAGCTTTGCCGAGCTGCTACTTGGTCGGGTTCAGACACATTTGCAAAATTCTACAAGTTTGATACCCTGGCTGAGGAGGACCTTGTGTTTGCCCATTCAGTGCTTCAGAGTCATCCGCACTCTCCCGCCCATTTGGGAGCTTTGGTATAATCCCCATGGTCCTTACGGAGTCCCCAGCATCCACTAGGACGTTAGAGAAAATAAGATTTTACTCAACGGTAAATCTATTTCTCGTAGTCCGTAGTGGATGCTGGGCGCCCGTCCCAAGTGCGGACTTTCTGCAATACGTGTATATAGTTATTGCTTACTAAAGGGATAGGTTATGTGGCATCCGTTGAGTGATGTTCGTTTGTTGTTCATGCTGTTAACTGGGTATGTTATCACAAGTTGTACGGTGTGATTGGTGTGGCTGGTATGAGTCTTACCCTGGATTCCAAAAATCCTTTCCTTGTACTGTCAGCTCTTCCGGGCACAGTTTCCTTAACTAAGGTCTGGAGGAGGGGCATAGAGGGAGGAGCCAGTGCACACCAGGTAGTACTAAAGCTTTCTGTAGAGTGCCCAGTCTCCTGTGAAGCCCGTCTATTCCCCATGGTCCTTACGGAGTCCCCAGCATCCACTACGAACTACGAGAAATAGATTTACCGGTGAGTAAAATCTTATTTTTCTTCATCTGCATCGCAGTCCTTTCGGACCGCAAAGACAAAAAAGTCCAAGCCTCTTACTACCTTCTTTAGAGGTGGGCGGGCAAAAAGCCTGCAGTCTCCCAGGACCAGAAGTCTGCTACTGGTACCTCAAAATCCTCAGCATGACGGTCGACCTCAAAGCCTAGATGACGGGCTGGTGGGTGCGAGACTCAAACGTTTCAGCCACGTCTGGGTGTCGTCCAGCCTGGATCCTTGGGTACAGGATATTGTGTCCATGGGGTACAGACTGGAGTTTCAAGAACCCCCATCTCACCAATTTTTCAAATCAGTCTTGCCAACTTTACTGTCAAACAGAACTGTCCTACAGAAAGCTATCCAAAAATTGGGAAAGTCAGAGGTCATTGTTCCAGTTCCACCTCCATATGTACAACATGGGTTACTCTTCAAACCTGTTTGTGGTACCAAAACTAGATGGTTCGGTCAGACTAATTTTGAACTTGAAATCGCTAAACCCTTATCTAAGGGAGTTCAGATTTAAGTCTCTGAGAGTGGTGATCTCAGGTCTGGAGGAGGGGAAGTTTCTGGTATCCCTGGATATCAAGGATGTGCATCTCCACATTCCGTTTTGGCCGCCGCATCAGGCTTATCTCAGATTTGCACTGTTAGACAGTCAAAAAACTTTGGAGCTATTGCTCAAGGTCAAGAGACCCGCAAGCAGTGGTGGTGGACGCCCTGGTTACTCCATGGGTGTTCCAGTCGGTGTACGCGTTTCCTCCACTTCCACTACTGTAATTCCAAGGGTTCTAATACTCATAAGGAGAACAAGAGTTCTTGCAATCCTCATTGCTCCGGACTGGCCAAGAAGGGCTTGGTACGCGGATCTTCTGGATCTACTGCTGGAAGAGCTGAGGCCTCTTCCTCTTCGGGAGGACCTGCTGCAGCAGGGGCCGTTCGCTTATGAAGACTTATCGCGGCTACGTTTGAGGTTGAACGCCAGATCTTAGCTCGGAGGGGCATTCTGAACAAGGTTATTCCTACCCTGATACAGGCTAGGAAAGGAGTAATGTCTAAACATTACCATCGCATTTGGAAAAGTATGTATCTTGGTGTGAGTCCAAGAAATTTCCTACGGTGGCGTTTCAACTGGGATGGTTTCTTCTCTTCCTGCAAGCAGTTATGGATATGGGACTGAGGTTGGGATCCGTAAAGGTCCAGATTTCGGCCCTATCCATTTTCTTCCAGAAACAATTGGCTTCCCTTTGCAACTTTGCAGAGCGGCTACTTGGTCAGGGTCGAACACTTTTGTTATGTACTACAAGTTCGATAATTTGGCCTCTGAGGACCTAAAGTTTGGTCAATCAGTTCTGCAGGATCCTCCGCGCTCTCCCTCCCGTACTGGGAGCTTTGGTACATCCCCATGGTACTAATGTGGACCCCAGCATCCTCTAGGACGTAAGAGAAAATAGGATTTTAATTACCTACCGGTAAATCCTTTTCTCGTAGTCCGTAGAGGATGCTGGGCGCCCGCCCAGCGCTTTGTTATCCTGCAGTGGTTACTGGGTTCAGTACTGCTTTGTTCTTAGTTACGTACTGCGTTGTTACTTAGTTCAGTAATTTTATTCCGCTTTTGCTGAGTTTTCAAGCTAGTTAGCTTGGTTTGTCTTGTTTGTGTGAGCTGGTGTGAATCTCGCCACTCTGTGTAAAATCCTTCTCTCAAAGTTGTCAGTCTCTTCGGGCACAGTTTCTAGACTGAGTTTGGGAGGAGGGGCATAGAGGGAGGAGCCAGCCCACACTATTAAACTTTCAAAGTGCCAGTGGCTCCTAGCGGACCCGTCTATACCCCATGGTACTAATGTGTACCTCAGCATCCTCTACGGACTACGAGAAAAGGAATTACCGGTAGGTAATTAAAATCCTATTTTCACTAGTGTGCAGTCTTTCCTTAAATTATTGCTGCTTGAGGACAGTAATGATGGCTTTGCAGGTCTCTGTTATGATGAGGTCCAAAGCTTGAAGGGAGGTGAGGTAGCCAAATATCCAATCCCCCCTCCCAATCCCACTAAACACCTGTCCAGTATTTAAGTAAGACTGAAGCCCAATTTGCTTGTGTTGGGTGATTTGATGTATGTCGTTTGTAAAATCGCTTAGTCTGTTAGTGCAAATTCGTTTGTCCGGGAGATCATGGGATATCATGAGCGACATTGTATCCTTAGCATATCATCATCTAGAGTGGACCCAGCTTTACATTGTGAGCGTTCATGTAAAGCAGCACTAATAGTCCCTCCCCCCTTCAGTGAGCCCAGACTTATAAAACACTTCACTCAGGAAAACAATAGGCAGCGTTGTAATGAATACAAACCCAGCTCTTGCGACAGCCTGTGACGAGGCAGTTAGGAGCTGGTGATTGGTCATTTATCTTTCCTTATGCATCTCAGATTTATCTCTTGTTTAAGGCTTAATACATTTGGGCATTGAAACAGAGCAGTGACAAAATAGATCAAAGAAAAACAAATAATCACTAAGTCAAATGCACAAGAACGAAGACAGTACATTAAATAGGAAATGCACATTAATCATTCACTGATGGTCATACAGACATGGGCTATGTAAGTTGTCCAATGCTAAAGTCCACAGGATGCTTGCAAAGAAATTCTAGAAGACCTACGACACCCTGATCACCAAGTTCCAACAAGCCGTTAATCTTAATGGCTGCAGCAAAATGCACATAATGGAAATTCTTAGCATGAAAAGGCTTCCCAAAGGTTCTGTTAGCAGTACAGCCCCACAGTGGATTTTTGATCATACTGTTACATTCGCTTCTCACTTCTGAATCCATTTTTTTGAGCACTGCTTTCACATTCTGTATTGTTTAAGTGGTGGTCGGGTTTTCAGGGGTTATTTATGTTCTACGGACTCTTAAGAAACCGAGCACTTACTGGAGGTGTACAGGGAAAAGGAACTCTATAGAATACAAGCAAGTTTTGTAGTTTACATTTAATGTCTCTTTTGGCATCTGTGCCAACTTTCCACAAAGGTTAGCATCCTTATTCCCCCCTTCCCCTTGCTCAAATGAATTTAGAGAATTGGACTGAAATACAAAAATACTTATGTATGTTTGCACCATTTTTCAAACCTGATAATGCTGATGTAAAGTTTCTTGAGCTACCAAACTGGTTGTAGATATCAGATTAAAGTCCTAACCTGTTTTTTTGTGTGTGGTTTTTTTTTTCTTCTTTTTCTTTTTTTGCACTGTAGCTGCTTGGTTTCACTTTATTAGGTAGTCTAAATTAGTGGGAGCACATCCATACAAAGTAGGGTGCGCTGTGTGTCATAGGGGAAAAAAAGTAAGCACACACAAGAGAATAATATTTTTTTAGAATGTATTAACCTATTTTGTTAAATGTTTTTCAGATTATTAGAGGAGACTGCTTGTTGGACATCTCAAGTTTTACAGACAACAAGTAAGCATGAGTTGTGTCATTCATTCATGACAGTCTTATATAATATACTGTATGTGTGTATATGTATATATGTATGATATATATATATATATATATATATATAATACACGTCGTATTCGCAAAAACCCATATGGCATAGTGCAAGAAGATTTTAACAAACTGCAGTCAATAATTGCAGTATATTATAGTTGCCCATCCATATTCAAAAGTGCTTTTACAATTGTCACCTTGTAGTCGCCAAACTGTTCCGTCGACTACAAAGCAATGATTCTAAAAGCACTTTTGAATATGGATGGTGACAGTAATACATCCCTACTGCAGTTTGTTAAAATTTTCTTACACTATGCCATATGGGTTTTTTCATACCGGTGAATTAAAAGTAAATGTTTTGCTACGAATGGTGTGCTGTCATCCCAAATACTTTACCCTGGTGGTTGAGTTGTGGTGATTATAGTAAGCTAATCATTGACAACTCGTATATAACCTGCATATCAGGTGTGGTTTGGATAGGTAATGCCTCCCCTTTTTGTTACAAGTTGTCTAGTTTACTAAATGCTTTTTAAACTTTTTTTTTTTTTTTCACTTTAATTTTTTAATATTGCTAATTTTGAGAAATTACTGACATTCTATTATTGGATTATAAAGCAACCTGATGTATTTTATTTTTTATTTTTTTAAATTATGAAAAGTCAAGTGTGGGTAAAACATAAGTTATAACTTCTGTGAGTCCTGAAAAAGAATATTAACCTTGAAGTTCAGCATGTACAGAGCCTTGCATAGTTGTCAGGTGCCACTTAACTTTTATTCTATTTCTTGAACTTAGCCTGATTAGAGAAATTTTGTGTAATTTGCAACTAATGTCCTAGGGGGTACTGGAATGGTATCGGTACCATGGGGTATAGATTGGGTTCATTGGAGCCTTGGCACTTTCAAAGTCTTCAGTGTGTGCTGGCTCATCCCCTTTATGACCCTCCTGCAGACTCAGATTATTATTGTTATCCTTTATTTATATGGCGCCACCAGTTTCCGCAGCACCCAATTACAGTTTAGAAAATGTGCCCAAGGTGCCGGGTCCATTCTCTGGAGCTCCACAGGTTTTTTTTTTTCTTAAAAAATTTATTTTAGATTGTTTTTTTTCAGGCAGCACTGGCTGGCACCAGTCTGTCTGCGTTGTGGGACTTAGAAGGGGGACCGAACCAACCTCTTATAGAGTTAATGGTACGTATCCCCGCTGACAGGACAAAGCTCCTGAGGTGGTGTTTCGCATTACCCCCAAGGTGTGCGCGCACTCAGACTGCATGCTGCCACCCGTAAGAGACCTGAAGGCGCTGGTGCGGTGAGTACACAGACCTGGGTCCCGGTTAATGGGTCCCCAGTTGTAGTGGTGGCATAAGGGCGCTGCAGGCACTTAGCTGCGGTGCCTGCTGCAGAGCTCTACACTGGCACAGAAAGGGTTTTAACTCCATTTTCTGCATTAGGGAGTTAAAAGCTAGTATAATTTTGCACAGGACCGTGTGCCATTAAGGGTAGAGTGGGACCAGCGGCTAGGTGGTGCTATTTCCTGCTGCATTAGACTCCAGGCAACGATGTGCTGCTCCTCCAAGGATACTCTAAAGTCGCCTTAAACTGGTATCAAGGGGGTCTGTAGAAGGGAGGGGGGCAATATATTGTCAGAAAAACTAGTTTCCTTATCTAAGGCTCTAGTTTATGCCCGGTAAAGTACTGCTTTAGCTGCTGCGGCATTGTGTGCTGGTTTTATCCCTCTCTATCACTCCATTTAGACTGTCTGGGGTTCTGTGTTACTTCACTGCTCCTGTGTGTCTGTGTGTGTGTTCTGCTGATAAACATGTCTGGTAAAAAGGCTTTATGTCCATCCTGTAACACAAAGTTCTCAGCTCTGGCTCCAGACCACAGACCTGCTCCCCAGCCCCCTCTGCTGGTTTCACAAAAGCGCACACTACCACACGTTCTCCAGTCTGTCTCTGATAATGACATGCCAGATTTGGAAGAGGGGGAGGTAGAAATTGACAAGAGTGACAATACTCTGTCTCAGGGTGTGGAAGCTCTAATATATTCTATTAGGGAGGTCCTGAATATCCCAGATAAAGAGGCAGAGCCTGATGATTCGTTTTTTTTAATGTGAAACCTAAATCTTCGACCACATTTCCTGTCTCAAAGGAATTAAACACTCTCTTTAAAGAGGTGTGGGTTAACCCTGACAAGAAATTTCAAACCCCTAAGTGGCTGCTAATGCAGAATACAATGGTAGGTTAAAAATGGGGCTGTTCAGTTGCTAACATATAAAATTTAATTTATAAAATGTAATGAAATTTTTTTTATAAAAGCATAATATCATGAATAAAATAAGGAGTCCTACCTGAAGGATGGTGGGGTAGCTGCAGGTCACAAAGTAGTGCAGAGTAGTCGGGGACTTACCCTGCACAAGTTCCCAGATCTAAAAGTCCTCCCTGACAAAATCTCCACTGTCCCTGGAAGTGCTGGCGCCAATGCGTTTCGGAACTTGATGTTCCTTTTTCAAGGCATATACTGTATACACCTTCATGCTTCTGACAGTTTATAAAGCCTGAAGCTGAGTTACTTCCTGATTATTATTTATTATTATTGCATTTTATTTATAAGGCGCCACAAGTGTTTCGCAGTGCCGTACAAAGGACAGTACAGGGAGACAAAATTTTGCTTTACATTAAATAACTATTCACCATACCCGGAACTGGAAGTGATATCAGTGTATGTAAATAGTCATATAGTACAGAATACAGCATGCTGTACTTCTTTATTCGGTTCCCAGATATTTACAGGTAGTTTTAGTATGGAAAAGAGTCTTTATGAGCCACGGAATCCCAAATCACGGCCCAGAAGTCCCGCAGCCGCTATTTTGAATTTGAAGCCACCATTTTGATTAAGGGGAAATAAAATAGAAACTGTTTAAGAGATTGTATTTTAGGTTTCTGTGAGATTTTAATTCTCAGATACATTTTCCATGTATGAGTCTAATCATAATGGGTTAAATGGTCTTTTTATATCAAAAAATCCCAAATCGTAGACTGGAAGTCCTGCAGCCGCCATTTTGTTTAAGAGCAAACTAAATGGAAATAAATATAAATATATATAATATTTATTTTTGGAATATCTTTTTTGTTTTATATTTTATATTTAAATTATGTAATAATCTTCAGTCTTGGTCCGAAGATCATGCTGCTGCCATTTTGGTTTTCTCTTACAGAAACAAATATAAAACCACCGTTTGTAGAAAAATGGAAGCGATAGTCTTTCACATTGATGCGTATTTGTATATGAATTTGTAATTCCAAAAGGTTTTTCCCTCAAAGAGAAAAAAAATGTATTAATAAACCAGCATAATGTGGACAACACTAGAACAGGGTACAAAGAATATACAGTCAGGTCCATAAATATTGCGACATCGACACAATTCTCATATTTTGGGCTCTATACACCACCACAATGGATTTGAAATGAAACAAACAAGATGTGCTTTAACTGCAGACTTTCCGCTTTAATTTGAGGGTATTTACATCCAAATCAGGTGAACGGTGTAGGAATTACAACTGTTTCTATATGTGCCTCCCACTTTTTAAGGGACCAAAAGTAATGGGACAATCGACTCAAAAGCGATTTCATAGCCAGGAATGGACTATTCCCTCGTTATTTCATCATCAATTAAGCAGGTAAAAGGTCTGGAGTAGATTCCAGGTGTGACATTTGCATTTGGAATCTGTTGCTGTCGACTCTCAACACGAGATCCAAAGAGCTGCCACTATCAGTGAAGCAAGCCATCATTAGTCTAAAAAATCAAAACAAACCCATCAGAGAGGAGCAAAAACATTAGTTGTGGCCAAATCAACTGTTTGGAACATTCTTAAAAAGAGAGAACGCACAGGAGAGCTCAGCAACACTGGAAGACCACGGAAAACAACTGTGGAGGATGACAGAAGAATTATTTCCCTGGTGAAGAAAAACCCCTTCACAACAGTTGCCCAGATCAAGAACACACTCCAGGAGGTAGGTGTTTATTTGTTAAAGTCAACAATCAAGAGAAGACTTCACAAGAGTGAATATAGAGAGTTCACCACAAGATGTAAACCATTGGTGAGCCACAAAAACAGGGTGTCCAGATTAGAGTTTTCCAAACAACATCTAATAAATCCTTTACAGTTCTGGAACAACATCCTATGGACAGATGAGACTTCTGAATCTGAACCCGCATGGGTGGATTCTTTTAGGGGAAGGATATCCCAGATTTCTACAAGGATGTCACATACTGAGAAAGACGCAGTTTTTGAGGAAATCTGTGGAGGGTTTGCAGTATTTGGCCCCCACTAATACGTCAAAATCCACACCTACATACCCACAAAAGCGTACACTTGCCCAGATAATGCAAGCTGACACTGATAACGACTCTGATACAGGGGACGGTGATGGGGGATATGCAGGGGGGAGATGCATCCCTTGCTAAAGGAGTGCAACTAATGATTGAAGCCGTTAGGGATGTTTTGCACATTACTGAGAAGGTTCCTGAGCAGATGAAGGATTCTTACTACTTTTTCATCCACTAGGGGTCACTGGAGTACTCCTGGGATATGGACGGCTTTAGCAGAACCAGGGCACTGAATATTTAAATTTAGTAACTCTCCTCCCCTCCATATTCCCAGAGTACCTCAGTGTTTTTTCTGTGCTCGAAGTAGCAACAAGGCTTGTGTGGAGCTCCCACACTTATTTTGAATATTTTATTTTTCTTTTTAATTTTTATTTTTACTAAACTTTATCCACATCCCTTTCCCCCTTCCAAAAGGCGTGGGTCCGGGATAGTGGAAGCTGCTACAAGCAGTTGCTGGCGTGTCTGTCCTCACTACAGAGCACCCTCACAGCCAAGTGCAGACAACCAGCAGGAAAGGCTGAACGGAGCTTGCAGAATAAGCCCCGTCATAGCCCTCACCACAGGCATCCAGGTATGTTGGGGGACGGGGCGGTCAGCTCACGCTGCCGCCCCGCTGTGTAAGAACACTTTACTTTTAGCGCCGCTATGCGCGCCGCCCGCGCTAAGTGCACCGCCGCTGGTTAGAACAGCTGCCCAGCCCGCCGCACAGAGCCCCGTACGCCGGCCGCACTTCTCTCACTCCATAGCCGCCGCTCCACGGCTCTATGGAGCGCGCTCCCTGGCTCCATGGAGCGCGCTCCCTGGCTCCCTCTACTTGCGCCCCGACTCCCTCTACCCGCGCCCCGACTCCCTCTACCCGCGCCCCGACTCCCTCTACCCGCGCCCCGACTCCCTCTACCCGCGCCCCGACTCAGTGTACCTGGCCCCGCTGGAATAGACAGCGGTACACGGGGGAGGGGGGGGGGTCAGTCTTCACATGCAGCGCAGCTGCACGGGGGGAGAGGGGAGAACTATATAATACCCATAGCACAGCAGCTGCATAATAGGCTGCATGGGTTGTGAGAAATGTATAGGCTATTAAGCCTTTACTAACGGGATTTGTTTTTAACAGCATATTTCCAGGTTATACATGTCTTTCCACAATTTATAACCTGCACTGTGATTATGAGTGTAAGCATGGCATGGTTGCCATTTTAACCATGCTTCCTGTTTTTCCTGTTTGTGATTCCAGAACGTTCCTGTCCTACATCTCTACTCCACAGGGGTGTTAGTGGGAACTTTGGATCAGATTTCATAACTGGCCACGTGCACTGCACTTCAGCCATATATATATATTGGACACACCTTAGTACAATTTTACTGAGTCGTGCAAGTGTCTGTCTTTGTATATTGTATTGTCTGTCTGCATAATGAGTAAGGCACCAGCAAAATCAATAAAGCAGTTTCACTGCAAGGTCTGTAAGAGTGTGTTACCGGATGGATCTACCACATGTACAGTATGTTTTGTGGATTCTGTTACGAATACAATTTCCGCTCCGGTTTCATCCCCGGATCCTCCATGGGCTATGCTAACAGATGTCATGGCTGGGATGAAATCAGAATTGGCCACCGCTCGACGAGAGCGGGATGCGGCAAGATCGGAGTCTCGGGTGAGACCGCCAGAACTACCGGAGGGGTCTCAGCCTTGCCAAAGGTCCAGGTCCATTTTGGGTTGAAGGGATAAATTTAATTTGTCCTATGATTTACCAGTTTCTGCTATGTTGCATTCTGACGATTCTATGCCAGACCTCACTGCGCAAGATGAGGGTGAGGAGGGTGAAGTAGACCAGCAGTCAGATAGTGAAGATTTTGACAGCCCAGACATTGATAATCTCATCAGATCGGTGCGTCAGTCTCTGAAGTTTACAGAAACTGAGGAGCCTCTGACAAATGATGAAGTCGTAATTACTAAACGACAGAGATCTCCGATGTGTTTTCCTCTTTCGGAATCTCTTAATAAAATGATAGTGGAAACACGGAAGAATCCGGATAAACGGTTTTCTATACCTCGCAGATTTAAGTCTAGTTACCCGTTTCCAGAGTCTGTGACATCTACATTGGAGAATCCACCATTGGTGGATTCGTCTGTGTCCAAACTTACGAAGAAATTAACCATACCAGTACCAACTGCTACTACGCTTTGAGAATGCTGATTTATATACAGGAATGAAAAGCTATACCTTAAACACACTTTAAATACATTTTACCATGGAGCCACTGTGGCCGCTCTACTTAATACACACTCTACGTACTCTTTACGCTGTTAGCGTAAAGGGTCCCGTACTGTGTACGGACTTTGCGCACAAACGCTGCGCTGACGGTACAAAGTACACACAGTGCGTACACACCCAGAGATACACCGCAAACCCTTAACAGCTATGCAATGCGATATTAATACACTTTAAACCTTAGCAGGGAAAGGAAGACACGACACCAGATTGTAATTAAACTGCTGGGTTCCGACACCACAGCATATTATTACTGAAAGGGGGTTACTATATATACAATACAATACAACAGAATAATGGCTAGAGTCAATGGTACATACGTGATTGGATTCGCCGCGCTACCCAGTTTGGTCCTCAGTCATCTGATAGATAACTTTGTGAGTCTTCTGTCTGACCAGGCCTGCAGCAGGCTCTCTTTATACAATTCTTCCAAAACCTAACACAATGGATACTGTAATCTTTGTCCATTAGACACAGGGATGGTCATTTACAGTACAGGAGAGGTCATAGGTCGGTTTGAATAGGTGGGCGATGTCTGTTCCAACTGCTCTTGTGGGTGGTCTCCTCTGGATTCCCGCGGCATACATAATGTACAGTAAATACAGTTTATATCTATATTCTGCTCCTGCACATAACTATTCGCAGGAACATGCGATCTTCTTCAAACCAACACCGGAATATTACCCTTACAATACCCTACGGCTGGATACCAAACACCACCTTATAACCTTGTTCTGTCCCCTCCTATCCTGTAAAGGTGAATCCCTTTGTTCTGTTACCATTTAAACTGCTGTAACTTACTGATGTGGTGCAGGGAGACTA
The DNA here is from genome assembly GCF_028390025.1 of Pseudophryne corroboree. Classification (NCBI taxonomy): domain Eukaryota; kingdom Metazoa; phylum Chordata; class Amphibia; order Anura; family Myobatrachidae; genus Pseudophryne; species Pseudophryne corroboree. Next base: position 408,175,770 of record NC_086446.1, on the reverse strand, counting down.
TGTGTACATTGTGCACTATTTGGATTAAATATGTAATGTGTTTACCATGCGTTCACAAACTCTACCGTAAATACCCATACCACGCGCTAATGTGCAGGACCGCGGGGTGACCATACGCAAATTGCGGATATGTGCACGCACGGCAGAACAAGTACACGCGCGGAGGCCATCTGTGTGTAGTTTGTACTTGATGTGTGTACTGCAATATTTTTTGACTTTGACAGTCCTCCCTTTGGCAGTCACCAATAACTGCCACTATCTAATCAATAAACAGAAAAATATCTACACAATATCTACAGAAGTTTGGATGGTCGGGGAAGAGTTGTAGGTAGGAAATATGACCTAGTGGGATAGTAAAAAGCATGTATGTATGAATCCATGTATGAGGGGCATATATCATTGTGCCGTATATGTAATAAGCTTCGAGGTATTGCGAAGTATACATTAAATCCTTCTCATCCCGTATTAAGGGTCTGTAAATGGGCCAACAAACACTTCTGAGCTCTTTTCGGCTTCTTGTTCCAACAAATGGGGTGCACATTTAGTTGATGATACAGGGAGGGGGAAACATTTGTGAGTGCTAGTATATGTGGATATCACCTGTCGACTATGTGTGCTGTTAACTGGAGCTTGCAGAGATGAAGATAAGACACATATATGAAAATACATTCACATAAACATTTTGGGTAGGGCTGACGTATTTTTCTGGATGGACGTATCTGGGCAGAGGGGGAGACGAAAGAAAAACGGGTGAAAGAAACAGGCCATGGAATTCATTTGCAATCCTTATCATAACACTGTCTCTATGGATGGGTCATAAATTAAATCTGCTGCTATAACAGCGCCCTCGCTCCTTAGACTCATCAGAGTTGTGCCGTGCTTGCGCCGCATTAGATTTCGAACACACCTAAATATCGAACCAATAATTATGACGACTCCCAGGGTACAAAGGAGAAACTTCCCAACACCCATAATGACTTTCTGAGCCAACTCTCCTAAACCTGAGAACCATTTGCGTGGGTTCAACCATGAGACCCAGCCGGTCAGTTCATTACTCACAGTCGCTAAGGTAAGGTTGTGCTTCCTCCTGAACTCCCACTTCAACTGCAAGATATCGTCCATCTTTTGATCGATGATATCCGTGGGGTCGTCAGTGCTGTTCGTGATATATGTATAGCACTTCACACCATATTGAGTTGCCAGAGTAACACAGTACCCACCTGTCACGACTGTGACATAATTAAGGACCATTCTGTGCTGAATCAGTTCCTCCTTGTAAGCTTGTAACTCCCTTCCCGTATACCTGAAGGTGTCGTCATACATCTCAGTGATATTATCTATCAAGTTCGCTAGCGCATGGATATACCTATAATTTATAGTTCCTCTGGCAGTACGGGTGATGTCTAATGCGAGAAGGAACTGAATCCCGTTGGATTCGTGGATCAAATCAGAGGCTGCGTGCTCTGCCCTATCTATGAGGTGTCTCTTGATGTGTTCATAGTGAGTATGAGTATAAGGAGCCTGGGCACTGCGGTGAACGTCTTTCATCTTATCATGGGTTATGGTCATGACCTCTGGCAGTACTCTCCCAATGTAATACAATCCCTCTGAGCTCGGGGCAAGCCACTTATACGCCTTCCTCCCACATATGAAATAGGCATCATCTGGGAGAACATAGGGGACAAAATATAACATCACCATATTACAAATTTTCCAAGTAAAGAAACCAATCCCTAGTTCTCCCATCTGCTCAGTACAAGTATCGGGCTGGGTGATATGAGCACAATACCCTGGCGATACTTTTCCAACCCACATGGTCTTGCTTCCACGAGTATACCTATACCGGAAATACCTCCCACATTTGGCGTACAAGTTCAGAGTCTATGGGTATCCTATCAGCTCTGTGTGGAAAGGTCATTGTCTGGTTATTCCACGTCACTTCCCAATTTCCCGGTTTTCGGTAATTGGAAATATTAAAACACAATAAGGACCTGTCTACATGATACTGGTGGAGCTTCAAGCTAGGGGGCCTAGAGATATTGAATTTCTTGTCCACCTGTCTCCCACCCCGTAATTCGAGTACCTCATCTATTGCTAAAGGGTACGGTACTAATCCTGACTTGCTCATACCTTGAGGTACCTGTGAGCACACCCATCATTCTGTCTGGTTTAAGACCTTACCCACTAGTGAGTGGTAATCACTCAACGGATGATGGTCCATGTCGATATTAAGGTTGGACTGACATCTCTGGATGCACCCATCCTCAACTATATTCTCACAATACCTACAAATACAATATTCATCAGACAATAACCCCTCACAGTGCCTCCGAGCTCCCTGACTACCAGAGCGCTTACTGATGCCAGCCTTTACTAAAGTTATGTGCTGCTCCTGAGATCCTACAAATTCATACTCGCCATCAGAACCCATTCCAGATCCCTGCTCGACCTCTCTGGGACCCTCACCAAAGCAAACTGTCCTGACCAAAACCAGAAATACTAACAGAACCCGAAACGCAGTCTCTTGTGATCGATCCATTTCGTTAGGGGAAAGGAGGAAAATAAGAAGGAGAAAAGGAAGGAAAATGCAGGAGGTGGTGAAAAAGGAAAATGGTATGACAACCATTCTAGATCTTGTTACTCTCTGTGCTCAGATGCCCTTCAACAGTCCTGCCTCTCTGAACAGACACTCTAGTGATACGAGGTTCTCTACACTGTGCTCTTTGTCACGAGTTCTCTCCGGGTCAGCGACCTTTTTGCAATGGGACGAGTGGATCCAAGTCTTTTTCGGCGACCTTCAATGCTGTTGTGCTGGTTAACAAGACTTGGTATGGTCCTTCACACCTGTTTATGAGGCAACCTGAGCGTAAGAAATTTTGAATCATCACATAATCCCCAGGCTCAATGTCATGACAATTACTGTTCGGTAGGTCGGTAATCACCAGCTTTAAATTTCTTTGTTGATTTCTTAGCTGCTGGCTCATCCCAACCTAATATTTCACAGTCACTTCGTTATTACATTTCAAATCATCCTGGGGGTCAATCCTTATTACATAAGGTTGTCGACCAAAAAGAATTTCGAAGGGTGATAGGTTAAGGGGAGACCTGGGAGTGGTTCTGATGCTGTACAACACTAGTGGCAAAGCTTCTGGCCACGACAATCCAGTTTCAGACATTAATTTGCTCAGCTTGTTCTTAATAGTGCTGTTCACTCTCTCCACCTTTGCACTCGTCTGTGGACGGTACGGAGTATGCAGCTTGCTATTAATTCCCATCAGTTTGCACATGACCTGAAAGACTTCACCTGTAAACCCCTGTCACTTTCAATTATTCTAGGGATACCATATCTACACACACATTCCTGCACAATTTTCTTTGCAGTGAACGTAGCAGTATTTGTGGCAGCAGGGAATGCTTCTACCCAGTTGGAAAATACATCAATACAAACTAACACATATTTTAAATTCCTACAGGGTGGTAACTGTATGAAATCGATTTGTATTACCTGAAAAGGTCCGTCTGTCAGAGGGATATGGGATGGCTCTGTTGGTATTGACTTTCCAATATTCTTCCTCAAGCAAGTAAAACATGTCATTGCTCTTACCTGCATGAGAAGAGAATCCTGGCGCACACCAGTAGGCTCTCACCAGCTAACACATACCCTCTTTGCCCAGATGAGTCAGACCGTGTGCCACCTCAGCTAGACTTGAAAGATATGCACTGGGGCCACTGGCTTACCGTGTCCACCTGTCCAAAGTCCTGAGGACTCCTGGCCATACCCCTTTGACCTCCAGACCGCCTTTTCCTGTAAAGAACACAAATCTTGCATTTCAATTAATTTTTCTGTATTGATTGTGTTGAATGTCATCAGTGATGTGATGTTCGTTTGTATGGGGGTGCTGGCTGCTGATTTAGCAGCTTCGTCTGCCCGGCTGTTACCAAGTGAAATTGGGTCTTGGCTGTAAGTCTGTGCTTTGCACTTGATAACAGCCACTCTGTCTGGTTCCTGTATCGCTGTTAGAAGCCTTTTTATGTGGGACGCATGCGCTACAGGTGTGCCAGCTGCCGTCATGAAATTTCTGAGGTGCCATAGGGCCCTGAATTCATGCTCTACTCCAAAGGCGTACCTGGAATCCGTGTATATATTAGCTGACTAACCCTTGGCCAATTCACACGCTCTGGTTAGGGCGACCAACTTAGCAACTTGTGCTGAGTGCGGTGGGCCCAGGGGTTCAGCTTCTATGAATACCTCTGTCGTCTACAACTGCATATCCAGTACACAAGTCTCCCGATTTTGTCGGTCTGTGGCAACTACCGTCACTATAGAAGGTAAAGTCTACTCCTTCCAGTCGGTTGTCTCTGATGTCAGGTCTCGCTGTGAAAGTCTGATTCAGGTATTCCATACAATTGCAACTTATCCTTTGAAACCTTGTGTCCCGTTTGGGAAAGATGAAACAGAAGCGGTTTTGTGTCTTTCAAGGACGATTCGAGTCAGTCAGAACATAACAATAAGTCATCGACATACTGTATTAGCACTGATCCACTCTCAGGTTGAAAGGATTGTAAACAGTCATGCAAGGCCTGAGAGAAAATACTCGGGCTGTCAATGAAACCTTGAGGGAGACGAGTCCAGGTGTACTGTACTCCTCTGTATGTAAAAGCAAAAAGGTATTGGCTGTCAGGGTGAAGAGGGACAGAAAAGAAAGCAGAACATAGGTCAATGACAGTGAAAATTTTGGCATAGAGGGAATTTGCATGAGGATCTCTGCTGGATTGGGCACTACGGGGAATTGGCTCTCAACTATCTTGTTTATCCCCCTTAGATCCTGCACTAGCCTATAACCCCTCCCCCCACTCTTTTTCACAGGGAAGATGGGACTGTTGGCAGTGCTGGACGTCCTGACTAGGATGCCCTGCTGTAGCAGCCGCTCTATGACAGGGTACACTCCTAATTCTACCTCTGGCTTCAGAGGATACTGAGGGATTTTTGGAGCTATCCTACCATCTTTTACTTGTACTACTACTGGAGCTACATTCGCCATCAATCCAGTGTCTTGTCCATCTTTGGTCCAAAGGGAACCCGGTATTTGTGAGATCATTTCCTCTACCTTTGATGGAAACTTGTCTATAACAGTAGAATGCGACATTAGCCTTTGAGGGGTGTCTAATATATCTTGTACTTCTTGAGCGTGGTTCCCAGGTATATCCAAGAAGACACCCTCAGTAGTACAGTATATGACACACCGCATTTTACACAATAAATCTCTGCCGAGTAGATTAGTCTGAGCCGATGCAGCCAGCAGAAAAGAATGTTTGGTTTGCAAACATTTGGATTACATATCGTAATCTCTGCCAGTCTACTCAAAGGGTATTGTTGCCCAGTTCCTGTTACTCCCATTGCCGAAATTGTTTTACCCGTTGTTTTCATACCTACAGTTGAATTTAACACTGACCTGGCCGCCCCTGTGTCTACAAGAAAAGGTAATGGTACTCCAGCTACATCAACCGTTACCTCAGGTTCACTACCAAGGCTATCAATCAACTTCACTGGCTGCAGACTACAGGTGTGGCCCAACCCCTATTGTGTGTTGAAACCCTCCCGCAGCGCATTGGCAGCTACAATATGTGAGGGGGGTAGCTGAGAAATTCCGGAGGCCTGCCAGTCTCTCCTTGGTGGGTACCTCCTTGTTTCCCCTGCATGTGGCTCGTTATTTCTCTTAAGTGGTCCCTGATCCCAATTATGTGCATTGTAGTGTGGTTCATATCCTGGTCTAGGTGGTCGGTATACATTATGTGTACCTTTTATTCTTACATTCCCTCGAGTAATGTCCTACCTGGTGACAAGTATAGCATGTTACTATACGTGACTTACTATTAGGGGTCTGGGGTTTCGGCTGATATGGCTTTTTGGTAAGTGCGTCTATACTCACTGTCATCAGCTTTTCCCCCTGAGACTCCCTGTGCTTACTGATGTTCCTGTCGTGCTCGATAGCGGACTCTCTCAATGCAGCCACCGAGATACCTCTCCAGTTTGGTAGAGAGGTCTGTACCCTTGCTCTTAATGCCTCTTTTAACCCATCCATTAATACAGTAACAGCTACCTCCCTGTGATGCGCATTATCTTTTATGTCCTCGATCCCAGTGTATCTAGACATTTCCTGTAGTGCTCGATGGAAATATTCGGATGTCATTTCACCTTCCTTTTGTCTTATGAAAAAGATTTTATTCCATTTGACAACCGTAGGGAAATATACTCCTAATTGCAGATTGATTTGCCGTACATTCTCCTGATTGTATTCATCAGTGAGAGGTACTTCTGCGTCTAACTTACAATCAGTTATGAATTTTGCGTGGTCAATATTTGAGGGTAAACATACCCGTAGCGCTGTTCGCCAAACTTTGTTCGTAGGTTCGTTGGCGTTGCCTAACTCTTTAATGAACCTCTGGCATGCGACTAGATCTTTTCTGGGATCGGGAAATTCTGACATAATTGACCTTAACTCTGCTCGGGACCAGGGACAGTGCATGGCAATGTTCCTGATGGGAGTGACTCCCTGAGCGTCAGTCTTCCCATTGGGGACTGCGATCACCCTGACAGGATTTAATTCAATTACATCATTCTGGTTTGATTCTACAATGTGGGGAGCTATTGTCTCTGCATAATGTATACCGTACTTACCTGTGGACACGACCTCACTTATACCTCCGCTAGGGGGCCTGACTACTGCTCTTATTGGTTGGGCCGTGCCCACCTGAGTGTCCTGTATGGTGGCTGCTAGAGAGAGTGCCGATATCGTGCTGGGCTCATCTTCCTGCTCGCAGTCCTGGGGAAAATTTTTAAATGGGATACAACTGGCAAGGGGTTAGCGTTAGTACATTTATCAATTACTCTCCTATCCTGTACCAATGTACCATTGTCTGTAGCCACTTTCTCCCCCACAATATATGGTGGTGGTGCGGTCGCCATTGTTTTCCCGCTAGGTTTGGAACCTGCTGCGCGAGCTAATTCCCTTTGCACATCCCCCTCCTGTTGCCATAAATTTAAACAATCTGTATGTCTAATCCTTTGTTTCTTGGATTTTATCAGACATATCCTTATCCTTAAGTTCTGTAATACCTCTGGTTCAAAGCTGCCCACCCTAGGGAATGGTACCCTATCTTTGTCAGTCATACGTACCCATTCAGACAAAGTCTTCCGTGTGTGATCCATATTTACCACGCATAACAAACCTCGCTGACCCCTTGGGCCGCGGCTCTTCAACCTGAACCCTGGCTACAAAACGTCCACCGCTTGTGCAATTGGATCCCATCGCAGACTTTTTTTTCTTTTTACGCAATCCTCAATGCACAATACGAATAGACGGTGAAAGTTCTTGGAGAGCTTTCACCCACTCATTCTCCGCTGAGTACCACGATTCACTCCAATAGTAACCACAGCGAATCCAGTGAGGCCCCTATCTGGTTTCTATTCACTGGAAGTATTTAGGAGTGACTTACCTATTCCAGTGAATATACACCGCTTGAGAGACTAGAGAAAACTCCCTATACACTTTTATACACACCTCACGCTTGCGTATGCTCTATACAGTGCTAATGATACCGCGATTTTACGCAAAAGTTCGTAAAGGGGTATCAAGTTGCGCTGTATTTATCGCACCCACAAACGCGCGGTCCAATTGCACAGCGTATAGGTACAGGTTGAGTATCCCATATCCAAATATTCCGAAATACGGAATATTCCGAAATACGGACTTTTTTGAGTGAGATAGTGAAACCTTTGTTTTCTGATGGCTCAATGTAACAAACTTTGTTTAATACAAAGTTATTAAAAATATTGTATTAAATGACGTTCAGGCTGTGTGTATAAGGTGTATATGAAACAAAAATGAATTGTGTGAATGTACACACACTTTGTTTAATGCACAAAGTTATAAAAAATATTGGCTAAAATTACCTTCAGGCCGTGTGTATAAGGTGTATAAGTAACATAAATGCATTCTGTGCTTAGATTTAGGTCGCATCACCCTGTTCTCTCATTATGGTATGCAATTATTCCAAAATACGGAAAAATCCGATATCCAAAATACCTCTGGTCCCAAGTATTTTGGATAAGGGATACTCAACCTGTACTTGTTACCTATCTGCCGTACAACCACGGGTCAATGTACAAACTGTGACCCTCAGCTCGGAGCGTAATACAAAAACCTTTTTACTTCAATACTTCGCAATACTTATGCACTATCACGCTCCTTTGCAAATCACCTCACGATTTGCGTATTAAACCTTATACTAACTTGAGTCAGCCACTTCACGCCACCAAGCCTCCTCTTACTTGATGTACCACACGACGGGATCCCAAATTCCCTGGGTTCAAATAGCCACTCACTCCTACGTTCGCTCACTCAAATACTTTGAATCCAAATTTTCTGTACAGAAAAACATTCAGGTTAGCAGCTTTACCCCAGAGGCAATTGAAAAAAAAAAAATGTTTTTATGCTAATCTGCTTTAGAAACCAGGCATTTTTGTGCTATTGTAGCGTGGCTACTGTCCCACCTTTAAACTAAACGAACTATCGTGTGGTTTTATTATGCGCACTCAACCCTACACAAGCTTGCGTAATTACGCAACGTGCGTACCTCTATGCCACGTGCACGTTTTTGTACGCTGTCCTCACGTTCCGTACCACATGTACCAATGTGCGTACGCAATAAAACAAATCGCACAACTTCTATAAATGTGAGCAATACTAACTATGATCGCTCACTTAACACAACACAGTTTCTTTCTGTATAAACCTTTAAAACCAGGCCAGACTGCGTTTGTGCTTTACACTTACTTCCTTAAACATTTATTTTAGTTTTAACTATATAGCAACAAAATGTAACCGATTTCACACAGATCTAAATGAATCTAACAATTTGAGTCTTATGGCAACAATGTGAGAGGGTATACAAAGGGTATGGGTGCCTTTTGTTGTGTACTCTTTTGGCGCCAAAAAAAATATACAGATTTTTAAATAGCTTTTTTCCTGTTTACTTTACGGGTTCTACCAGCATCTCTACAAACCATACAGAGCAGACGTCATCTAATCGGCACACAAGTAGGATTTTTAGTGTATCCACCGACCAAGAAAAGGTTATGTAGGATAGTTTCTCTGACGTACTAGTGGATGCTGGGAACTCCGTAAGGACCATGGGGAATAGCGGGCTCCGAAGGAGACTGGGCACATCTAAGAAAGAATTAGGACTACCTGGTGTGCACTGGCTCCTCCCTCTATGCCCCTCCTCCAGACCTCAGTTAGAATTCTGTGCCCGGCCGAGCTGGTTGCACACTAGGGGCTCTCCTGAGCTCCTAGAAAAGAAAGTATATATTTAGGTTTTTTATTTTCAGTGAGATCTGCTGGCAACAGACTCACTGCTACCAGGGACTTAGGGGAGAGAAGCGAACCTACCTGCTTGCAGCTGGCTTGGGCTTCTAGGCTACTGGACACCATTAGCTCCAGAGGGATCGAACACAGGCCCAGCCTCGGTCGTCCGGTCCCGGAGCCGCGCCGCCGTCCCCCTTGCAGAGCCAGAAGCAAGAAGAACGTCCAGGAAATCGGCGGCTGAAGACTCCGGTCTTCATTAAGCAGCTGTGCGCCATTGCTCCCCATGCACACCACACACTCCGGTCACTGATGGGTGCAGGGCGCTGGGGGGGGGCGCCCTGGGCTGCAATAAGAGTACCTTATATTGGCATAAAACACATAATATAGTCAGTAAGACTATATATGTGTAAAATCCCCTGCCAAAAATATCCTTAAAAAAGCGGGAGAAGTCCGCCGAGAAGGGGGCGGGGCTATCTCCCTCAGCACACTGGCGCCATTTCCTCTCAGCTCCGCTGGAAGGACGCTCCCCAGGCTCTCCCCTGCAGTTTCCAGGCTCAATAGGGTGAAAAAGAGAGGGGGGGCACTAAATATAGGCGCAAACTGTATATTTATAGCAGCTATAGGGGAAAAATCACTGTGTGTAGTGTGAATCCCTGCATTATATAGCGCTCTGGTGTGTGCTGGCATACTCTCTCTCTGTCTCCCCAAAGGACTTTGTGGGGTCCTGTCCTCAGTCAGAGCATTCCCTGTGTGTGCGTGTGTCGGTACGGCTGTGTCGGCATGATTGATGAGGAAGATTATATGGAGGCGGAGCAGGTTCCGATAAGTGTGATGTCACCCCCTGCGGGGTCGACACCAGAGTGGGTGGATATGTGGAAGGTATTAACCGACAGTAAAATAATTTACTCTGCGCCAAAAGACACTTTACAAAACCACAGTGTGCAGTCTGTCATGTGTAGTAATTGACTCAATACAACTTCAGATCTATGTAACCACTTTTATATTTGGTCTGTTAAAATTGACACAATAAGACACACATATATAACAAACACTTTGTAGCAGTAACTTGCTCTCTATGTAAGAAATGTAGAAATATACAATATATTTAAAAATAACTAGTTGGCTCTGTTTGGTTGGAATTATTACTAAACTCTGGCGTCCCAGTGTTCAGTTAGATGGAAGAAAGTCCCGCAATATAATGATGCAGTCTCTTAATAAATAACTTACAGAAATTGCAGCATATAATTACCCATGTGCTGGTTCCTGGAGTAATTAGATACAGGGTCCGTTTTGTAGAATAATGCACATATGCAGGTAGTCAATATGGTATCAGCACAAGCTCACCCTGATTGTTAGCTTTATCAGGAAACCTCTGTAACTATTTCCACGTCACAGGCAATAGACCCCACAGCGGAGGACAGCGGTGAATACCCAATGTGAGCAGGTGGAATCCTGGATGTAATTGAGGCGGCTATGAACGGCCGTGAGCAGTGATCAGCTGGTATCTGCTGGCTTTGATGTCAGTAGTAAGCCTTTTATCGGTAAACGTTGCAGGGTGCCGCCGGCTCTGGGCACCTGTCAGAATCACCAGCGAGGTTGTCAGCGGGTAGTCGCCGGCTTGAGGAAGTCTCCGGTTGCCTAGGAGACGAAACGCGTTGACGCCCTCTCCACGTTGGTTCTCTGTTTGGCTCAATTGGTCTTTAGAGCGGTCCTGCTATCCCACACCGCCTCAGCACAAAATTGTATGTACGCCGGGCGCTCTAGCCGGCGATTACCCGTTGAAAAACCTTGCTGGAGACTCTGACAGTACACGCCTGCACGCTGCACGCCGGGCGCTCCAGCCGGCGACTACCCGCTGACAACCTCGCTGGTGATTCTGACAGGTGCCCAGAGCCGGCGGCACCCTGCAACGTTTACCGATAAAAGGCTTACTACTGACATCAAAGCCAGCAGATACCAGCTGATCACTGCTCACGGCCGTTCATAGCCGCCTCAATTACATCCAGGATTCCACCTGCTCACATTGGGTATTCACCGCTGTCCTCTGCTGTGGGGTCTATTGCCTGTGACGTGGAAATAGTTACAGAGGTTTCCTGATAAAGCTAACAATCAGGGTGAGCTTGTGCTGATACCATATTGACTACCTGCATATGTGCATTATTCTACAAAACGGACCCTGTATCTAAATACTCCAGGAACCAGCACATGGGTAATTATATGCTGCAATTTCTGTAAGTTATTTATTAAGAGACTGCATCATTATATTGCGGGACTTTCTTCCATCTAACTGAACACTGGGACGCCAGAGTTAAGTAATAATTCCAACCAAACAGAGCCAACTAGTTATTTTTAAATATATTGTATATTTCTACATTTCTTACATAGAGAGCAAGTTACTGCTACAAAGTGTTTGTTATATATGTGTGTCTTATTGTGTCAATTTTAACAGACCAAATATAAAAGTGGTTACATAGATCTGAAGTTGTATTGAGTCAATTACTACACATGACAGACTGCACACTGTGGTTTTGTAAAGTGTCTTTTGGCGCAGAGTAAATTCTTTTCCTGTTTAATTGTTTTAATCATAAGCAACCTAGCAAGTTGCTTCTACTCAGCTGCCAATTTACACATTTTACATTTTTTATTTAAGTCTATTCTGAATTTTACTTTTTACTATTAGCGCCGGATATTAACAGGTCTGTGACAATTGTCCAGATCTGTTGTTCACTAATTAACCGACAGTGTCAACTCCTTTACATAAAAGGCTAAATGACGTACAGCAGTGGGACAGCCGGCTTCTCAGCCCGTGCCTGCCCAGGCGTCTCAAAAGCCATCAGGGGCTCAAAAACGCCCGCTACCTCAGATGGCAGACACAGATGTCGACACGGAGTCTGACTCCAGTGTAGACGACGATGAGACAAATGTAAAATCCACAAGGGCCATCCGTTGTATGATTCCGGCAATGAAAAATGTGTTGCACATTTCTGACATTAACCCAGTTACCACAAAAAAGGGTATTATAGTTGGGGAGAAAAAGCATCCAGTGGTTTTTCCCCCATCAAATGAATTGAATAAAGTGTGTTAAGAAGCGTGGGGTTCCCCCGATAAGAAAATAGTAATTTCTAAAACGTTACTGATGGCGTACCCTGTCCCGCCAAAGGACAGGTTACGTTGGGAGACGTCCCCTAGGGTGGAGAAGGCGCTCACACGCTTGGCAAAAAAGGTGGCACTGCCGTCTCAGGATACGGCCGCCTTAAAGGAGCCTGCTGATAAAAAGCAGGAAGCTATCCTGAAGTCTGTATATACACACTCGGGTATTATACTGAGACCTGCAATTGCTTCAGTGTGTAGTGCTGCAGCAGCTTGGTCCGATACCCTGTCAGATAATATGGATACTAGACAGGGATACTATTTTGCTAACCATAGAGCATTTTAAAGACGTGGTCTTATATATGAGAGATGCACAGAGGGATATTTGCCGGCTGGCATCTAAAATTAATGCAATGTCCATTTCTGCCAGAAGAGTATTATGGACTCGGCAGTGGACAGGTGATGCTGATTCTAAAAAGCACATGGAGGTTTTGCCTTATAAGAGTGAGGAATTGTTTGGGGAGGGTCTCTCGGACCTAGTATCCACAGCAACAGCTGGGAAGTCGATATGTTTACCTCAGGTTTCCTCACAGCCTAAGAAAGCACCGTATTATCAGGTACAGTCCTTTCGGCCACAAAAAGGCAAGCGGGTCAGAGGCGCTTCCTTTCTGCCCAGAGGCAGGGGAAGAGGGAAAAAGCTGCACCAGACAGCCAGTTCCCTGGAACCAAAAATCCTCCCCCGCTTCCTCTAAAGTCCACCGCATGACGCTGGGGCTCCACAGGCGGAGCCAGGTGCGGTGGGGGCGCGTCTCTGGAACTTCAGCGACCAGTGGGTTCGCTCACAGGTAGATCCCTGGGTTCTACAAGTGGTATATCAGGGATACAAGCTGGAGTTAGAGGCCACTCCCCCTCGCCGTTACCTCAAATCTGCCTTGCCGGCTGCTCCCAAAGAAAGTGAGGTAGTACTGGACGCTATTCACAAGCTGTACTTCCAGCAGGTGATAATCAAGGTACCCCCCCCCCCCCCCTTCAACAGGGGCAGGGTTACTATTCCACAATGTTGTGGTACCGAAACCAGATGGTTCGGTGAGACCCATCCTAAATTTGAAATTCTTGAACACTTATATAAGGAAGTTCAAGTTCAAGATGGAATCGCTCAGGGCGGTTATACAAGCCTGGAAGAGGGTGTCCCCATGTACCCACCTCACCAGGAGTACCTCAGGTTTGTGGTACAGGACTGTCATTACCAATGCCAGACGTTGCCGTTTGGTCTGTCCACGGCACCGAGGGTATTTACCAAGGTAATGGCCAAAATGATGATACTCCTTAGAAAGAAGGGAGTTATAATTATCCCGTACTTGGACGATCTCCTGATAAAGGCGAGGTCCAAGGAGCAGTTGCTAGTCAGCGTAGCACTATCTCAGGAAGTGCTGCATCAGCACGGCTGGATCCTGAATATCCCAAAGTCGCAGCTGATTCCCGCTACGCGTCTGCTGTTCCTGGGTATGATTCTGGACACAGAACAGAAGAAGGTTTTTCTCCCGGAGGAGAAGGCCCAGGAATTATCTCTGGTCAGGGACCTCCTGCAACCAAAACAGGTGTCGGTGCATCACTGCACGCGAATCCTGGGAAAGATGGTAGCTCTTACGAAGCGTTTCCCTTTGGCAGGTTCCATGCGAGGATATTCCAGTGGGATCTATTGGACAAGTGGTCCGAATCGCATCTTCAGATGCATCGGTGGATCACCCTGTCACCAAGGGCCAGGGTGTCTCTGCTGTGGTGGCTGCAGTGCTCATCTTCGTGAAGGCCGCAGAGTCGGCATACAGGACTGGGTCCTGGTGACCACGAATGCAAGCCTCCGAGGGTGGGGGGCAGTCACTCAGGGAAGAAAACGTCCACGGGCAAAAACTTCCTTGCATATAAATATTCTGGAACTACGGGTCATTTACAATGCCCTGAGTAAAACAGAATGCCTGCTTCAAAACAACCGGTGCTGATTCAGTCAGACAACATCACGGCTGTCGCCCATGTAAATCGACAGGGCGGCACAAGAAGCAGGATAGCAATGGCAGAAGCCACAAGGATTCTTCGATGAGCGGAGAATCACGTGATAGCACTGTCAGCAGTGTTCATTCCGGGAGTGGAAAACTGGGAAGCAGACTTCCTCAGCAGACACAACCTCCACCCGGGAGAGTGGGGACTTCATCCAGAAGTCTTCAAGCTGATTGTACACTGATGGGAACGACCACAGGTGGACATGATGGCGTCCCGCCTCAATAAAAAGCTAAAAAGATATGACGCCAGGTCAAGGGACCCTCAGGCGATAGCTGTGGACGCTCTAGTGACACCGTGGGTGTACCAGTCGGTTTATGTGTTCCCTCCTCTTCCTCTCATACCCAAGGTACTGAGGAGAATAAGAAGAGGAGTAAGAACTATAATCATTGTTCCGGATTGGCCAAGAGGAGCTTGGTACCCAGAACTTCAAAAAATGATCAGAGGACCCATGGCCTCTGCCGCTCAGACAGGACCTGCTGCAGCAGGGGCCCTGTCTGTACCAAGACTTACCGCGACTGCGTTTGACGGCATGGCGGTTGAACACCGGATCCTGAAGGAAAAGGGCATTCCGGAGGAAGTCATCCCTACGCTGATTAAAGCTAGGAAGGATGTGACAGCAATACATTATCACCGCATATGGCGAAAATATGTTGCGTGGTGTGAGGCCAGGAAGGCCCCAACGGAGGAATTTCAGCTGGGTCGATTTCTGCACTTCCTACAGTCAGGGGTGACTATGGGCCTCGAATTGGGTTCCATTAAGGTCCAGATTTCGGCTCTGTCAATTTTCTTCCAAAAAGAACTGGCTTCACTGCCTGAAGTTCAGACTTTTGTTAAGGGAGTGCTGCATATTCAGCCCCCTTTTGTGCCTTCAGTGGCACCTTGGGATCTCAACGTAGTGTTGGAATTCCTAAAGTCGCATTGGTTTGAGCCACTTAAAACCGTGGAGCTAAAATATCTCACGTGGAAAGTGGTCATGCTGTTGGCCTTGGCTTCGG